>NW_027395283.1:8372857-8687500 GCF_027580225.2 Misgurnus anguillicaudatus | reverse complement strand
CGACTTCCGACTCATTTCGCCAGAGCGGGTCACATATTGATTCTTTCCTTGTGAAATGTAATAATTGCTAATTCTTACAAAATTATTAAAGGACAAGTTCGGTATTTTACACTTAAAGGCCTGTTTTCAGATTGTTTATGATGCAATAGAACGGTTTTGACTGAAATTTCGATATATGCGGCTAGCCCGAGAATTTTCGGGTGTTTCTTGTATCACCTCCCACCTCTATAATGGCTATATAGGTGCACTGGAACAATCCATCCTAAAATGTATTAAACTTTCATTTACAAAGACGTGAAACTAACCGAGTGGTCAGGGGTGTTCACTGATATGCTCACAGAAAAATTGCTGCAAAATACGCATTCCAACCGATTAATTGATGTTCTGGTGAGCACATCAACACCATTTAACAGCAAAGTGCACCTGTTCCTTTTAAAAACAGCTTTTAATTGCTCTTATCTGCATAGGTTCATGGTAAGAATGTTGTCCCACCTAAGTTTTGATTCCTACTTAAACAAATGAAGTAATATAACTGCACTTACCAAAAAAAAAACCCACACAATAATCCTTTAAAGCTGCTCTCTGTCCATCCAGACAGACAATTCAAGCAGAATCACAGAAAATAAACAGATGCACTCTGAGCAATTAAAGGAAAGTTTACACACACATGACTTGTATTAACAAAGTCTGCTTCATTTTGAAATATTGCCTTGTGTATGCGAACTGAACCAACATTGTAGCCATTTAACCCTCGGTTTCAAAACAAAGCTATCAATCTACAGGTCTGAATCTATATGTGATTTCTGTCTGAAAATCAGATCACAATCTTACCTCAGTATCTTCAGTTTACATTCAGGATTCTTCAGTACATCAGAGATCAGCTTCACTCCTGAATCTCTTAGTTTATTCCAGTTCAGATTCAGATCTCTCAGGTGTGATGGGTTTGATCTCAGAGTTGAAGTCAGAGCAACACAACCTTCATCTGTGATATTACACCTCCTCAACCTGTAGAGAACAGAGACTTTATGTGAATTATACAAAACTACAAAGTTTGTCCACAAATCTCTAACCTCCATCTCTTCATGTAATGTTCCTCTTTCAATCCCTCAGTAACTGAGACACTGTGTGTTTAAATGTCAAATAAATCCATCACACAGCTGACTATTAGTGTTAGATGGAACCACATGAACATTTCTTCATAAGGGTCATTCTACAAAAAAGGTGGAAATGCTTGTCCCTTGCTTTTTCAAACCCCTTAATCATTTAATTTGACACAATAATCCCTTAACTCTTTCGCCGACATTGTCGAGATATCTCGTCAATTAAGAGAAAACGCTTCCCCGCCAATGACGAGATTTTCCGTCTTTCCGCAATACCGCCCTTATACAACCCGGAAGTAGTGCCTCACGTGAAAGAGAAAGAACTCCCTGTATGTTTTAAAAATCGCTCTGCATCTGATCTCTATCAAAAGTCCTTTGCAAAAATTGAATTATCTCAGCTTTTTGCTCAAAATTGGGTGTTTTTTAAGAAACCTACCCATGTTTGAGAGGTGATTACAAGAGAACTAATGTTTTTTTTTTTTTTGAAAGCAGAGGGTCTGTTCTTTCATCTGATATATTGTTTGTTTATATATTTAAAGAAGAACATTTTCTGGAAGGCATTAAACTTTTGTGAAAATCATGAAAAATGCTGGCGCTGGCTGGCAACTTCTTTTAAAACGCTGGCGGGGAAAGAGTTAATGATATATATTTAATAAATATAGACTGTCCTTAAAATGACGAGAGAGTTTATTTATTTAATTTTCTTTTTATTTACTTTTTTTTTTAAATGTCTGGTCCTGAAAATTGCCCTGTCCCTTTGATCATACATGGAAGTTGAACTGTGTACTTATTATTTAAAACCATGTTTTTTGTAAAACAAATCAAATTTACATTTACCTTTAACCCTGTATGAATTTACTACAACACTGAAATGGTAAAAAACACTATTAATATGAGTAACATCAAATAAATATTTGTCCCCCAAATTTATGTCATTAGTGTTACCCTACACAAAGAACTTTTATTTTGAAACAATGCATCAGCTCTTTGAAGTTTTTCATGGGTCAAGAGGTCACTGAAAGAAGTGCAGTGGAGGAAGGCAAAAGGTTTGTGAGATGTCTTACCTTATTTGTCTAAAATATCATGATATATCTAAGAATTTTGAGATAAGATTTTTTGGATGTCATTAGTGTTACTCTTTTTTTATAGCTGGGAGTGTAAAGATCTTTACATAAAAATACATTATACTGAATAGGTATGTGATTGTTACATCTCTGATGAAATGGCACATGGCTAATGGCAGTCATTTTGTTAAAATATTAGTTTTTTCTGTAAATTGTCCATTGGTGTTACCATTATTGTTGTTACCGTCATTAGTGTTACTTCTCTAATGAGTACTTTTTATATTCTAATTTTGTCATTTGTGTTACATTGTGTCATTGGTGTTAAACCAAGTTTTGGTGTTATGAATGTATTTTCTTGTACTTTCTAGTAATATTTTGTTGTTGATATGGGATGTAAGACATTGTGTCATGATTTCGGTCTTACCGGCCGCTTTGTCTTTGTTTCCTTATGTGTTGTGTTTTGTTTTGACAGCTCCAGACGTGTTCGCCTCCCACCTGGTGATCTCATTACCGCTGACTCTTCTCACCGGCGTCACACACCTGATTCTTATTTTTGCCCATTCCGGTTTGATTTAAATCCCTCTCGTTTCCTCTGTTCTTTGCAAGTTCGTCATTGTATGTTCATGCCCACTTGCCCTGGCTAGTTCTTGTCATGTCGGAGACTTTGCTAATTATTATCCGTGCTCTCTGCTGCCTTTGCCCCTTCAGATTTCCCCGTTCAGCTGTTTACCTCCTGTGGATTGGTTTCCAGTAATCGCCTTCAGTTCAGTCTGCTGGATTTCATCATATCTCTGCTCTCACTCACTCGCTCGGCTGGAGTGGCATCAGCCGAGTTTGCGCTCCGTCTGTCAGTGGATTTCTCTGAGCGCTGTCCAACATCAGAGCGCTGTCCAGCATCTCCACCAGCTGAAGGCATTGTCTGCTTAATCTCTCTCTCTCTCTGTGCCCCGCCAGGATTTCATCTCAGTGACTCTGGATTTTGTGGATGTCCTATAGCCTCGCTGTGTTTCCCACATTTGTGATCTACCGAGAGGATACCGCCTCTAAAGTGTTTTCTCATCTCATCCTTCACACGGACACAGAGTGTTTTCTCTTATACATACCACTGATCTTCAAGTGTTTCCTCCCATTATCTGATTACATTGAGTGTCTGTCTACTAAACATTTTGAATAAGCACCTCTGCACTGGTATTCCTGTGTTGTGTCATCCCTAACACATTGTTGATATTTCAGTCTTTGCATTAAAGCCTTTTTGGTTGAAATTTTTGTTTTTGTTGGTTTTAAAGAAAAAAGTCAAACTGAGAATCAAATAATTTCATACAATTCTGGGTAAAGATGAAGAATTTAATTAAACAAATATTAATAAGCAATTATTTTTCTTGCTGTTATCGTTCCTCTACTCAACCTTTAACTAAATACACAAGCTGTAATGAGAAAAAATATTTAGTATCAACATTAATGTTGTTTAAATAACAGTAACACCAATGACAAATGAATGACTGATGGATTCTTTATTAAAATGTAAAAAAAGTTAAAAATAGATTAACCCCCCCCGTTTTGCAGATTCATAGATTTGACAAGCTAATTAATGCTGTTAAAGTTTTGGGTATATTGAAAGAAATTAATTTAAGCAAATTTCCATCACCCGAATTCCACCTTTTCTGTAGAATGACCCTTAAATCTGTATTGAGTTCATGACTCGCACTGAATACATGATCTTATTTCCTCAAGTGTTTGTGTTCATAATGGACAAGATGTTGTCTGACTCTCAAAAAGTTCCAAGAACATTCCCTGAAAGTTCCCAAAAACTTTTTGCCAACATAAAAAGTGTCACATTTTCTTGATTTTCTAAGAACGTTTCTGTGTTGTCTGAACGTTAGATGAATGTTACATTCTACCATTTTCAAATGTTATGAACATGTCATGTTTTAACCCTCTGGGGTCTAAGGGGGTTTTAGGGCCCTGGAGAAGTTTTGACATGCACTGACATTTGTGCTTTTTTCAGTTGCTTAAAAACATAATAATGGCAAGTGTCTCATAACACTGCGTTAAGCACAAACTGGGCTACAATATTATATGATCAACATGTATGTACATGTCTTTATTTTTGAGAGAAAAATGTTTATGGTTCTTGAAAAAGCTAATTTTTTAAGTCACTGATATAAGTCCACAAAACCCATACTAAACATGTTTTCCCAAGACTTTTCAAAACAGGATCTAGTAGTCTAGAGTTTTTTCTTCAAAATGATGTGAAAATCATTCGGCCTACTCATTCACATTAAACAATATATTGATTTACAATTTCTAAGACACTTTTGCTTGGGAAAGGCTGTATGCGTGGAGGCGGGAAAGCTCCTGAATAATCAGTGATTGACAGCTGAGGAACAAAAGAGTTGCATAATGAGCCACATAATGAGCCTTGTAGGAATGTAACGGGAATCTAACTTGCTCTGTAGTAAAACCATGATGAGGTTAACTTGGGAATTTATAACAACATTTTTCAATAGAATGTAAATACACATTCACACACTATATAATTTTTTTCTATTGAAATATTTTCTATGAATTTTTACAAGTATACCTTTAAAAACCATGGTTTTACTACAAAAAAGTGCAACCATGTTTTTGGCCACAAATAGCCTACTATAGCAATTATTGTATCTAGTAAGGTATGTAGTGTAGTGTGTTATTGAACTCTGGTAAGAGTACTGTTTGGCCAATCGTAAAAATGAACACAGGGTTAGTGTTTGGTTGGCCAGCGAGAGTTTTACTTTTGCACAGTGTTAGCTCAAAAGAAGAACTATATCGTTGTCTGGACTCTTAATTTGTGGTTTTGTAATCATTATAGTAGAAACACAACAAGGGACGAGCGAACCTATCAATGTTTGTTTACAGCCGCTGCCATTACTCCCTCACGTATTGATAGTGAAAGCAGCATAAGGAATGTGTGCACATGTGAGTGATCCTGTGTCTAATAAACTTGCTGTGCAGAGATACGCATAGACGCGAGCAAATAAGGATTTAGATGTGCTGTATGCAATCGCGTCTTTTATAAGAATACCAAAAATTTCCTGACTCGTGTGTTTGTGTATGTGCGTGCCCGATGTGTCGTCTGTACTGTTTGACGGTAGCACAAAGAAAACACTCATGTCTGGAGATAACTTTTAGTGACACACATACGCAAGTAAATAAGGATTTAGATGTCACTTGCATCATTAAAAAGCAGATATTCCAAGCATTATGCAGACATTTATCTTTTGTTTGTATGACAAGCATTCGTTACAGTTAATTTTTCTGACGTGTTTCTGAAAGGACTTCACTGAGGGAGAGAGAACAGAACGCGCATTATGTATATTTTCCTAATTTTGCGAAAAGCACAACATTCTGTTTTTATTGGGGGTGGACAGAAAAAAACTAGACACTTTAAAGTTTTAATGATGTATAAATCATATTTGTATGTCCAAAATCAGCAGAGTAATCTAAGTCTCTTTGCGGAGTGATTGAAAAATAAAGAGTTTGCGGCGCCCCGCCACGGTCGACCCCAGAGAGTTAATGTTCATACAATGTTTAAAACAACAACTGTTTTCTTTATTTTGCTTGTTATTTAAATGATAGGGAAACATTGTATTTTATTATTTCTAAAACTGTTCAAAATAATAATAATAATATTATAAAACATTATTTCTGAATGTTCTCTAAAAATATTGCTGTAGAAAACATGATTCACTTATTAGGTTTAGATGGTGATGGTTTGTTTCATTTAAAGTCACCCATAGATATATACACTAGATGTCGCCTTGGGGTTCTAAGCATGCGTCAAAACCGCCGCCATCTTAGATAAGGGGTCTTATCATAGGAAGTATCTAGGTAAAGCTGCTATCTCCGCCTGTACTTCGAATTCATTGACAATGCCGGATTTTGTGCTGCGTATGGATGTTAGGCCTACTAGCACTATGCATTATAGTTAGAAAAAGTAGATTTTCATAATATCAAAACTTTAGTTTTTTTCTGGACTCAATGCTAAATACATGTCTAACTGTTGAAACAAACCAAAAGAAAACGTCTCGGTTACGTATGTAAC
The DNA here is from genome assembly GCF_027580225.2 of Misgurnus anguillicaudatus. Classification (NCBI taxonomy): domain Eukaryota; kingdom Metazoa; phylum Chordata; class Actinopteri; order Cypriniformes; family Cobitidae; genus Misgurnus; species Misgurnus anguillicaudatus. The sequence continues at coordinate 8,681,255 of NW_027395283.1, read as the reverse complement.
CCTCGTTCCCTGAAGGAGGGAACGGAGACGTCACGTCGTGACCGACGAATTGGGAACTCGCTTAGAGAGACCAATCTGCTTCGAATACTACTAAAACGCCAATGAACTTGGCATTGAGATATTTGCATAATGCTGGCGCCGCCCCGCCAGGTGCGTATATAAGCCACAGGTGCAAATATAGAAATCAGCTTCTTTTTCCCTGAGAAAGCCGGAAAGTGTGACCGGCCGATAAACAGCAGGGAGCAGCCCTGTGGCGACGGGACGTGACGTCTCCGTTCCCTCCTTCAGGGAACGAGGGTTACATACGTAACCGAGACGTTCCCTTTCAGTCGGTCACTACGACGTCACGTCGTGACCGACGAATTGGGAATCCCTACCAAAACGCCACTGAGGGCTGACCTCTTCCAGTGTCTGCGTAAAGCCCTCCGGTTCCACTTAAGGATAAGGAGAATTAGGTTTTAAGGCAGAAGGCCGGGCACTAGATGTTCCTTTAACCCACAGTAGTGCCAGCGACTGGGAAGCGCCCTATCTGAGCGGTATAGGGACGCTGCGGAAGCCACCGCCCCGTTAAGGGCTATTGGTGGGCGAAAGTCAACCATAGTTGAGGTATAAATGACAGCCGTGGCTGTGTAAGCAAAGCAATGCTCTGCTGAGGAAAACGTGGGCTAGTAGGATTAACCCCACGGAAAAATACTCACAAAGGAACCCGGTGGGACGCAATGTGGATGCCCGAGCCAAACACAGGTTCGCGAGGATACAACTAGTGAGAGGCTGGCAGCGGATGCTCCGCAACATCAGGCTGCCAAGGCAGTGGAGGAAGGCAAAACAAATTATTACGCGTTTTTGCCTCGATGGCCTTCCATACTGAGCTCAGTTTGGAGCAGCAGTCGGAGGCTGCAAGCCGACCTGCGAGCCTGTTCTCTGTGCTTCCCCTAACGAGGAAAGAACGCGAGAGGAGACAGGCTCCACACGAACACTGTAAAATTTAATGAACATATTAGGTGTCGCCCAACCAGCAGCTCTGCAGATGTCTGTTAGCGAGGAACCACGAGCGAGTGCCCAAGATGAGGCAACACTTCTAGTAGAGTGAGCTCTCAAATTAAATGGACAAGGAATGCCCTGCAGATTATAAGCAAGGGCGATAGTATCAACTATCCAATGAGACATCCTCTGCTTAGTGACAGCTTTCCCTCTCTGCTGACCACCGTAACAAACAAAGAGCTGATCTGAGGTCCTAAGGCTTTGTGTGTGATCCACGTAGATGCGTAACGCTCGTACGGGGCATAATAAAGCCATGGTTGGGTCTGCCGCCTCCGCGGGCAAAACTTGCAAACTCACCACCTGATCTCTGAAGGGAGTGGTGGGAACTTTGGGCACGTAGCCTGGTCTGGGTCTCAATGTTACACTCGAGACAGCAGGGCCAAACTGAAGGCACGAATCGTCGATAGAGAATGCATGAAGGTCACCTACCCTCTTAACAGAGGCCAATGCGAGTAGGGTCAGAGTTTTCATTGATAAAAACTTCAGACTCACAGACTGCAAAGGCTCGAATGGGTCTCCCCGCAGGGCTTTCAGCACCATGGACAGGTCCCAAGGAGGAATAGAGGGAGGGCGCGAGGGGTTTAGCCTACGAGCGCCTCTTAAAAACCTAATAACTAAGTCGTGCTGGCCGACTGATCTGCCGTTAATAAGTGAGTGATGAGCAGAAATAGCAGCGATATCAACTTTAATGGTGGAGGGTGACAGCCTACCATCTAACCGGCGTTGGAGGTACGAAAGCACGATATTAATGGGGCATTCTTGGGGGTCCTCGCGTTGCGAAGAGCACCAATCGACGAAAAGGTTCCATTTAAGCGCGTAAGCCCGTCTTGTGGACGGAGCTCGAGCCGCGGCGATGGTGTTAGATATTGCTAGCGATAAATCACCTAAACCTTGTGCGCGCTCAACGACCATACGTGGAGATCCCACAGGTCGGGGCGCGGGTGCCATAATGTGCCCCCTCCTTGAGAAAGAAGGTCCTTCCTCAGGGGAATCCGCCAGGGAGGGGCTGTCGCGAGGAGCATTAGTTCTGGAAACCAATTCCTGGTCGTCCAGTAAGGAGCGACCAGTAGAAGGCTCTCCTCGTCCTGCCTGACTTTGCACAGCGTCTGTGCGATTAAACTCACTGGTGGAAACGCGTATTTGCGCATCCCCCGCGGCCAGCTGTGTGTCAGCGCATCCACGCCGAGGCTGCCCTCGGTTAGTGAATAAAACAGGCGACAGTGGGTATCGTCCGGTGACGCAAATAGATCTATCTGCGCACGACCGAACTTCTTCCAAATTAGCTGTACCGTCTGGGGGTGGAGTCGCCATTCTCCGGGGCGCGCAGCTCGGGAAAGCGCGTCTGCCGCTGTATTGAGCGAACCCGGAATGTGAATGGCACGAAGGGACCTCAGATGCTTCTGACTCCAGAGGAGGAGATGACGGGCGAGATGCGACATGTGACGAGAGCGCAAACCACCTTGACGGTTGATATACGCAACGGTCGCAGTGTTGTCGGTGCGTATTAGTACATCCTTCCCTCGCAGCTCTGTAGCAAAGCGTACGAGTCCCAGATATACAGCCCACAACTCGCGCCAATTGATTGATATGCCAGTGCAGCTGGGGTGCTGTCCACACCCCCGAAGCTGCAAGCCCGTTGTACGTGGCTCCCCACCCCGTGTTGGATGCATCTGTGTGTACAACAGCATGCCAATAAATCTGTTTCATGGAAACCCCTGATCTCAGAAACGCAGGGTCTAACCACGGGGTGAATGTTAGACGACACGCAGATGTAATGATTACACGGTGAATGCCGGCGCGCCACACTCTCCTCGGGACTCGATCGTGAAGCCAACGCTGAAGCGGTCTCATATGGAGCAGCCCGAGCGGTGTCACGGCCGCGGCTGCTGCCATATTTCCCAGGAGCTTCTGAAATTGTTTCAGAGGGACCGCGTTCTTCCCTCGGAAAGAACCAAGGCAAGTCAGAATTGATTGGACGCGCGCTTTTGTTAAACGTGCCGAGAGATCGATTCAGAACGCGCAAATCCAAGATCGGTCGTAACCCACCGCCCTTCTTTGGAACTATGAAATACGGGCTGTAAAACCCTGAGCTCATCTCGGTTGGAGGGACCGGTTCGATCGCGTCCTTTGCCAGGAGGACATCGAGTTCTGCACGCAGTACATGTGCATCGGACGCTTTCACTGTAGTGAAACGAATGCCCGAGAATTTGGGTGTGTGCCGGTTGAATTGAATTTCGTAACCGAGGCGGATCGTGCGTAATACCCATCGGGACGGGCTGGTAAGCTGAAGCCAAGCTTCCAGAGACCGTGCGAGGGGAATTAACGGCACAACCGGAGAGCTCGCAGTGGGGCAGACGAGCGGAACAGGTGAGACTGTCGGTGCGCGCGCAGTAAGAGCGCACGCAACTACAGTGTGTGTGTGTTGTGACACTGACCTGAGACCGCTGAGGGAGCTGGTGGTCCGGTCTCCGCAGTGGAGAGCTCGGACTCCTCAGAACCCCCGCTGGCGATGGAGGAGAGGGAGGATGAGCAGATGAATGCCCGCTCACGGCTCTCTCGATCCTCTGAAGACCCGGAGAAGGAATAGGAATGCACTCTTTTTGTGGTTTTGTGGGTGCCGGCTGAGAAGCCGGCGGAACAGAAACAAAACGAAACCAAAGATTTTCCACCCGGCCCTCCTCCGGGGAAAGAAGCGGTGCGTTCACCATCTCCCGAAGAGTGATCCCATCCGAATCCAGGTCGCCCGTCTCAGGGCCGCTTAGATCCCCGTTTGCGACCACGGGAAGCGGGTTGAGCGGGCGGGGCGGGCTGTCGACGGCTGTTCCCCCTCCGTTGTCTGGATGACTTCCTGGGGGGGGGCGGAGGCAGCCGCCGCAGGGCGCCCTCGGCGAGGAGCAGACTGGGCAGCCGGTGCTGGTGGACGAGAGGCAGGCCTCTTGCGCCGGGGCATGATCTTGAAGATCGCTTCAGTCTGCTTCTGAGCGGCGGTGAATTGCTGCGCAAAAGACTCCACCGACTCGCCGAATAGGCCAGTCTGTGACACTGGAGCGTCCAGGAACTTGTTCTTGTCCGCTTCCCTCATGTCAGCCAGACCCAACCATAGGTGGCGTTCTTGGACCACGAGTGTAGACATCGCACGACCAATCGCCTGCGCCGTCACCTTTGTAGCGCGGAGACCCAAATCAGTGGCAGCCCGAAGCTCCGAGAAGACGGGTGAGTCGTGTCCTCCCTCATGCAGATCTCGTAAGGCCTTCGCTTGATGGACCTGCAGCAAAGCCATTGCATGCAGAGCCGAAGCCGCCTCTCCACAAGCCTGATGGGCAGCGCCCGTTAAACCGGATGACTGTCTACAAGCCCGAGAGGGAAGGGTTGGGCGGTCCTTCCAGGAGGCAGCGGTGGTCGGACACAGCTGCATCGCGACGCCCCGCTCCACAGGGGGGATCCCCGTATAACCCTTAGCGTCTCCGTGGGTGAGGGAGGTGAGGGGGGAGGGCTGAATCGGCCGTAACCGGGTAGAGTACGGCGACTTCCAAGTCCGTGACAGCTCCTCGTGCACCTCGGGGAAGAAAGGTACTGGTGGAGAGGGCTGTGAAGCCCGGGCAGCTCCGAAGAACCAATCATCCAGGCGGGACGGTTCGGGCTGAGGGGGGTTAACCCACTGCAACCCTACGGTCTCCGCCGCTCGAGAGAGCACAGCCACCATCTCCGGGTCAAACTCCGGCGTCACGACCCGACCAGAGGGAGGAAGAACGTCGGAGTCAGCTTCGGAAAGAGGGGCTCCACCCTCGGGTGTTGCGGTCGAAGCGGGTCCAGAGGGAGGTGCAACGGATTCTACAGCGCTCGTAGAACACGAGGCTGCAGTCTCCATAGGCACCTCTACCGGTTGAGGATGGGAAGGCTGAGAGCCGGAGGACAAATCCCCCGACCGGCTCAGCACAGTTTGACGCAGATCATCCTTAGAGAGCTTCACGGCCGCTCCGTGGCGGCGGTCAGAACTCACCGGACGCGGACACCGTTCCCGTAGAAACGACAACCGCCTGAGTAAATCCAGCAGGGACATCTCCTCGCAATGAGAACATGCACCCCCAGCGAACGCAGCCTCCGCATGCTCGATGCCCAAGCATGAAAGACAGCGCTCGTGACCGTCCTTTGGACCCATGTACTTGCCGCATCCAAGAACACACGGACGAAAAGCCATCCTGAAAAGGACGCTGATCTCCGGATATACGAGAGAGTGGCTGCCTTTAACAAGGCACAAAGCTCTCCGTATCACTCTTTTAGGGAAATTCACTCTAGATGCTCAGTTGATGATGCGCACAGGGATCAGCAACGCACTCACAAAAACTCAAAACAAAAAAGATGCAGAATAGTGGAAAACTGCGGCGTCCGCTGTGGTACTGCTTGTCCAACCAACTTCAGCAATCGTTTCCCACCAGAGCAGAGAGTAGCTTCTCAGTAGCAGATACTGCCGGCTTTCGAAGCGATAAAAAGCTGATTTCTATATTTGCACCTGTGGCTTATATACGCACCTGGCGGGGCGGCGCCAGCATTATGCAAATATCTCAATGCCAAGTTCATTGGCGTTTTAGTAGTATTCGAAGCAGATTGGTCTCTCTAAGCGAGTTCCCAATTCGTCGGTCACGACGTGACGTCGTAGTGACCGACTGAAAGGGAACCAAGAAAATCGCATTCATGACAATTTATGGTGATTTTATTTCTGTAACATCATTGCCTGACGCTGATGTGGGGTTCCCCTGTTTCAAGATGGCGGATCTAGATGAAACAACCGGTCCAATGAACAGCCGTAGCCAAGGCGACATCTAGTGTACATATCTATGAAAGTAACCATGGTTTTGATTAGTGTTTGTTTTAGTTGGACTCTTGAACCTTGACTTTTTGCTTGCTAGTTATTCCCTGGTTGTGTTAACTTTGTGTGTATAAAACACATTTGTTATGGTAACGTAAAGTTAATGGTGCAGTTCTGTGGTTGTTGGTACATAAAGGTAAAGATCATCATCTAATTAATTGATTTAATCATCAAAAGTTTGTTTTCTGTCATTAATGTTAATGAGATCCAGTACTACAGCAGTTCCCTTTCAGTCGGTCACTACGACGTCACGTCGTGAACGACGAATTGGGAACTCGCTTAGAGAGACCAATCTGCTTTGTACTCTATTAAAATGCCAATGAACTTGGCATTGAGATATTTGCATAATGCTGGCGGCGCCCCGCCAGGTGCGCATATAAGCCACAGGTGCAAATATGGAAATTAGCTTTTTCGCTTCGAAAGCCGCCATTATCTGCTACTGAGAAGCTACTCTCTGCTCTTCTGGGAATGGTTGCTGAAGTTGATTGACAAGCAGTTCTAACACAGCGGACGCTCGCAGTATTCCACTGCTCTGCATATTTTTTGTTTTGAGTTTAGTGTGTGCGTTGTCTCTCCCTGTGCGCATCATCAGCTGAGCACCTAAAAAGTGATTTCCCTAAAGAGTTATACGTGAGAGCTCTGTGTCTTTTTAAAGACAGCCACTCCTCGTATTTTTGGAGATCAGCGTCCTTTTCAGGATAGCTTTTCCTCCGTGCGATCTTGGGTGCGAGAAGTACAGGGATTCCAGTGACGGTCACGAGCGCTGTCTTCATGCTTGCGCATCGTGGAGAGCTTTTTGTTCTCTCTGTGAGAGCATAACCCTCTTGGATTGCGGAGACGACTAAGTAGGACGGAGGATGCGTCCTCCACCTACCGGCCTTCTCATCCTCAGCCGGTTGAGGCTCCGGTGGAGACTGCAGAGTCGTGTTCTGCGATTTCTGCCGAAATCATTGGACCTCCTTCTGGTCACGTCACTTCTGCAGCATCAGAGGGGTGCCCATTTTTTCCCTCCGAGGCGGAGTTGTCCCGGAGATGGCGGCCGTGCCCGCTCGAGCGGCGGAAACGGTAGAGTTGGAGGGGTTAACCCCTCTCCGCCTGAACCGTCCCCCCCCCACATGATTGGTACTTCGGAGCTGCCCGGGCCTCTATGGTCCTCACCTCCTGTGCCTGCCTTTCCCGACGGCACGAAGAGCTGACGTGATTTGCGGCCGTCTCGGCTGTTCAGCTTTCACCCCTCACCTCCCTCACCAACGGAGCCGCTAAGGGGGGGATCCCATCAGTGGAGCGGGGGGTTACGATGCAGCTGTGTTCCTGGAGGGACCACCCAACCCTTCCCTCCAGTGTTTGTATAGACAGTCGTTCGGTTACGGGCGCTGTCCGTTAGAGGCTGACATTTTTTCGGGAATCCCACGGGTCCCGCGGGATTCCCGTGGGATCGGGAACAAAATCACTATTAATCACGGGATTGGGACGGGACAGGAAAAAATGTCAGCGGGAGTGGACGGGACCGGGATCGTAATAAAACTATGATACCCAACTTTATACACAAATATGCAGTTTCTATAAATAAACTTAGTTAATATATTGTGTGCGTGCGTGCCTGTGTGTGTGTTTGCATGTGTAAGAAAGGTTGCATGAATGTTCACGGATGCGTGTCCCTGGTGCATAAGCGCTCCAACGCAGCCTGAGCGCTTATGAGAAAAAGGAACAGCAGCAAAGAGTATAGCGGCTCTGATCAAACGGAGAGATAAGTGTGTGACAAGAGTTGTGTTCAGGGGCGTGTCTAGAGGGGGGGCATGGGGTGGCACCGCCCCCCTTGGAATATGATTGGCCCCCCTGGTGCCCCCCCTCCAATCTCATTGGGCCAGCTAGATTTACTGTCAACTTGAAAATGCCCACCGCACCATTGGACCAGAGAGCTGTCAATCACTGTTTGATTTGAGACTCGCGTGAACGCGAAGACGAAGCGAGCACAGTAGTTGCACGTTTTTAAAACAGGAGGAAAGAGATACCATGACACCCACCACACCATTGGACCAGTTGTCAGACACCCACCACACCATTGGACCAGAGAGCTGTCAATCACTGTTTGATTTGAGACTCGCGTGAACGCGAAGACGAAGCGAGCACAGTAGTTGCGCGTTTTTAAAACAGGAGGAAAGAGATACCATGACACCCACCACACCATTGGACCAGTTGTCAACTTGTCAGACACCCACCACACCATTGGACCAGTTGTCAATCACTGTTTGATTTGAGACTCGCGCGAACGCGAAGACGAAGCGAGCACAGTAGTTGCGCGTTTTTAAAACAGGAGGAAAGAGACACCACGACACCCACCGTACAGTTGGACCAGTTGTCAATCACTGTTTGATTTGAGACTCGTGCAAACGAGAAGAAGGAGGGCGCCCCGCCACAGACTCAACAACACTGGCACAAATCAAATAGATTTTCCATGATTTCCATTTACATTTTATTTTACTATTTAAAATGGCTTCATGTGCTTTTGCAAGCGCTCAGCAGCGCCTCTCTCTATCTCTCTCTCTCTCTCTCTCTCTCTCTCTCGCGTGCACGCTTTCTCACTGCTGCGTGCGGAACCTCGACAGTGCCTCTCTGACACTGAGTGGGAGTTAAAAGTTGGCGGTGTTTTCCACCTGGGTTCCTCCATTGTCTTTTCACGTAAAAGTTAACAGTCAACAGATGTTACTGACAGAGAAGACGGTTGATCGAGTATTATGACTTAACGAAAGGTTAGTGTTTTCCCACACACACACACACACACACACACACACACCAGTTCTCTGTGCACGAGCTCTCTCTCTCTCCCTCCCTATGGTGCGGTATGCGCGCGCACGCTTAACAGTATTCTCTGATATTTTTGAATTTGCGCTGAATTGTCTGCGCTATACGCGATCTACAATAAAACTATCACTCGCATTTAAAATTAAAAGCGCTCATAAACACAATCAGATGAGAAGAGCAACCCTGCATGAGACACACAGGTAATCCGAAATCACCTCGTATCAGCTCTTCAATGTAAATTGTATCAGACAATGTCGCATTTAAATTAGGATTTTAGCAGTATAAACAGCTGGTTGGATTAAACACGAGGTGTTATTGGGTCGTGTTTAGTCACTAGCTTAAACTCTTTCTTGTTGTCTGACAACAGAACAGATAATATGTAAAAAAATAGCATTCAGTTGTGTTAAAATACAATATAGGCTAATAAACAATGAAAGTCAGATCAGACAGAGTAGAAAAACAAATTTTTAGGTAGGCTAATATTTTCCCAAAATCCTGATATGTCAGAATGTTAACTAATACCAGCTACACGCAATGCAGATAGCCTACTTAAAGGAATAGTTCACTTAATTTAAATGGTCATATACCTAAACTTGTTTCAAACCTGTATGAGTTTCTTTCTTCTGCTGAACACAAAAAAGAAAAGAGTTAAGAATGTCGGTAACCAAAATCAGTTGATGGATCCCATTGACTTCATACGTAGGAACAAAATAACATGCAGTCAATGGGGTTCATCAACTTTCTGGCTACTAAGATTCTTCAAAATATTTTATTTTGTGTTCAGCCGAAGAAAAACTCATACAGGTTTGAAATAACTTTAGGATGAGTAAATTATGACAATTTATTTAAAGTGAACTATTCTGGAACAGAACTGTTGTTTAATCCATGCAAAATACAAAAAATTAATACCATCTATATTAGAACATATGGCATTGCACAAGATTTTGGGAACCATGCTTAATCTAAACCAGTATTTATTTTCATTTGAATTTTTTGATTGGCCCCCCCTGACTGGTTCTTGTTACCCCCTGTGCCCCCCCCATTTATAAAATCCTGGAATCGCCCCTGGTTGTGTTGCGAAGAGATTTCCTGCTGTTTGGATAGTTTCTGTGCTTTATTGTGTGCGTCAGTGCCGAATAGTAAGTTTTTTAGTTGTCTTTAAATTAGCAGCAAGATTACCGCGTCTTTTATGTTATATTGTCAGTTATCATTCATAATGTAAATGAAGCTGTTAGATAGCGCGAATCTTCTCATTAATAGTCATGGTACCCAGTTTATATTTGTGTTAGTTTATCTTGTACATATTTATTCAGTATTTTTCCTTATATTGGAGATTGTATAGTTCTAATACTTATACAGTTATTTAACAATTCTAACAAATATAGTTATTTACTGTATGTGTTATCTGATACATGTGCTAGTCACATTTTAGAACATATGACACCATTTCGCGGTATCTTGTATATTTTTGTATATTTTGAACTTAATTACAGCTGTTAATGCTGGTTATTTAAACAAATGTATATTAATTATTCTTTCATAAGGCTTTTATTCTTGTTTATTATTTGTTGTTGCAGAACCACACAAACACAGATACTTAAGTGCATATTAATGGAAGGTTTTATGCCCATACTGCAACTGTGAATTAAACACCCATAATCCAATTATTCGTCTGGTTCTTGTGTTCTGGACTCCAGACTTTGGGTTTATTAAACTATTGTAGACATGGAGTGAACTATGTATTGTTTTTCTGTTATTTGCTGTATTCCATTTTCTGGAGAAAATTAGAAACCGGCTCAGCAGCTGGTCCAAAACAGGATGGAGAGCAGATTAAATCAAATTCTTTGTATGAACTAAACACTAGTTGAAGAAAAAAATATATGGGAGCGATACAGGAGCGGGAGTCAGTTTAAACAGGAGCGGGATGGGAGTGGGAGTCAATTTACCAGGAGCGGGATGGGATGGGATTATTTTTTAAACTTTGGTCTGGGAGTGGGACGGGACAAGATTTATTTCTATGGGAGTGGGACAGGACAGGAGTGAAAATCCACTCCCGTGTCATCCTCTACTGTCCGTCAGGCATGCGGAGACGCGGCTTCAGCCCTGCACTCAATAACGTTACTGCAGGTTCACCAAGCGAAGATTTACGAGGGAAGCCGCAACCTTCAGTCGTGCGATGTCCACCACAGTGTTCAAGATCGCCACCTTTGGCTATGTCTGGCTTACATGACGGACGCAGATGAGAACAACTTCTTGAATGCTCCTGTCTCACATACCGGCCTCTTCAGCGAGCCTGTGGAATCGTACAGCTCTTTGCCACTGAACCTGCATTAACGACGACAGTGGGGCTTTTGGCCTTAGTCAAACGGGTTGGCACGTATGGTTGGGTTGTGATTTTGGCGCTTTCTTTCTATTTCGAATAGTATGCCATACAGACCCGTTTGCCACTGAACCTGCATTAACGACGACAGTGGGGCTTCCGGCCTTAGTCAAACGGGTTGGCACGTATGGTCGGGTTGCGATTTTGGCGCTTTCTTGTGTCTTGTGAATAGTATGCCATACAGACCCGTTTGCCACTGAACCTGCATTAACGACGACAGTGGGGCCTCCAGCCTTAGTCAAACGGGTTGACACGTATGGTCAGGTTGCGATGTTGGCGTTTTTTCGTGATCTTGTAAATAGTATGCAATATAGACCCGTTTGCCACTGAACCTGCATTAACGACGACAGTGGGGTTACAGGCCTTAGTCAAACGGGTCGACAGGTTTCATTTTCTCTTAAAAATCGGAAGGTGACCCTTAGTTACCATATATACCGTCGCAGTGGGCCCCCAATTTGCAAAATCCTCAACTGTGGATAATATAATTATGCCGCAATAGTTAGTCTGTCTGAAACTAAGCTGATTCAACCACATCACTGTGTGACACTTGCATTACATGTGAACGGCCCCTACGCTAATATGATTTTGTTTTTCTCTCCCTGTCTCGTCCCTGGGTCCCATTGACCCTGAGGACAATGGGACAAACAGACCCAGTTCCGGTGGATGTGGAAGTCGGCACACCTCTGATCTACTGGTCGTCCTTCAATGTGATGCCCAGCTGATGCCTGACCAACGACCACCGGCAGGACCCGCTTAATATCCGCTTAATCTCTGCTTAATCTCTGATTAATCTCTGCTTAATCTCCGCTTAAGCTCCTTATCCGTTAATATGTGTGTATATACATGTATATCTCCCAAGGGTTTTTCCCTCCTAGGACTTTTATTTTTATTTCCTCGGCTAAACAACCCGGGGTTTTTGTTTTTTTTTTCTCCTAGGGGGTTTTTTACCCCGGGGAGGTAGCCTGCTTGGGCTTAACTTAGCTTCTTCTTCTAGACGTTACATTAGTAATATGCTCGCTCATAATGTCGCGTCATAGCCGCAGCAAATTTGACTGCTTATGCTATTGTGTATTATGTTATGCTATCTGTCGTTTTTCTGTGCTTTTACTGCTTCTATTAATGTAAAGCTGCTTTGAAACAATTGAGTATTGTGAAAAGCGCTATATAAATAAAATTGAATTGAATTGAAAGCTCCGTTGCGCAGACTGAGGCGATCTCCTAGGTCATGCCCCGGCGAAAGAGAGCTGCCCTTGGTCCACCACGCCGGCTCCTCAGTCTGCCTCTCGCCGTCGGCGTCCTGCGGCGGCCACCTCTGTTCCCCTCCTTGGACCCCATCTCGGCAGCGCATGGGAACCGGTCGTCAGCAGCTCGCCCCGCCCGCTTAGCCGCTTCTCGTGAAAATCGGGAGTTTGTGGCCAGAGACGGGCGACCCGGAGTGGCAGAGGATCACTCTTCAGGAGACGGTGATTCGCTCCTTCCCCCGGTAGAGGGTCAGGTGGAAAATCCTTGGTTTGCATCTGTTCCACCGGCTGTCCAGCCGGTACCCACTTAACCACACATAAGAGTGCATTCCTCTTCCCTCTCCAGGTCTCCAGAGGATCGAGAGAGCCGTGAGCGGGCACACCAGCTCACCCTACCTCTCCTCTATCGCCAGCGGGTGTTTTTACGGAGTCTGCGCTCTCCGTGCAGGAGACCAGAAGACGTCACCCTCAGCGGGCTCAGGTCAGTGTCACACACACACATACTGTAGATGTTTATGCTGTCACAGCAGATGCACCGGCAGTCCTACCTGTCTCGCTTCGCTGCCCCACCGCGGGTACTTCGGTAGTGTCGTTAATTCTCCTCGTACGGTCCCTGGATGCTTCACTTCAGTTCCCAGCCCGTCTCGTTGGGTTTTATGCACTATCCGCCTCGGTTACGAAATACAATTACCGGCACTCCCCCAAATTCTCGGGCATTCGTTTCACTATAGTGGAAGCGTCCGATGACATGTACTGCGTGCAAAAGTCGATGTCCTGCTGGCGAAGGACATTTTGAGCCGGTCCCTCTTACCGAGAATGATGATAAGGTTTTTCCAGCCTTTATCTCATATTACCCAAAATACACGGTGGGTTACGACCGATTTGTTTACGCGCCAGCTCTACAAATGTGATCCTTTAGGATGATACGCCGAGGCTTGTATTTCAATATTCAGATCGGTTTGCATCCTTAGACCTGTAGACGTGTACTTCATGTGTCCATCTCCCCTCGCCTTAGACCGTTTTTCGCTCTGCGTTCGTGGGGTGGGCATATTAATACTAAGTACACCATTCGAGCTGTCTCTCTCTCCCCGTGTCTCCATGAAAGTGCTAGTCACGGCATTAAAATCTCAGAGAGAGAGAGAGCATTGTTCGAATTCTGCTTATATTTACGTCAACTATAATGGCTCGTTCTTGGCAGACGTGCGCGAACACAGAGATTTAATGCTTCAGCATCTCGCTCGTTTAAGTCATCAGGTCAACTGGGAAAAGAACAACTTTGCCCCGTGCAGAGGATCTTTTTCTCAGTATGGAAATTGACTCGATCGATTTCTTGGCGTGTTTTACAAGAGCGCGCAACCAGTCAGTTCTGACTTGCCTAGGTTTAATTCAAGGGAAGTACGCGGTCCCTCTGAAACAATTTCAGAAGCTCCTAGACATATGGATTCAGCTGCGGCTGTGACACTGCTCGAGCTGCTTCATATGAGACCGCTTCAGCATTGGTTTTACGATCGAGTCTCGAGGAGAGCGTGGCGCAACGGCATTCACTGTGTAACCATTACACCTGCGTGTCATTTCAATTTTACCCCGTGGCAGACCCAGCATTTCTGATAGCAAGATATGCCCCTGAGTCGGGTCTCCTGGCATTCTGTAGCACATACGATGCCCCCAGCACGGGATGAGCAGCCACGTATGACGGGCTTGCAGTCTCAGGGGTGTGCATAGCACCCCAACTGCCGCGAGCGGTGCGCTGTATATCTGGGACTTGTACGCTCCGCTATGGAGATGCGAGGGAAGGATGTATTAGCCGGCACCGACAACATTGCGATTGTTGCGTTATTTACCGTTAAGGCGGTTTCTGCGCTCTTGTCACCTGTCGCATCTCGCTCGTCATCTCCTCCTTTGGAGTCAGAAGCATCTGAGGTCCCTTTGTGCCATTTACATCCTGGGTTCGCTCAATACAGCGGCAGACGCGCTTTCCCGAGCTGCGCGCCCGGCTAATGGCGACTCCACCCCCAGACGGTTAAGCTAATTTGGAAGAAGTTCAGTCGTGCGCAGATATATCTATTTGCGTTACCGCACGATACCCACTGTCGCCTGTTTTATTCACTAACGGAGGGCAGCCTCGGCGTGGATGCGTTGGCACACAGCGGGCCGCGGGGGACGCGCAAATACGCATTCACTCCAGTGAGCTTAATCGCACAGACACTGTGCAAAGTCAGGCAGGACGAGGAGAGCCTTTTATTAGTCGCCCCGTACTGGACGACCAGGAATTGGTTTTCAGAGTTAATGCTCCTCGCGACAGCCCCTCCCTGGCGAATTCCCCGGAGGAAGGACTTTCTTTCTCAAGGAAGGGGCACATTATGGCACCCGCGCCCCGACCTGTGGGATTTCCATGTATGGTCGTTGAGTGCGCGCAAGGTTTAGGTGATTTATCGCAAGCGGTATCTAACACCATCGATGCGGTACGAGCACCGTCCACAAGACGGGCTTACGCGCTTAAACGAAACCCTTTTCGTCACCTGGTGCTCTTCGCAACGCGAGGACCCCAGAGAATGCTTAACATTGTGCTTTTATATATCTTCAACATTTCAATTCAATTCAATTTTATTTATATAGCGCTTTTCACAAATGTTAATTGTTGCAAAGCAGCTTTACATGAGTAGATGTAAAGGAGAACACAGAAAATCAATAGATAATATAAGCAGTAGAACATAGCGGCTAAGGTTGAACCGTACAAGCAAGCGTATTAATAGTGTTACATATACAGTAAAGTGCTAAGCTAAGCCAAAGTTGTCTGACTCTCCCTGGGACTAAAAACCCCCTAGGAAAAAAACCCGGTGGGAAAAATCCTAGAAGGACAAAAACCCTTGGGAGAGATTAATATGTATATAAATATATAGATATAGATACGGTAGGGATAGGAAGCGGATTAAACTGGTTCAGCCGGTGTTCGTTGGTCGGGCATCGGCTAGGCATGACGTTGAAGAACAGCCAGTAGATCAGTGGTGTGATGACCTTCACAGCAACAGGAACTGGGTCTGTTTGTGTCATTGTCCTCGGGCCCGAGGACGAGACAGGGAGACAAAAACAGAGTTCTATTAGCGTAGGGGCCGTTCGCATGTAATGCAAGTGTCATACATTATGGTTGCTTAAGTCAGCTCGGTTCCAGACAGGCTAACTATTGCGGCAATAGTGTATTACCCATATGAGGTGTGTGAGTGCTTTGTTCTAGACAAAATAACTACTGCGTGAAAAGTACATTCATGGACATATTTTATGTGAATGCTTTGTTAAAGAAGAATGTCTTAAGTTTAGATTTAAATTGATCGACTGTGTCTGATACTCGAACATTATTTGGTAAATCATTCCAGAGCTTAGGGGCTAAGTAGGAAAAGGATCTACCACCTTTAGACACTTTTGATATTCTAGGGATAATTAAGAGACCCGAATTTTGTGAGCGCAGTTTACGTGGTGGATTGTATTCTGATAGTAGTTCTTTAATATACGAGGGCGCTAGGCCATTTAAGGCTTTGTAGGTGATTAGTAATATTTTAAATTGTATGCGATATTTAACTGGTAGCCAGTGTAAAGATGCCAGAATTGGACTAATGTGGTCATACTTTTTAGATCGAGTAAGCACTCTTGCGGCGGCGTTTTGAACCAGCTGTAGCTTGTTTACCTGATTTGCATGGCATCCCCCGAGTAACGAGTTACAATAGTCTATTCTAGAGGTCATAAAAGCATGGATAAGCTTTTCTGCATCTGATGCAGACAGCATATGGCGTATTTTTGAGATATTTCTAAGATGGAAGAATGCTGTGCGGCAGACGTTGGAGATATGACTATCGAAAGATAGATTGCTGTCGAACATTACACCTAAATTCTTAACCGTGGAAGATGGCACCACAGTGCAGCCATCTATGGACAACTTGTAATCTGACATGCTATTTTTGTAGCGATTTGGTTCAATAATAAGCATCTCTGTCTTATTGGAGTTTAGCATAAGAAAGTTATGTGCCATCCAGTCCCTAATATCATTAATGCAGTCTGTTAGCTTAGCAATCTGGTGGGTTTCGCTAGGATGTGACGAGATGTAAAGCTGGGTATCATCCGCATAGCAGTGAAAACTTATGTTATGTTTCCTGATAATGTCTCCTAGAGGTAACATATATAACGAGAATAGGATAGGGCCTAAAACTGATCCCTGTGGTACGCCGAATTTAACCGGGGAGTGATATGACTCTTACTCATTTACATAAACAAAGTCATAGCGATTGGTTAGATACGATCTAAACCAGGCTAACGCCTGACCACTGATGCCAACATAGTTTTCTAGTCTACTGAGTAAGATTCTGTGATCTATTGTGTCAAAGGCTGCACTAAGGTCTAGTAATATAAGGATTGAGATTTCACCACGATCGGATGTTAATAGGAGGTCATTTGTAATTTTAAGCAGCGCTGTCTCTGTGCTATGGTGGGGCCTGAATCCTGATTGGAACTTTTCATATGTATTATTATTCGCTATGAATGTGCGTAGCTGGCTTGCCACTACTTTTTCTAATATTTTAGAGAGAAAAGGTAGGTTTGAGATAGGTCTAAAGTTATTAAGATCTCCCTGGTCAAGGTTTGGTTTTTTAATGAGCGGTTTAATAACTGCTAGTTTGAAAGCTGTTGGAACGTATCCTAATTCTAGGGATGAGTAAAAGATATTTAGTACCGTGTCTGACACTACATGAAATACCTCTTTTAGTAATTTTGTGGGAACGGGGTCTAGTATACAGGACGATGATTTGGATGACATTACTAATTTAGAGAGCTCTTCTATTGTAGTAGGTTTAAATGACTCAAGATGTTCGTATGGTAATCTAGAGGTAAATGTACTATTGGGTATAGTGGTGGCCGCTTGCGTAGTTTTAATGTTTTCCCTAATAAACATAATTTTGTTAGTAAAGAAGTTCATGAAGTCATTACTATTGTGTTGGAGTTTACTATTTGTTTCTGTTTGTTCTTTGTTTCTAGTCAGTTTCGCAACTGTGCTAAATAGGAAATGAGGGTTGTTTTGATTTTCTTTAATAAGCGTACTGAGATAGGTAGATCTGGCGGTTTTAATAGCCTGTCTGTAGTTTTGAACACTCTCTTTCCATGCTGAACGCCATACCTCTAACTTTGTGCTTCGGTAGTTTCTTTCCATTTTTCTGGCTACTTTTTTAAGGGCTGCAGTATGATGATCATACCATGGAGCTGGCGTTTTTTCTTTGATTCTCTTTTTTCGAATGAGAGCAACGGCATCCAATGTGCTAGTGCAAATGTTGTTCAGGTTTTCTATTATAATATCCAGATATTCACCGTTATCTGCTACATGTTTCATTTGAGACAGGTCTGGAAGAGTGCTAATAAAGCTATCTTTAGTGGTGGAAATTATTGTTCTGGCTAATCTGTAGCATGTTGTAGACTGAGGGGTCCTATCTAGAAGTATCGTGTAAGACACAAGGCAATGGTCTGAAATGGCATCGCTCTGGGGTGATATTTCAATATCATTAATATTGAGTCCAAGTGACAGAATTAAGTCTAATGTGTGCTTACGAGTATGCGTTGGCCCCGATACGTTTTGTTTAATACCGAGAGAATTAAGAACATCCATAAACGCACGTCCTAATGCATCTTTTGGGTTATCCACATGAATATTAAAATCACCAACAATAAGAGCTTTATCTACCGTGACTGTGAGTTCAGATAGGAAGTCGGCTATTTCTTTAAGAAAATCTGTGTGGTGGCCCGGAGGCCTATATATGGTAGCTAAGATGAACGAAAGCTGTTTGTTGTTACAATCAGTTATTTCCATATTTAACAGTATTATTTCGAACGAATTAAATTTTAATTCAGATTTATGGTTTACTTTGAATATTTTGTTGTATATTGTAGCTACACCACCCCCTCTCCCTTTTAGATGAGGAACGTGTTTATAGTAATAGTCTTGTGGGGTGGATTCGTTTAAACTGATGTAATCGTCTGCTTTAAGCCAGGTTTCTGTTAGACAGAGTGCATCTATGTTTTGGTCTGTAATTATTTCATTGATAATTGGTTCTTTATTGGTAAGCGATCTAATGTTAAGAAGGCCGAATTTTAACATTTGAGTTTCATCTGTTAATGTATTGTGTTCTAATTTTATGTTAATAAGATTTGTGCGAGACGAGGTAAACGGTGCTCTGTATTTATTTGTTCGAGGAACAGACACAGTAGAGATGTGTTGGTACTCTGGTAAAAAAGGCTCTATGTGCTGGGATATATGTGATCTTGACATGTCAAGGCAGCTAACAGACTGATGGGTAAGCCGATCTGTCTGTTTCCTGACCTGGGCCCTGGATAGTCAGACAATATCAAAAGTAAGACTATTGGTCAGATTTCTAGAAAGTATAGCACTTCCTTCCGGAGACGGATGGAGGCCATCTCTCTTTACCAGGTCAGGTCTTCCCCAGAAATGTTTCCAATTGTCTATAAACCCTACGTTATGCTGACATCCAGCCATGAAGAGACACTAATCTACTGTAAGTTTCATCCCTCCGGTAGGCGGGGAGGGGACCAGAGCAAATTACATTGTCTGACATTGTTTTTGCAATTTCACACACCTCTTTAATAGTATCTTTGGTGATCTCCGACTGGCGGAGTCTGGTGTCATTCGTGCCGGCGTGAATAACAATCTTAGAAAACTTACGTTTAGCATTAGCCAGCACTTTAAGTTTGGATCTAATGTCAGACGCTCTGGCTCCCGGTATACAATCGACTATGGTGGCTGGTGCCTCAATGTCAACGTTCCTGAGTATAGAATCTCCAATAACATAGGTTAGATGGTAGTCTGTCACCCTCCACCATTAAAGTTGATATCGCCGCTATTTCTGCTCATCACTCACTTATTAACGGCAGATCAGTTGGCCAGCATGATTTGGTTATTAGATTTTAAGAGGCGCTCGCAGGCTAAACCCCTCGCGCCCTCCCTCTATTCCTCCGAGACCTGTCCATGGTGCTGAAGCCCTACTACAGGTTCCGCGTTCGAGCCTTTGCAGTCTGCGAGTCTGAAGTTTTTGTCAATGAAAACTCTGACCCTGCTAGCATTGGCCTCCGTGAAGAGAGTAGGGGATTTATATGCATTCTCTGTTGACGATTCGTGCCTTCAGTTTGGTCCTGCTGTCTCACCGAGACCCAGACCAGGCTTCGTGCCCAAAGTTCCCACCACTCCCTTCAGAGATAAGGTGGTGAGCTTGCAAGCGTTGCCCCCGGAGGAGGCAGACCCAACCATGGCTTTATTATGCCCCGTACGAGCGTTACGCATCTACGTGGATCGCACACAAAGCCTCAGGACCTCAGATCAGCTCTTTGTTTGTTACAGTGGTCAGCAGAGAGGGAAAGCTGTCACTAAGCAGAGGATGTCTCATTGGATAGTTGATACTATCGCCCTTGCTTATAATCTGCAGGGCATTCCTTGTCCATTTAATTTGAGAACTCACTCTACTAGAAGTGTTGCCTCATCTTGGGCACTCGCTCATGGTTCCTCGCTAACAGACATCTGCAGAGCTGCTGGTTGGGCGACACCTAATACATTCATTAGATTTTACAGTGTTCGTGTCAAGCCTGTCTCCTCTCATGTACTTTCCTCGTTAGGGGCAGCACAGAGAACAGGCTCGCAGGTCGGCTTGCAGCCTCCGACTGCTGCTCCAAACTGAGCTCAGTATGGAAGGCCATCAAGGCAAAAACGTGTAATAATTTGTTTTGCTTTCCTCCGCTGCCTTGGCAGCCTGATGTTGCGGAGCATCCGCTGCCAGCCTCTCACTAGCTGCATCCTCGTGAACCTGTGTTTGGCTCGGGCATCCACATTGCGTCCCACCGGGTTCCTTTGTGAGTATTTTTCTGTGGGGTTAATCCTACTAGCCCACGTTTCCCTCAGCAGAGCACTGCTTTGCTTACACAGCCCCGGCTGTCATTTATATCTCAACTACAGTTGACTTTCTCCCACCAATAGCCCTTAACGGGGCGGTGGCTTCCGCAGCGTTCCTATACCGCTCAGATAGGGCGCTTCCCAGTCACTGGCACTACTGTGGGGTTAAAGGAACATCTAGTGCCCGGCCTTCTGCCTTAAAACCTAATTCTCCTTATCCTTAAGTGGAACCGGAGGGCTTTTCGCAGACACTGGAAGAGGTCAGCCCTCAGTGGCATTTTGGTAGGGATTCCCAATTCGTCGGTCACGACTTGACGTCATAGTGACCGACTGAAAGGGAACGTCTCGGTTACGTATGTAACCCTCGTTCCCTGAAGGAAGGGAACGGAGATGTCACGTCCCGTCGCCACAGGGCTGCTCCCTGCTGTTTATCAGCCGGTCACACATTCCGGCTTTCTCAGCAAAATGAAGCTAATTTCCATATTTGCACCTGTGGCTTATATGCGCACCTGGCGGGGCGGCGCCAGCATTATGCAAATATCTCAATGCCAAGTTCATTGGCGTTTAAGTAGAGTACGAAGCGGATTGGTCTCTCTAAGCGAGTTCCCAATTCGTCGGTCACAACGTGACGTCTCCGTTCCCTTCCTTCAGGGAACGAGGGTTACATACGTAACCGAGACGTTTGTCATTAAAGGGCCATTTCACCGATAAATGCATTAATCTTTATGGAAAATGGGTCATATTTGTAGTCAAATAACATAAATTTAGAATTTTGTGTCTATTTGACCGAGAAAAGACAGAACTTTAGAGCACACTTGTATGAAAAACTACAACTCCCACTATGCACCACAATGCACAGCTCTGCAAGCCACTCCCATTAATCGGAACACGGCTCAGACATGCTATTATGTACATAAATGCCACATTAGTAAAACAAAGAAAATAGCCATCACCACTGTGTCTGACACACACCAATCATGATTTACTTTTAAACGTGATGTTACGTTGTGTTACACACAATAACACTCTGGTCTGGTGTGTAGCAAATTCTTATTCAAACAGTAACGTGCGGTTTCAGATCCGCAGTACAAATGTCTTTCCAAGTACTTAAAAAAAGGGTATGCATTTTAAATGTTTATTTAGTTTTACCAATTTTCTTTTTGTCTCTTGTTTACTGTAATCACATTTGTGTTATTATTGGCCTCACTGCTCTCACAATATAGACATATAAAACACCGCTCAGATATGCTATTGTGTACATAAATGCCACGTTAGTATAACAAAGAAAATATAAACACTCACTTTAGTCAGACGTCCGTTTATCCCTGCATCCTCCACACAAACGCGTCCCCTGCATAATATCTCAACAGACACGCTGCCTCAGCTCTTGGAGCTTGTGCTCATAAACCAAAACACGTCTTTGAAATGAGCACGCGACCAGAAACATTCACAAAACAAACGTTCATATCTTCATCTGATCCAGAAATGTTAAACCGAAAGCACACAGCGCGAGTCCGTCCAAGCTCATATACTCCGCAGCGCGTCTGCTCGTAAACCGAAACACGTCCGTGAAATAAACATGTCCAAACGCGCGCAAAGTTTCTCTCTTGCCTAGAAACCTTCACCAAACAAACGTCCATATCCTTATCTGATGCAGAAATGTAATAAAGCAAGAACACAGCGAGAATACAGGCAGTAGTCTGTCCAAGCTTCTCTACGCAGCAGAGGCCGATGGTTGCGGTGTCTTCCCCCGGCTCCTCTACCCAGCCGAAGCCCAGGCTCCGGCCTACTCCTCGGGCTTCTGTTCCTACATCTGCCTCAGCTCTTTGCAGTATTGTGGCTCATAAAGGTGCCATGAACAGCGGATTAGAGCATCACGCTTGCAAAATCACCCTCTTGATTAACTTCCACTGTTATTGTAACATGAATTCTGGCTCGCTCCACAACTTCTGTTTAGCTTAGCTTAGCATAAAGATGGCGGCTGATCGTTTTTTCCCGTCTGTGTTCGTATATTTTCGTAAGTCCCACCCACTGATCTGTAATTGGTCTAAAGCGTGAGTGGGTCCCACCCATAGCCCCCACCTTGGAAAAATGAGGAATGAGTGTCTGTAGTCTTTCACACTCAATAGAGATACAGGATTTCCTTCTTTCAATGACGCAAAATGACAGTTTTTACATCATTGAAAGAAGGAAGTGCCTCACTGAAATCAGTATTTCTCCCCTCTCAGGAGAAACTGAGGGAATGATGCACGACCATTCAAAAACATGACTGGGGTTCTAACGGTACACAGCTTAATGCAAATGGGTGAAGTTTCCCTTTAAGAAGTTTTAGAAACTTTGGACAAAAATTTTATAGCTGTATATTTGGGACATACAAACATCAAGAATCAGAGTATGAATCTCAACCATGGTAACAAAGAAAATAGCAAACAGTTCATTATCCATGCCGCAGTGCATGCTGGGAGTCCTAAATGAGATTTGTAATTTGTCGATACCCAGCATGCATTGCAGCATGACGTTTTTCATTTAATTGTCACCGTTGTTGAGATTCATACTCTGATTTTTGATGTTTGTACGTCCCAAATGTACAGCGGTTAATTTTTGTCCATCGCTTCTAAAACTCCTTAATGACAAACTGTTGTGAGTGCTGGATCTCATTTACATTATTGACAGAAAATAAACTTTTGATTATTAAATCAATTAATTAGATGACAATCTTTACCATTATCTACCAACTGCTACAGAATTGCACTAACTTTACATTACTGTAATAAATGTGCTTTATACACACAAAGTTAACACAACCAGAGAAAAACTAGCAAGCAAAAAGTCAAGGTTCAAGAGTTCAACTAAAACAAACATTAATCACAATAATGATGACTTTAAATGAAACAAATCATCAACATCTAAACCTAATAAGTGAATCGTGTTTTCTACAGCAATATTTTTAGAGAACATTCAGAAATAATGATTTATAATAGTATTATTATTTTTTTTAATTAAATAATAAAATGCAATGTTTCCCTATCATTTACATAACAAGCCAATAAAGAAAACAGTTGTTGTTTAAAACATTGTGTGAACATTAAAACATGACATTGTCATAACGTTTGAAAATGGTAGAATGTAACATTCATCTAACGTTCAGACAACACAGAAACGTACTTAGAAAATCAAGAAAACTGAACATTTTTTATGTTGGCAGAACTTTTTTGGGAACGTTGGGAACTTTTTTTAGATTGACTGCTGATTTATTTACAACATTAGGAAAATGACTTTTAGAAAAGATTCTCCCAAAGTAAGAATTCAAAATAAAATCATAAAATAATTAAATTAATTGTATTAAACCAACACTACTGTATGTAGTTTTTCGACCTTTAAATTATGGGCCCTATTTTAACGATCTGAAACGCAAGTCCGAAGCGCAAAGCGCAAGTGACTTTGTGGGCGGATCTTGGGCGCTGTTGCTATTTTCCCGGCGGGAGAAATAAGTCTTGCACCGGGCGCAAATCAATAAGGGGTTGGTCTGAAGTAGGTTCATTATTCATAGGTGTGGTTTGGGCGTAACCTCAAATAAACCAATCAGAACGCTATCCAACATTCCCTTTAAGCGCAAGGGCGCAAGTTCCTTGGCGGGTTGCTATTATAATGACGGATTTGACAGGCGCACGCCAGGAGCGGTTCACAGCCGAGGAGACCGACGTTCTTGTAAGAGCAGTCAAAGACAGAGAAGTTGTTTTGTATGGGGATGGGAGAAACCCGCCCAAATCAGCGTCGGTTAAACAGGCGTGAGAGGAAATAGCCGCAATTGTCTCATCAGCTGCGCCAAGCACTACAATGATGTCAGGAGACGGGGGGATCCCAAGCTTGCCAGCATAAATCGGGCACGCCGGGCACACAGGAGGACATCGCTGCATCCACCCTCACTGCTGAAAGGGTTTGGGGGCTTTGAAATCGGACACAAGAAACGCAAGCAAGGTCCAACCCCAAAGTACACTTACAAATCAAGTTCACATACATGAAGGTTTCTTATGAAAACATTTTAATTATTATTTAGATAAAATAAACGTAATACAGCCACACAACAAACTTATGAAAATATTTTAATCGTTATTTGCATGATAATTGTTTAACGCTGCCACACAAAATAAATAAAAACTATCACCACAATGCTCACCACAATGATTTCTCCTTTTCTCATGTATTAATATTTTTTATTGTAACAATTTATGATTTAATGATTTCCCTTATCTTATATTTTTATTGTAACAATTTATGATTTGCAAAAATAACTGTTGCATCTGTGTAGATTAGATAAGCAATGCGCGTTGTGCACGCTATACATTATGGTCAAGCATGCGCCCTTAAAATAGCATAATGAACCACGCGCAACGCGCCACTGACTTTAGACTAGGTTTTTTTTGGTTAGTAGCGCAATTGTTTTTTGAAACTGCAAAATAGCATAAGAGATGGTTTGCGCCGGAGCACGCCT
This sequence comes from Misgurnus anguillicaudatus, assembly GCF_027580225.2. Lineage (NCBI taxonomy): Eukaryota > Metazoa > Chordata > Actinopteri > Cypriniformes > Cobitidae > Misgurnus > Misgurnus anguillicaudatus. The sequence continues at coordinate 8,656,502 of NW_027395283.1, read as the reverse complement.
CCATTTTTGCGCTGAACCGCCCAGGGAGCGCAAGTTCATTCCCTAGTTTGCCAACGTGCGTCTGTGGAGGGAAAAACCCGCTGTGCGCCGGTGCAAAATACAAAATGATACATGCGTCACTGACAAAGTCAATTGCGCTGGGTGCAAGATAGGGCCCAATGTCTCTAAAATTATTTCAGTGGTAGAACAACTCCTGTATGAATTCTACTGTAACCTGATTAGCCTCCTAGCTGCTACAGCCACAATCGTAAGTCGCGTGATGGGTCGGAGAACAAAGCCCCGCCCCTCCCCTACCTGCAGAAGAGTGTTTGATACCAGGCACTGGTGGCTTTTCAACCACATGGGGGAGCCATAAACCAATCTTACATGGAAAACTACATAGTGTTGTTTTAAAGGGGACATTCCACAAGACGTTTTTAAGACATTAAATAAATCTTTGGTGTCCCCAGAGTACATTATGTGAAGTTTTAGCTCAAAATACCCTATAGGTAATTTATTGTGGCATGTTAAAATAGGCACTTTATGGGTCTGAGCAAAAATGCACCGTTTTTGTGTGTATCCCTTTAAATCCAAATGAGCTGCTCAGGTGGGCGGAGTCTGAAGCGCTCACGCTGAAGACAAGACATCGCATCAAGAGGAAATATTCTCTCATGAAAGAAGTTGTTGAGAGATGTTCAGCATTATATATTTGAACAAGTTTCAAAAGTCAATCATTTGTTTTATGCATACTAAATACATGTTTATCAGCAGATGGGGAACATTGTGGAATAAAAATAAAGACTTTTAGGTCTCATGCTGCCAGTGTTTTAAACAGGCACAATGATTTTCAGCATGTTACAATAAAATACACATTTAAATGATCTGTAATAAAACAACACGTTTAATGCTTAAACTTTAGAGAAACAGATCAAATGACATGTTTAAGTTTATTGTGTACACATATTGAACACATTGGCGCTTCTGTCAGTCTCTCATCTATCTTGTAACTCCTCGTATTCATTTGAAACGTCAGAGAAACATTAAACAACATATTTATGATATGATAGTGAATAGGCGTTGTTCTCTCGCTCTGTCTCATGCAGTGCATTAATCCTCGTGTTCATTCATATAAACTTCAGAGAAACATATTAAAAAACATACTTGAAAGCAAACCGTCGCGTTGCTCTCTCTCTCTCTATCTCTCGTTTGTTCGTTCGCTCGCTCTTTCTCACTCACTCTCTCAATATCTTGCACTTAGGCAATTAATAATCATCTTAAACCTTTATTAATACCATTAAAACTACAAGTTATAAGATTGTAGGCTCCTGTTTGTGTTTGAGGGAATACAAACACGTCTTGCTGTCAGTCATTCTTTCTCTCTGTCTATCGCACTCGTGAGGCCGTTCATGGTTGGATAGCGCAGATGAAGGGGCGGTATCATTATAATAAGAGCCCCTAATACGTCAAGGGGGAGCGAAATTCGAATGACCTATTTATTCACATGCTTGCAGAGACAAAGGTACATGGTTGCTATTTTTCATGTTTTCTGGGTTGGTAGAAGCACCGGGGACCCGATTATAGCACTTAAACATGCAAAAATACTGATTTTCATGGAATGTCCCCTTTAATATGTAAACAGTCATGTGATTGTTGTTAGTTTTACTTACTGGAGTTTTTTGGTTTCTTTAATCACAAGCTGCAGTTTCACAAGAACTTCATCTGCTGTATTTTTATTTCCAATAAATGATTTTAGATCAAGTTCATCCAAATGCTGCTCAGACATCAACAACACAAAAACTAAAGCTGCCCACTGTGAAGAGGAGAGTTTTGTCTTTCCTACTGATGAAGATCTCACATAACGTTGAATCTCCTGCAGCAGTGAATCATCACCCAGTTCATTCAGACAGTGAATCAGATTGATGGATTTCTCTGTAGACAGATTCTTATTCATCTTCTGTTTAATGTACTTAACAGTTTTCTCTTTCTTGTAGGAGCATCTTCTCATCTGTGTCAGTAGATCCTGTAAGAGAATCTGATTGGACTCCAGCGAAAGACCCAGAAGAAAACGCAGGAAAAGATCCAGATGTCCATTTTTACTCTTTAAAGATTCATCTACAGCTCGATGATGTAACTCAGATAATAAATGCTGTTTTAATGATTTATATACTTTGTGAAAAATGTTAAAAAGATGAACTGGTTTAGGACTTTGATCAAACACATTTCTGTAATTGTTTGTGAAGGAGATGTGAGCATAAAGAGCTGCTAGATGTTCCTGGATGCTGAGATGAACAAAGCAGTAAACTTTCCCCTGATACAAACCAAACTCCTCTCTGAAGATCTGAGTACACAATCCTGAGTACACTGATGCTTCTGCTACATCAATGTCACACTCTCTCAGGTCTTCATCATAGAAGATCAGATTGCCTTTCACAAGCTGCTCAAAAGCCAGTTTCCCCAGTTTGAAGATCATGTCTTCATCTTTCTTCTCATAGTCCTTCTGATGTTTGATGTTTGTCTGAATGATCAGGAAGTGTGTGTACATTTGAGTGAGAGTCTTGGGGATCTCTCTTCTCTCTGCTTCACTCAACATTCTCTCTAGAACAGTGACTGAAATCCAGCAGAAGACTGGGATGTGACACATGATGTAGAGACTCCTGGATGACTTCAGGTGTGAGATGATTTGATCAGACAGACTCTCATCACTGATTCTCTTCCTGAAGTATTCCTCCTTCTGTGGATCAGTGAAGCCTCTTATCTCTGTGACTCGATCAACACACTCAGAGGGGATGAGATCAGCTGCTGCTGGTCTGGAGGTGATCCAGATGAGAGCAGAGGGAAACAGATTCCCCTTGATGAGGTTTGTCAGCATCACGTCCACTGAGGTTGATTCACTTACATCACACAACCTCACACTGCTGTGAAAATCCAGAGACAGACGACACTCATCCAAACCATCAAAGATGAACAACACTTTATATTCATCACTGAAGATTTCCATTTCTTTTGTTTGTGGGAAGAAAAGATGAAGAAGATCTAAAAGACTGAGTGTTTTGCTCTTCATCAAATTGATCTCTCTGAAAGGAAGTGGAAATATGAGGTGGACGTCCTGATTCTCTTTCTCTTCAGCCCAGTCCAGAATGAACTTCTGTACAGAGACTGTTTTTCCAATGCCAGCGACTCCCTTTGTCAGCACACTTCTGATGTGTTTGTCTTGTTCAGGTAAAGGTTTAAAGATGTCATTACATTTGATTGGTGTCTCCTCTGTTGTTGTTCTTCTGGATTGTGTCTCAATCTGTCTCACCTCATGTTCATTACTGATCTCTCCACTTTCACTCTCTGTGATGTAGAGCTCTGTGTAGATCTCATTCAGTAGTGTTGGGTTTCTCTTATTTGATGTTACCTCATACAAACACTCAAACTTCTTCCTCAGATTTGATCTGAATGTTTTCAGGACTTCAGCAAGATTAGAGTCATGACTGTAAATTAAAAGTTAATATATCAGATTATTACACAAATACCTGAAAGAGTAAAAATGTATAGAGCGAAATGTTAGTGTCATAAGACACATGACATTTAAAGCCCATCTTTCAAGTTGAAGATCACTGTGAATGAACGTGTAGATAAATAGTGTAGGAACTCGACTTGACGTGAAGAAATGAATAATAAATGTGTATTAAAAAGTTTTTTTTAAAGAAATTGTGAGAAAAATTACTTCAGCTGTAAAAAAAACCCCGCTCTGATCGGAAGAGAGGCAACGGCAGGTAAATATCATCTCTTCGTAATGGATTCAGACAGTGAAGATGTTGCAGTAGGGGTAAATGTCAACTCTTACGATGGTCCATTACAGTATAATTACGAGCCCCCTAGGCAAGAGAGGGGTCAGGCAGAGTTAAGGGGAAGGGTAAATGGACAGAGGAGAGAGATAGAGTTGTGGTGTGAGGAGAATCGTTGAAGAATTGGGCAGGTGTCTTGGTGAGTGACCACAGGCTATAGCTAATTGTGGCTAACGTGTCTCCATGTTTATCACATTGTAGTATCTTTAATAAATCATATTTAGCAATATTGCTGCCGACTTTGTTGTTTTTCAAGCATCCATGTAGGTTGTCACCAAGTATGCCAGCATCATATGTCTTAAAATAATAAATTTAGATCCCAGATTTTAAATGAATGCTGTAGGCTATAGCTTACATCTGTGACCGTCTAGAAATTCTTTACATTTCTGCACAACATAGTTTATCGTGAAATTTTGTAGAAATTGCTAGTGTTGTGGTTTTTCTTTTCCTCAAATGAAACAATCTTCAGTCTTAGGTTTTGATTTCAAGAGATAGACTTTTATTTTCCGGATAAAATAAGAAGCCGAGGCCGCCCTGGTGAATCCCCCCAGAACCAGAGTGTTGTCCTGGGAGGATCCTCCAAATCAGTCTGACCCTCTGAGCCAGGGCTTGGTAAATATATAGGTCTTTGTTCCCTCCCCTCCCTGGTTCAAACAATATGTTTCTGTTCACAGAGATGGGCATAAATACATGGAAATGTATTTCAAATACAAATACAAAATACTGTGTCGAAAAATGTATTTAAATACAAATACAAAATACTGTGAGGAAAAATGTATTTAAATACAAATACAGTATTTTGTATTTTGAAAATACACAAAATACATGTGAAATTGGTGATTCAGTGCAAGTATCCCTATTAGGCTGAAATCTATCTGGGTCTATTTCTGAATGCCAAAAAGCATTTAGATTTGTGCAACTGCTTAAAAAACTTTCATTTTATTTTACGTACCTCTTGATTTCCCCTGCCCTGTAGGAAATAAAAAACTACAAAAAAACTTGGTAACACTTTACTTGAAGGGGTGTGCATAAGACTGACATGACACATTCATAATCATGACATGACATGTGTCATGAACATGAAGAAGATTTTATGCACATTTATGACAACTGCCATTAAGTGTCATTTACTCAATTATGTAATTTTAATGCAAAGATGACATTGTTTGAGATATCTTTGACAACTTGACACATAAACCAATACAACACAACTTGTTATAAATTATAAACAATAATTATCAAACTTAAGAAACTAGCTTTGTAGGTTAGCATTACATTAAACTGTGATTTAAATGTCATTAAGTGTTAATACTATATCAAATATTATTAATACTCATTATACTCAAATAAACATTATGAACTGAAGAATATTCATGATGCTGCTATAAAACTATTTAACAGAGTATTAACACTTAATGACATTTTAATGACAAATTCAATTTGTATCACTTGTAAAAAGTGGTCAGTTATGTTGTCTTGGTTAATGTCAAGTTGTCTTGACAAGTTATAATGTATTTGTTAATGTCAAGTTGTCATTACAAAGGCATTTCAAACCATGTCATCTTTGCAATAAAAATGACATAATTGAACAAATGACACTTAATGGCAGTTGTCATAAACGTCCATAAAATCTCCTTCATATTCATGACACGTGTAATGTCATGATTATGAATGTGTCATGTCAGCCTTATGAACACCCATTCAAGTAAAGTGATGTTTTATAAAAACGTCATAAAAACTTTTTCATGTGTCGTCGACCAACAACCTAAACAGTTTATATGTGAAGAAATCCACGTATTTACATCCAAGGCCGCGTTATCCTAATGGGCAACATGGGCTGCAGCCCAGGGCCCCGAACACTAGGGGGCCTCCGAGACAATTCTATTTTGAGTTTTTAAAAACATTTTGATTGATGTAATTATGCGTAAGTGCTACCTAGAGCAGAGGCCCCCAACCACTGGGTCGCAAGAATGTTCTTAAATTTTTTTTTATAATAGCTACGTAATAGCTTATGGGATATTTTGTCCTTTAAGAGCCGACTTCAAATAACATCGATCATTTCCACTCTTGTACAAGGTCTCTCTCTCTCTCTCTCTCTCTCTCTCTCTCTCTCTCTCTCTCTCTCTCTCTCAGCGCATCCGCAATCACATTGCTGTTTTTAGAGTTTGAGTATACATTACTTCTAAAATACAGAGGTATTATTTATGAATCATTTGCAAATGTACCTCTGCAAACGTACCTCGCAAATCATGTATACGTGTAAACGTTCAACCTTGTAACATCGCAAATGACTGAAAAGTAGGCTAATTTCAGAATTATCCAGATCAAACCATGATCAAAATAAACTCTTTAACTGCAGTAATAATATTTTAACGGGTACACTTTTAACGTAAGACAGCATCCAAGACATAATCTATTAAAGACTTCTCCCTGTATTAATTTCGTGTAAGAAGGCTGTGTCTTTATTTCTTGTTTGTGTATGGATCGACTTTTTTCTTAGTTTAACTGTTTGATGGATACACGAATAGCCATCTTCTGTGGTAAGTCCTTACATTAAAAAAATGTATATGCAAAAGCGAAGTTGTAAGATAAGGCAACATGCATGTTTCAATGCCAGGCGACAACTGTTTAATTTCGCGTACCTAATAGTATTGAAGTCCCCAGTTCGTCAAAAAATGACGCGAAAGGTATACCCTCCGCGTCAACATATTGACGCATGGTCAAGTGTCGTCAAATATTGACGCCATGGGTGTGAGACCGTGTTAGTTTATTCTGTTTCATGTTTATTTCGTTTCGTTTTGTATAGCAACCTGCCTTCGCTTTTTAAAAATAGTGTGTGTTGATAATAAACGTTTAAACTAACATTGTGATATGCTGAAAATATTTATTTTAAATAGTTGTTATTATAGGCAAGTGAAGTGTTGATTTAGAGGCTCAATTCATCATACATGTCGTCAACTTGCTGTCGGCCGCTAACCACTAGTTATCATAAAAAAGAAATATAACTATTTTGCAATTTAAAACAAAACTGAACTGCTTTAATTGCTGCAAGAGTACAGCTGTACAAGCTGTGTAAGCAGTTATTTTTTGCTATTTCTGCGGATTTCTTTTGCAAAATCTATGCAGAATTTTGCAGAATGATTTAAAATGTTTTAAAACGATCCGAGAGAATGTGCGCTGTGAATATTACAAAAAATAAAATATTTTATAACATATTATACATTTTATTAAAGGATTACCCTGAATTAAACTAGACCAACATGAACCAACAGATAATGGATAATGTGCTTTCACGACCACAGAGTTTTATATAATATACATATATTACTGTCTACAGTGTAACAGTAAAAAGAAAAGGCTTCTCATAATGAATGTAGCGTATATAGCAAGATAATTTCATCAATTTAACAACACAATGTATATATATATTTATCTTGTAAACGGATTTGAAATAAAAAATAATTGTCGTGTCACGTAGCAAGAGAGACGATAGAGATCTCATTAACTTCTCCGCCGTTCAATTCAAGTTTTACATATTAAATAGACTAATAAAAAGTTTGTGCTTCTCTCATAAAAACCTCACAGCAGACAGCAGAGACTTCTACTCACAAACATACGCGATGCAGTAACTATATCTGCGGACACAGATTCCTAATGGGGAGAATTAAAAAGTTCGGACTCGGTCGGACTCGGGCTGAGAATTCTGGGCTCTACTTCTTTTGCGTCAACTTGATTTTAATAATTTAATTGAGGAATTATATTTAAAGAAGAGCAGACAGAAGCACTTTTAGTTGTGAGTTGCATTTAATAAATGTTATTTTCTGGGCTGTTTCTGATTGTAAAATTATTACTTGATAATATTGTTTAATTTATTTAAATAATTTCAGCCTACTTTTGCGTCAACTTGATTTTAATAATTTAATTGAGGAATTATATTTAAAGAAGAACAGACAGAAGCACTTTTAGTTGTGAGTTGCATTTAATAAATGTTATTTTCTGGGCTGTTTCTGATTGTAAAATTATTACTTGATAATATTGTTTAATTTATTTAAATAATTTCAGCCTACTTTTGCGTCAACTTGATTTTAATGATTTAATTGAAGAATTCTTTTTAAAGAAGAGCAGAAAGAGGCACTTTTTGTTGTAAGTTTTATTAAATAAATGTTATTTTCTGTGCTATTTCTGATTGTAAAATTATTTGATAATATTGTTTAATTTATTTAAATAATTTTAGCCATTTAATGTTGCACATACGCTGTAAAAAACACTGGATTTACAAAAAATATAGACAGTGCATCGTTTTTGCATCCCCTTTTTTTAGTAAGTTTTACTAAAAAAATTACGCAATGGGGCACTTAGTAAATCCAGCCTTTATTTTTTTCAGTGTATATTGGGGGGGGCATCAAACCAGCTTTAGCCCAGGGCCTCACAAAGGCTTAACCCGGCACTGTTTACATCTCACGAGACGAGTGTTTGAAGTGTTGAAATTATTCTGCAAACTACTTTCTCTCATCGCTGCTTTTTGATGGTTTTGAGAACAATTACTCACGAGTCGCCCTCTGTCATTTACAGAATTACAACGGAGAGGACGTCAAGCATAAAAATCTTGTAGGTTTACTGAGGAGCCTGCAGGTTCAAGCCGTAGAGTAGAGCCATGCGAATTGCAAAAGTGTAAACAAGGCTTCAACTGCCCAAAGCTAAATATTTTACTATGTTCTTAGCTCAACTTATGGTGTATGGTGGCACAAAATAAAACGTGATTTTTAAGTGAATAAAAAATGAGAACTATATTGTATGGCGGAAGAGCACTTCGTTTGCAGCACTTTGACCTCTGGCGCAGTAACATCATTACTCCTGTGAAAATGTTACTGCGCGCCGAGGTCGAAATGCTGCAAACTAAGTGCTCTTCCTCCATGCACTGAAAAAAGATAGTTATGTATTCATTTGTCTAAGTTGAGGTAAGAACATAGTAAAATATTAAAAATGGTAGTTTTCCTTTAAGTCAAAAGTGTAGGCCTATTTGTCAGCGTTCCACACTCTGTCTCAGTCGTGCAACGTGCAAGTGCAACTGCCTGCCAACGTGCAAGTGTGAATTTGAATTTCCTTTCGCGACAGTTATAATAACACAAATCACATCACACCCAATAATTCAATCGCCCTTGCTATTTTCCCCACTCCAACATTTCAATTATTGCCCACTAAAAGCTGCACAGATATATTTGCTTACCTAAACTCTGTTGTCTGGTCTGAACTAGTTGATGCATGAAAACAGCACCCTGACTGGTTGACTGGCTCAAAGTATTTTGAGTATTTTAAAAATACAAAAATACTCATCTTAAATGTATTTAAATACAAATTACATTTAATTTTTTTCAAAGGCTTTAAAATACAAAATACTATTTTGTATTTGAAATACGTATTTTAAATACATGTATTTGAAATACTGCCCATCCCTGTCTGTTCAGGCTTGTAACTTGAAGAACCACATGACAGTCCTCAGACCACTGTCTCCTTTCCATGACCTATTTGACCCTTGGCTATTCCCTATACAAAAACCCTTTGTGCCCGACATGAATACACACATCTGTTCTTAAATCGACACAGATGGTTTTTAAACTCCTAACACATAAGGCATAGTTGGATTATAATGGTAAACTCATGATGCACATTTAAAGATTAAAATAAACTACTTCACTAGCTGATTTTTAGGGCTCTATCTTACACCCGGCACAATCTCTCTTGGACATAAATAAGGTCTAATTATGAGACGTTAGAAGGCGTAAAGAGCTGCTTCACCTGCAGCCTGGTAAGTAAATAAATGCTGCTTTAAACAAATGCATCTGTTTTTAAATGTTTTTTTTTTAAATGCTACCTCACGGATTTATTGTATATGATGAGTCTGTACCTGTGTATATGGTGAGATGAGAAACATTTTTAAGTAATGATTTAAAAAACTCGTGACACTGTCCAAGTGAAACGTGAGGAGAGCCGTTTGTAAATTCTTTATCTCCTGTTTGTTACAAATAAAGTATTTTTAGAGTACAAACCTTTTCTTACATACTTGTAAATTATTTTTTGATGATATTGGATAGCCATACATTTAAAGCAATTAAAAGCCTGCTTTTTTACTCCCATGACAAAAAGAAAACGGGTTTTAAAGGTTTTAATGAAAAAATAACAATTTCAATAAAAGTGAAAAACAACACAATTGTTTAACATTAATCTTAAACTGGAGATCTTCTTCCTCCGCTTAGTTTTTCAGTTTACAAAGTCCGTCATCTAAATAGGGATTAGACATAGCGCCAGTGCAACAGGCTTTTAAAGGGGATGAGAGCTGAGACTCTCATTGGTTTACTGCACGTTACGCCCAAAATACTCCCATTAATCATTAAAAAAATAGGACCAACCCTTTTCGACCATGCGCTCGGCACACAAACCATTTTTCTCATCTTTAAATTAGCAAAAGTGGATTCGGACACGTCCATTTAGACGTTGCGCTGTGCGCTTTAGACAATGCCCTTAGATTGTTAAAATAGGGCCCTTAATCAGTAACTGGATTCAGACCTAGGTGTTCGCATGTTCCACTTCTGCAGATGTCAAGTGTTTGGGCCGTAACATTATATCTGAACAACATAATCGGCCAGCTGGAATTCCGAACTTAGCCGGCTGTTGTACTACTCCCCTCTTAGTATTTTCGACAGACATTATGTAAATAAGCTCGCATGTACTGCAGAGTACGTATATGAAAGCAGTTACTGTTCAGGTTAGGACGAGAATGCCGTTCATGTAAATACAGTCATTGTTACAAGGATCTTTATTGTAAAGTGAAGGCAGCGAAATTGATTCTCTTTGCCTGGACGAAACGTACCCAAGCATTGAAATCTTTGTGTTTCTTGTTTGGAAATCGGTGGACCTGATGGCCAGACAAGTTGGAGTTGTTGCATCCAAAACAAACACAAGAATTCACCATTGTGACAACTCAAACTAACGATAACGACAATCTCTATTCTATGTCTCCACCTCTCAGACTACATAAACCCACACTGAGAACGATGGTGGCAGCGCCTGTGTTTGCCTGTCGTTACGTCATATGATGCGTTCTCTGGGAAAGGGTGGTTTTTTGGAGCATAGCTTAGAATAGGCACACTTTTTTTTTTTTTTCGCCCGTGGGTGTTGTAAAACATATGTATTCTCTTATGTATATATTTTTTAATTTACATTTTCATACAATATTGTGTATAAATTAAATTATAAAATTAACATAAAAGATGGGCTTTAATGGTTTGTAAAATGTTACAGAGGCAAAATAGAAAAGGTCAACATTTTCTACTAAATAAAATAAAATCCTATAATTTACCTGAAATGAGGACTCGTGTTTTCATTGAAGTCTTGTAGTTGATTCTCAGATTGTTCAATCTTCCTCCTCTGACAGTCAGGTTCTGTTATTCGTCTGGATGGCAAGAATGAGAATCAAAAATTTCTTTACACTTTATTATTAGTGGAATTTTCATGTAACTATTACCTTTACATTTTTTACACTGCTGTGAATTAGGGATTTGCACGAATGGTTGAATATTTAATCTGAAATAATAATTTGAATAGAAGAAATGCTATTCGAATGTTTGTTAACTCTTTCGCCGCCATTGGCAAGTTAACTTATCAATTAAGAGAAATCTCTTCCCTGCCAATTATGAGTTTTTTCCGGCAAAACCGCTATTATCAACCATATGGCGCTCCTACCCAACTTATGCAAACAGGAAGCAACCCCTCCTCCCAAATCATTCTGAATATGATCTATAAGAAATGCAATTATCTTATTTTTACTCAAAATTTTGTATTTTTGATGAAACCCACCCATATTTGAGAGGTGATAAAAGCGAACAAATGAAGGTAGGAGTTATAAGGTAGTCTTTATATATTTAAAGAAGAACATTTTCTAGAAGGCATTAAATCATTAAAAATGCTGGTTCTGGCTGGCAACTTTTAAAAACCACTGGGGGGGGGGAAGTGTTATTTTGCCACCACAGGGCTTTTTCACTTCACCTGTACTGTCTTTTACAGACTTTAATCTAAAATACACATGAAAATTAATTTGTATGTATTTCTGATTTTGCATTATTTGTTAATGGATTAGTCCATTTTCTTAAAATCCAGATAATTTACTCACCACCATGTCATCCAAGCTCTGGGCTGGGTTTCCTGATAATGTTGTCTCTTAGCGAGCTACGAAGACTCAAGTTAAACCTTAAAGGCACACTGCGAAACTTTTTGGCCACTAGGGGGCGCTAGACATGTATTTTTCATGCCTAGCGCCCCTAGAGGCCACAAGCGCCGCAGCACTGTCACAAAGAAAAAAGAACTGACCAACCTTGAAACTAAACTAAAAACTTAACCTTTAAAACGCTAAACGATCAACATTTTGAGGCATCAGGGAGAAACGCAGTCATGTTACAACTTTCTGATGAGGAACTTGTGGCAGAAGCCATTTCTCAATCTGAAGGTAGCAGCCTCCGGATGTCATATTTCTAAGCTGCATACGTCATCAAGACTGTCTTATTTCACAATATTAACAATTATAAAGTTGACTGTTATACTTAGTTAATCGTAAATTGTTGCAGTATGCTTATGACTTGCGAATGTAATGAATCAAGATCGTGAGTTTATATAAAAAAATTGCCTTAAAGGGGAATCAAACCTGGGCTGCCCGTGTCATAGGTTCGTGACACTAACACGGTGCCACAGAGTCACATAATAGAAATTGCTCTCTACACTCCTTAAGTAGCCTTCAGCAAAATTCACGTTAAAAATAAATTGTGTGGAGGAAGTGACGTATGCCGTAAAGCAGTCGAATTTTGTAGTTTTTTTTGTGCTCTGGTTACTACCCGAAACCCTAAGTTTTAAAGTACGAGTAAAAGCGATACAGACCCCATCAGGCTATGGTAGACATGTCATTCAACCTATTTAAAGTTGATGTACTATCACAAGGGTCTTGAAAATTTATTATGAAGGTTGAAAAATTACATGGTGTCACTTTAACTAGGCGTGTTTCTTGAACTGTACCTTAGCGGGTTTCTTAACTCTTTCCCCGCCAGCATTTTTCATGATTTTCACAAAAGTTTAATGCCTTCCAGAAAATGCTCCTTTTTAAATATATAAACAGACAATATATGAAATAAAAGAACAGACCCTCTGCTTTCGGACAAAAAATCTGTTTCATCTTACCTTCATGTGTTCTGTTTTTATCACCTCTCAAATATGTGTAGGTTTTATCAAAAACACCAAATTTTGAGCAAAAAGCTGAGATAATTCAATTTTTGTGAAGGACTTTTGATGGAGATCAGATGCAGAGCGATCTTTAAAACATACACGGACATACAGCTGTTTGCCATAGGGCGATACTTCCGGTTTCTATAAGTTGCGGAAGAGGTGGATAATAGTGGTATTGCAGATTGACAAGATAACTCGTCAATGGCAGGGAAAGAGTTAAGGTAGACTTTCTTACGTATGATGTTACCAGGTGCTGGCCATGGCGATGGTGCTGAATAGGTTGATATTAATTGCTCGACAATTAATTGTTCACTTTATGTAATAGGTACTTTGTTGCAATATGAGATAGCGGTTTTCTTTATTAAAGACGCATTTCAGAAATAGTTCAAATTAAATTTATTAGTACTATCTTGTAAAAATATTTCAAATTGCAATTAATTAAATTCAACATTTGACATTTTATATCAAACCCGTCCAAAACCCGCAACTTCTTATCGAAACGTATCATGCAAAAACTTGTTTCAATGCGTGCGCTATGCCTTCACTTGAAAGGATAATTTATATCAGGGGTTCCCAATAAGTGCGTTGCACAGGGAATAAAATGGGTTGTGCAAGTCACCTGGCTTGGCTGTGCATTACACTTCAAATTTATAAAAACAAACTGTTGTTCATTAGTTCACGTTTATTGTACTTGGACACTGGATGCACAAGCAGGGCGTTTACAGTGAAGATAAAGCTTATTGGACGCATCTCTGGCGCCTGTCTGTCAACCTTAAATATAGCATATAAAATATATATTAGTAATGCTTTAGATTTTATCTTTGATTAGTTTTAATGTGGAAATTTTGACCTTAGGAGACTATACAAGCAGTAATCAAGTGGAGCAGTTCCTTTTAAATGTTTATGAAGAATATGGCATTCATGTCACAGTGTAGTATGAGGTTGAGGCACTGTGACTAGCCTCATACACAGCTATTATTATTACACAGCCACCATTAACACAAAGCACGATTCGAATGCCGGCATTTAATGCATCCACGGATCTGTGTAGTGGCGTAGTGTATTGTGCATCTTTAAAGGCGGAGTCCACGATGTTTGAAAAACGGTTTGGAGAAGGAGACGGGCCGACTACCAAAACACACTTATAGCCAATCAAATCAAATCAAATGCCGGGTTGCGTATGTGTGGGGCGGGTCTATCAACAGAAGGTCCAGATTCTATTGGGGTAGGTGCGTGTTTGTTTAGGTGATTTCAAATATCAACATTGGCTTTCAAACATCATGGACTCCGCCTTTAATGTTAATGTTTTGTTGTTTATCACTGTTTGTTACTTCCCAAACAAAACTACATTTCATCTGCCATAAAACATTGAAATAACCACACACATATTCTTTATCTACTATCATTTACTGGGCAATAAACACGCATACAAAGATTACAAACACTCACCAGTCTCCATTTTCCAGAACCAAACCTGTGCAATATACAACCTAGTGATGGTCGTTTTCGAAGCACTGCTTCATGAGGCTTCGAAACATTTACGAATCTTTTGTTTCGAATCAGTGGTTCGGAGCTTGTTTCAAACTGGCTCAAGTCACATGATTTTAGCAAACGAGGCTTCATTACGTCATAACTGTTTCGAAACGTTTCGAAAATCCGATGATTCACCACTAGGGGGAGTTGATCACATGACCAGTGTCTAATATGTTTCGGTGAACTCGGGTCAGTTTTATTATAAAAGTTCATAAAACATTTATCCTTCTGACTAATAACACTGCCATTTTGTCTACTTTTTGTTTATAGACAGATTTAATGACAAAAATGTGCATAATTAAAAGGGTAGTTAGCTTTAATGATTTGTTTGCCCTAAATAAACTAAAAACACATAATATACTTTTAACTATGTCTAAGGGCGTTTTCACACCTAGTTCGTTTGACCCCTCCAAACGCTATCAGAGCAGTTCAGGGTGTATATGTGAACAAACCAAGTGATCTCAGACCCCCCTAAAAGGACCCAAAAGCGAACCGAACTCAGACCACTTCTGGGGGTGGTCTGAGTACGGTTCGCTTTTGGGTTCTTTTGTGGTTCTATTTCTTTTTGATATGTGAAATCAATGAGGTCCCGGTCCTTTTCGCATGTGGTTTTGACATTCAATCAAAATCAGCTGCTCACAGAAAGCTGGGGTCTGAGTTCTTATGAAGTTGTGATGTGAACAAGAAAGGGTCTGAGATCACTTCAGTTCTGAAGAGGACCAAAAAAAGAATTGGGTCCTCTTTTAAGTCCACTATATTGTGAACACCAAAAGGTCACATTCGGCTAGTCCCTTTTCTGGTTCACTTTAAGTGAACTGGGTTTGGTTCTTTTAAAATGAAATATATGTGAAAACACCCTTAATAAGTTAAATCATTTTTTTAAAAGATTTTAATACAAATCTTGCTATTATTTTGTTTAAAAAAAGTGTAAAATGTTTGGACATATCTGCTTTTACACTATTTTGACCAACAGGGGACGCCAGCTTGTGTGGTGTTTCGAACTGCTTCGGAAAACTGAATCAATCTGAGCAGCCATTTTGGTTGTGACATTATATGGGTCACCAGTTAATGCCTGTATAAAAGTGTTCTGTTTTTCTGTTTAAAGTCTTAATGGTTGTTTGATATGTGTGGAATTTTGTGCTTGTACTTATTTATTTTCATTAATGTATATTTTGTTGCCCATGTATGTTTTTATAGTTAGAGGAGAAACCCCCAACAATTTCAGAATGGTTTGGTCCATGGGCGGAGCTAAGAATATAAAATGGCTCCCACACAGTCAGTCAGTGTGGGTTGTTGTAGGAGTTTGTGTTTGACTAGGTACAAAGTTTATTGCGAATTTCTTGCTGATGCAGTTCAGTTCAGATCAGTTGATTTAGCTGAACCAGCGTGTAAATACTTTGAATATAGTGTATATTTTATACAGTTTATCTTCTTTTTGATTATTTTTCTATTTTTACACCATCTGTCATTAATAAATCACCCTTCACCTGAATCCAAGCGGGTTGTGAGTCTCTTTTGCCTCCTATCCCCCAGGTCAAATCATAACAGTTGGTGTCAGAAGTGGGATTGTGAGTGACATAGAAATACCAGCTATGCCGCCAAAGTGGAGCGGTCAGCTAGCAGCTGACATCGATGTGGAGGAAGAGCAAGGTGCCACATGTGGAGATCGAGTGCAACCGGTGGACACCGTTAACCCTACGGGTGATTCAGACATTACAGCTCTATCCGGAATGTTCCAATCATTCCTACAATATCAGAAGGACAGGGATGAGAGGCAAGAGAGAGAATCGGCTTGACGGGAACAACAGTACAAGGTCCTCACACATCAAGTCACTCAGATGCAGATGGATCTGAAGCGTGCCCGGCAAGGAGCTCTCTCTTCTGAACGGTCAGTGGCTAGAGTTTTTGATCATCTACCTCAATTGCCAAAGTTGCAAAACACTGATGATATGAACATTTTCTTACAACTTTTGAGAGACTGGCAGAAGTGTACAAGTGGCCGAAGGAAGACTGGGCTATTCATCTGGTTCCCCTGCTCACAGGCAAAGCAAGAAGTGCATTTGATGCCATGTGACCTGCCTATACATCGGACTATGAGAAAGTCAAAGAAGACATCCTCAAGAAATATGAAATCAATGCAGAAACCTACAGGCTGACATTTCGAACACTGAACACACCTGCTGATGAGTCACAGATGGAGTTGTATGTCCGCCTAAAAGATTCTCTAAGTGGGTGAAGTTTAATGAAAGCAGCAAGATGTACCTGTGCTGGAACAAGTTTAATGTTACAGATTCTTTATTTTGTTTAATTTAGTAACACATTTAATTATTTAATGTCTGTAATTATTTAATGTTATCCATGGCACTAGTTAACCTGTTCAATCTATTCATGGTTTAAAGCGGCATCTAGTGGCAAGTTGATGTTGCAGTAATTCTGTGATTTCTGGTATTTAAGTGAATCAGGAAGTAGTGAGTGTTCCATGTGGACATCAGTAAAGATGGCTCTCTTTAATCGCCATATATTTATGTAATCTTTAATCCTGCAACAGCATCACTTGTAAGTACTTGCTTGATTGACATTGATGTACATTATACTTGCATATAAATGTAAATTGTTATGGTTTAAGATTATTATTAATACATTTCTATCTGGCTATTGCATTAGCCACATTGTGTTTAGCATCATGGTTTTTCATTATTTACTTTTCAAATTGTTATGTTTGTATTGCAGAATGTTACATTATTGTGGATGTTGATACAATGCTGTAGTTGTTGGTAATTTGTGGACATTATTATGATTATTGAAATATGTTTATTTGTTTGTAGTTTCACTCCATACCCAAGACCATTAAACCTGTGGATAAATAAACTTCTTGTCTTCAGAGTCATGTGAGGAAGGGAGTTTATCTGACTGTCAAAGCATTAAAACATGTTGAGGACAGTACAGGACCTTATGGAGATTATGGTCTTGGAGCAGTATATGCGTGTGTTGTACCCAGAGGTGAGAACTTGGGTGAAAGAGAGAGATCCTGTTACAGCAGAAGAGGCAGCTAAACTAGTTGAAGCCTATGTTGCAGCTCGTTAAGGATTCTCTGAGAACTTCAGATATGCTGGCAGCCTTCAAGCAGCAAGAGGTAAGTCTGAGGGGTCGGGGGAAGTTCGTACTCTCATAGCCAAGCCCAGATTTTACATCCCACCCACCCTAAGCCCACACAACCTAAAGCTACAGCACCCATAGACACACGTTCGAACCAGCTCAGCAGTGATGTTATTTGTTATAACTGTGGTAAACCCGGTCACACTAGCCCACATTGCCCACTTAAAAAGCCCAAACCAGCAAGGTTGTGTTATGTACCCAGACCCACCCCTACAACTGATGATAGTGCCACCAGAGAGCCCACCCTTGCAATGTTATTAAACGGAAAACCAGTAACAGCCCTGGAAGACACAGGTTGTACGAGGACCTTAGTACAGGCTCAGTACGTTGCCAGAGATTTGTGGTCTGAGGACACAGTTTCAGTGTGTTGTGTCTATGGGGACAAAGCATATTTACCCACTGCTGAAGTTTATATTGAGGTAAACAAGCAGCCGTACTTAATGAATGTTGGTATTGCAGCTAATTTGCCCTACCCAGTTCTGCTAGGTACAGATATGCCAATTCTAGCATGTTTGGTGCAGGAGACAGCATGGTGTGGAGTGGTCACTAGAGCTCAGGCACAAAATGTAATCCAGTCATCCAAAGAGTCTGTACAGAGCACCCTTAGAGAAATGCCATTTTTCACTGAGGAAAGTGTAGGTGAGACAGGGGTCTCAAAGGAACACAGAACGCAGAAAAAACGAAATTGGGTTGCAGATCTGATTGACAGCTCAGAACAGTTACAGTTTGAGTTGACAGAGCCTGAAATCAGTGAAAGTGAGCTAATCATCCCTAACGAATTTGCCAAACTCCAAAGAGATGATTCTACATTGTCTGAATGCTTTCAAAAGGCTGACAATGAGTCAGTTTTGAATTCTCTGTGTGATGAGAGATATTTGATAACGAATGGCCTTCTATACAGACAGACCAATGGAAGAAGACACACAGCTTTTGGTACCCGTGTTTTAATTGGATTGTGAATTGACTTTGAATTATGACCTTCCTACCTGGCTAATAAATTGTGTTTTGCGGTAACAAGGATACATCGTAATTTACTAATCATGCAATAACTGCAACACAGAATAATCCAATGTCTGAAATCAGGCTAGTAACGGACTAAAATCTCAGTCTAGATGGCATAGTGGTACATCAGCGGAGGATTTTGGAGATCCGACTAGCACTTAGCGTTAGTTGAAGTTAAATTAGATGCGTGGAGGCTAATTTCCTGTTTAGAGTATTATGTAAATGTTGTCTGACAACTCTAAATAAGATGAGCCTTAACCTCTGGTTATTTAAATATTAATCTAAGTTGCATATTAAATTATGGCACGATTATACAAAGCTATCATTGGAGAAGATGGTCAGTTTGTTTTATGATAGATGTCGTGAACCTCTGGTTAGAAATAAATATTGTAATAATTAAGTTGCACCTCTACCGGGACTAAATAAAGTATGTTAAGAGATGAGCACGCATAAAAGGCGGCCTTCTGAACATATGGTCAAACCTCTGGCAGCAACCAAGCCTTGATTATTAAATATTAATAAACGGTCGGTGCGTGAGTCCAAAGCGACATGAGTAGCCGAACAAACAGATGCAACAAGTAGGGCTAAACCAGAATAACCAAACATCCACCCAAATTCTGCAACTGTTAAAAGTAATTATCAATCCAATTTATATTAACTTTATCTTGGAGTCAGATAATAATACCTAAATTGCGTAATGCCAAAACGTCATCTTCAAGGGCCAGAAAAGACCGAATGCGCTAGAATCCTTCGGCCACGCCGTTGGTTGCCTTCATTGGGCCAACGAATGGATGGGGATTACATTTGTTCCCCCTTACAATGTTAACTAATGTTGGCTAAAGAAGTCATTAAACTTAGCTTAGAGAGTAGGTTAACATTCTGGCAATTATATTCATGGTCATCATAACTTTGGTCTAATTTGTGTTCTTGCCTCTAGTTAGAAGATCTAGACAACACTGTAACTAGTCAACTGTAAGCCTTACCTTTAAGCAGACGTATTTATGCTTTGTTAATGTTCGACACATTTAACTGGGACTGTGGCCGTCCACACTGTTTTATCCATTGTATGCACTGCTCATGTTGTGTTTTCGGCTTTGGGAATGGAAAACACAACTCCTCCATACAATCTCTTGGGGTAACTTATCTAGTTTCCGATTTACAAACGCCGCAGGCATTAATATTTGTCGGACGTGCTCACATAGTAACGGTTGCTGTGATGTGGGATTGGACAATGGCCGTTTTGGGGGAGGAGCCGATGAGAGGTCAATTGTCGATACTGCCATGCTCCCATGTCACGTCCGGTCGGCCTGCCAAGCGGGGAAAAAAACCCACACGTGTTGAGTGCTGCGAGTCAACCTCCTCTAACTTAGCTAGCTAGAGCCAGATGCAGGAGACACCACACAAGCTGCTCTTTACATGGGAAACAAAAAAACAGGAAGCGCCTCCCATTAGCTGAACTCAATCAGAACATAGCACGCACAGGTGCACAGCAGAACGGCGTCTGTGACAGGACCGGTCGTTTCTCTGAACTGAGATCTGTTTAAGTTTCACAACAGCTTATTTCAGTTGCTTAAGAGTTATGAAAACAGCATTTAAACCTGACTTATTGGGGTATAGTCTCACAATCTCGTCTGATGGTAATAAGCACGTTTTTAAGGTGCCAACTACTGACAGATTGACAGAAGTTTTGTTTTATCAGGTATGTGCGTGTACTAGAGGTCAACCGATTATCCATCTGGCCGATTATCAATGTCTATATTAAGCATTTGGCCGATTATTGACATTTGCCATTTTAAAAGCCGATTTGCAGATAAAGTAATATAATTTTGAAATGTGCTATTTTGTCTCAGCCATGGATTTAATGAAAGCCGTCAGAACACAGCACAGGGCACTCTATTTAGTTGCCTACAGCAATGCCCGCCTACCGCCATCTGGTTTGTTGGGAGTCACGAGTCTGGCCAATCAGTGCAGGAGGCTAAAGACACCACTGAAAGCACTTGCTAATAGTGATCCACCGGTCTGCATTTTTTCCAAGAGTTTTTGTCAGAGTCTGAGTCTTAATTTTGACATTAATTTTAATTTTTACATCATACATATCAGTTCAAAATATTGATTATCAGTCTACTTGATCAGTAATAATCAGTATCTGCATCGGCTCTGAAAAACACATATCGGTTGACCTCCAGCATGTACAGGGCTCTATAGTGCGAGTATTTTACTCGCATTTGTGCCTAAAAATAGTTATGTGCGAACTTGTAAAATAATTTAGGAGCACAGTGCGCGAGTGACAGGCTGTTCTCATTACACTGAACAACAGCAAAGCATACCATTGATTTCACATGGAAAGCATGCAAGAGGACAGGGTCGCAATCTTGATGCGCGTGCATCTGTTTCATACAGCATGAGATGCAGAGCGCGAGTCACGTGACTGGCGCGAGCAGCTGTGTCACGTGTTTATATTCGCGCTTTGGTCCGCTCAAGTAAAGATGCAATGACTCACAGTGGCAAGTTAAGAGACCACGGACTCTATGGCTGTTTTAACTTTATTTATGGTATTTCCAGCTTACAACACCACCTTTTCCGACAGTTGTTGTCTGATATGTCAGCTCAATCAGGGAGCTACACTGCGACCAAAATGGTCGCTTATGCGACCTTTTGAACTGCCGTTGCGACCCTAATATGAAATGGGTCGCAAATGTGCTACCTAATGTTTTAGACAATATGCTATGATTTATTATAAGCATTTATTAAAACAGAAATGTGGATTTTAAGAATACGTTTTATAACGTGCTCTGAGCCATCAACACGTTGGCTTCATTTTGCGTGAAAGCACGTCGTGTCTCTCCCTATCAGTGTGCGTTTGCGTGCTCAGCTGTTTCTCAATGAATAATTAGGTGCGACGCGACGCAAGCGCAGGGTCTTCCATGTTTCTGAACTTGAGCAGAGGTCTTTCTTCACTGAGGACACGGGACCCGTATGGTTCCGGGTTTATATTTTAAATGGTCTGTCGGGTCCGGTTAGGTCCTAGTTTAATTACTTTGGGTCCCAAGTCTGATTAATGTTGTGTTTATAACCCGAGTCGATCGGAAAACGGCCATGAGCGCTACCGCGCTAAAGCTCGAGTGGAGTTTTTAGCGTGCCTCCGGTTTCTATGGCGATGGTTGTTGTTACGACCACGCGCAGCATTTTTCTTTCTCACATTTTTTTAATAATCTTATTATTAATAAACCATATCTTTTCTAAAACCATATCCATATTAAGTTTAGACAGAGATTGTAGCAAAAAGCAATGCTAATGTCAAGCCCATTGCACTGAACGAGCAAAGCAATGTAAAGTCTGTCACCGGGACAGCAAGTAGACTTTTAAATTTGAAATAATGAGTGGATTAAGCTTTTTAAATCGGCAAGAGAGAAATAGAAAGATAGGCACTTTTACTGCTTCTGCTCTATCTAATAGAAATTATTACCATTATAACATCAGTCATAACATCAGTCACATTTATAATCTATAGACCTGCACTGTCTATTAATATACTATACATAGTATTGTATTATATTGAGTTTGATAAAAGGGGTCTAATTGCTTCATATATCAGTGCAAAAACAGTAAGTGTTTTCGTGCTTTGACAAACAGTGTCAGCTTTGTTAATGGAAAAGAAAGTTTGGGGTGGTTAGATTGATGAAATATAATGTGAAATTAATATTAATTTTCAATAAATCAAAGTATTGTGTTGTGTCACACATTATTAGTTCTTCGTCACATGTATAGTAGACCATTATTTGTCAGTGGGTAATAATTGCCTTTTTTAACGGCTACCACCACCAAGTAAATTTCAGATCTTTGGGAAACACTGACTGCAACGTTTAAGAAAACAAGAAGGCATGTGGTTTAAAAGATGGCAAGTAAAATAAAAAGCATATCTGTATGCAATACAGTTTCATTATTGTTCATTATTATCCAGAGCGCCTTAATATAACTTGAAAAAAATATGTGCGACCAAATCATATTTTGCGCCAGTAACAGAAAAAGTTGGTAGAGCAAGTGCCACCAGTGGAAAAGGTTAGTGTAGTTCCCTGTCAATGATCACTTGCTTTTCCACAATGACATTATGTCTTAATTGAAACAATTTTTATGAACTAGAAAAAAGATCCTGGCGTTTCTCCGAAATTCAAAGCAGACAAAGGCTTAAATATTATGCGAGTCATCGTTCTCACACAATAATAAAATTTAAACGAGTAACACCAACCTGCAACACAGTTATGAGACTCTGAGAATGATCCAATCACATGAGGTCAAAGACATTAAAAACAATATTGATTTGCTTACAACATAAGTGGGAGCGTTTGGGGCACACAGTCCTGCGCCCCAGGGTAGATCCGAAACTAGCCAATTAGAGCTCAGCCTCAGGTCACATGATTTTACCCTTTTTACTGACCTACATAGACACTCATTAGGGGTGCGCCCCAGACACAGAAACATGCAGTGATGGAGTAATCGAGTCCTGGACTCGGACTCGAGTCCGACTCGAGTCACTATTCTTTGGACTCGAGAATCCATTCTCTGGACTTGTGACTCGACTTGGACTCGCGGATTGATGACTCGTACTTGGACTTGAGGATATATACAATCGGACTTGAGCATTCATCACTTTGTTTTTGACTAAATATGTTAAATTAAATTAATATGTATAAAAATTATATAAGGTGTTACACTTTTCCTGTTTCGTGCCCAAGACCGGTCGCGATCTCCCTTCACAGACACTGCTACCTCTCGCTCTCTTTGCTTGACAACACACTCACTGACGTCACTCACTTTTACACTCGTGCAATGCATGATGCATGATTCGCGGGCTAAATGTTGTAAAATGCAGAAAGACGTGCCCCGGATCGTGAAGTTCGCCTACGCAAATTTTGCTTCTAATTATGCTGGAAAGAACAGCCCTAAATGTTGTGTGTGTAATCGCACAATTGAGGAAAAGACTGGGACAACCTCAAACTTTAACAGACACCGGTCACGGATGCACCCAGAAAAGTAGTTAAATACTTTCCATTGCCAACGTTAGCTTTTTTCAAAAAAATATTACTGACTAATGCATATATAACAAACAGAAGAAGCTAGGGTTAATGTATGTCTGGTTCAGATTACAGCATTTTTGTCTGTTGATAACTTAAAAAGAGTAACTAAACCCTATTCCAAGTTTTTTAGTTACTGATCTGTAAGAATGATGGTTTATTAGTGCTGTTCATTGATTTTAGTAAGTTTTTTGACATTTGGATATAAAGTGTTTCAATACTATAATATATGGTGTAAAAACGTCTGAGTGCTGCCCTCTTCAGGTTGAACGGTAGCTACTGCAGTTGAATTTTCCTCTTGCATGTTGGGTCCAAAAAATGACTTGTGACATAAGCAGGTTCAAGCTTACCACACCCTTGTTACGATCTCACCACACACTTGGTACGAGCTTATTTCTCCTCCCCTCTATCTCCGTTGGGATCTGCCCACTTTTCTTGCATTTTTCAAATATTGCCAGTGGGTGGAGTCAGGCTCTGAACAGAGGTATAGTTACGCTTTAAGTTATCAACAGACGTTACTAGTCACTGTGCCAAGGTCACCCACACAATCTCTCTCTCTCTCTCTCTCTCTTTCTCTGCATATCGTATTAATTTTTAAGTTTTAAGTATCTTTAAAATACAGTGTCCTGTAAAGTGCAGGATTTTTTTTCGCTGAGTGTATTTCTGTAATACAGTGTTAAAGGATTAGTTCACACAAAAATGGAAATTTCCTAATCATATACTCCTCCCACTGCCATCCAGGATCTTTTTTTCTTCAGTGGAAAATAAATAGTTTTTTAAAGAAAATCATTTCAGGATGTTTTCTTAATGGACTCAGTTGTTTGTTCTTGTTTCCTCAAAAAAACAAAATGCTGCATGATTAAACATGCAATTTGTAAATTTTCTACGCTAGTTCTCAATCACAAGTTCACAACAATGGAAGTAAACACATACTTTTGATGGCGTCGTAAAGTTGCAAAGTGTGTTGCAAAGTGTATATGTCAAATCAGTAAATAAACTCCCTTTGCAGTCGTGACAGTGGTGTCATTTTTGTTTAATGTAGAACCTCTTTAATACATTTTATCAGTTTTTTGAAGGTCCCAGAGTGAAGACATGTAGGCACTCTCAGACTCGAATACGGGACTCGAGACTCGACTCAGACTCGAACACTGGTAATTGTGACTCGACTTGGACTCGACTCAAGACTCTTCTTTGGTGACTCGGACTTGGACTCGGACACTGGGACTCGAGACTCGGACTCGACAGTTGGTGACTCGACTACAACACTGCAAACATGACACACACACACAACTAACTCAGTTTTTTTTTAAATAAATTATAACTTGACTAACAGTGAAATAGTACAGCTAAATTATTTTATTTTGTATTAATTTGCACTATATATTTAACTTTTTGGTAACATGTTAAAGCAACACTATGTAGTTTCCATGTAAAAATGACTTACAGCTCCCCCATGTGGTTGAAAAGCACAACAGTGCCTGGTATCAGACACTCTTCTGCAGGCAGAGTGGAGGGGCGGGGCTGTGTGCTCTACCCTACGCCGCCACTTTCAGAGTGTGCTTGTAGCAGCTAGGAGGCTGCTCAGGTTGCAGCAACAGTACAATTTGTCCAGTTAAAAGTTGTTCTATCACTGAAATAATTTTAGAGACATTATTTAAAGGTTATTTAAAGCTTTAAAGTAGCTTTCCTCTCCTGCCAACTTTAATGGGGCGGTGCCCCAGCGCCCCCTACTGACCAGCCGCCACTGTGCCTATCCCTAATTTGCATGAAACCTACTAATAAAACTTTTATATGACTTTTCATTTACACTATTTTAATATAAAGACTGAGTGCTTGCACAGATGTGCCTCTCTATGTGAACATGTGCTGTATAATAATGAAGATAACATTTATTAAACACAATCACAAGAATAATTTATCATCTCTTTAACAAAACACATCATCATATAAAAGCTATAATCACATGTTTTAGAGTGTTTTATACCTGAGAGCAGGAGATGTAAATCCATTCTTAAAGTTGGTTGGTGGATCCATAGAAACATCACTCTTCATAGACACACAACTGAACTCTGGATCTGATCTCTTCTGATGATCTGAACTATAACACACAACAATAATCCAGATGAACAATTTAACCGAGAACTTGTACAGATGTGTCTCTCTGAATGCTTTTTATTGTCATTGCATTACATACAATACAATGAAATTTGTTGTGCTACATGAAGCTAGCATGATTTAACATGAAGCTAGCATGATTTAACATGGAGCTAGCATGATTTAACATGAAGCTAGCATGATTTAGCATGACTGTTTTAATCCTTCCAGATATCTTATCTCAGACATTTGCATTCAACACTTTTCAAAACTTATTTATATAACATCTAATTTATAAATTAAAAACAAAGTTTTAAGTTAAGACAATAATAAATATTCATGCTAAATCATGCTAACCACCATGTGTCTGCGTTGTTCAGATGCAGAGATATAAGGCTTAGTTTATTTGGTTGCTAGGGTGCTCATATTTGGTTGCTAGGGGTGTGACTTAATAACTCTGTAAGAATTCTGATAGACTGATTGGACGCCTGAATAAAATGAGCCCACCCCATGTCTCTATGACACTGTGCGGCATAGATATTCATAGGGGCATTTTATAATGGCAGCCTATAAAATATGTTGCTAGTAGGGGTGCGACGAGATCTCGCAAGATTAAATGTGTTTCGCGAGATTACATGTGTCTCGCAAGATTTCTTGTGCAAGTGCTGGCCGTTTCTCAAATAAAAGACTGCATCCTTCAGAGGTTGCATTTTTAAACTGCATTTACTTCATCACTGTCTTATTAGAGACTATTAACAATTATAAAGTTTACTAATTATTTAGTTAATCGCAACTTGTTGTAATATGCTCACGACTTGCGAATGTAATGCTCAGTTAACGGTCTGAAATAAACCTTGATGACGTATGCAGCCTGCATATGCGACCTCCTGAGGATGCAGCTTTCTGTTTGACCCTTTTACAGTGCATGCATTATATTTGTCTTTTACTGCGTTTGCTTTTTTGTTTAGGTTTCCAATAATGTTCATTTGGGAGCTCGTGTGAGTCTGAGACGCGTTGTGTTTGTCTGTTGATCAGTGTCAGATGTGAAGTCTCAGCAGATTAAACCCTCACACAGAGTTTACATGATTTAATGTCTGCATGTTCTTGCTCAAAAATGACAGTGGCTGTATCATTTCTAGTGTAAAGAAATTGACATATATTAAATATTAATATGGATTTAAACATTGTTTGACTAAAAATAAGCGTTTCTCTCCGTCTAAAGTGAAAGTGAAGACAGAGTCTGCGAGACGAGTCCTCTATCGCCCCCTGCAGGCATTTGTTATAATACATACATAATGATTTTTATTTATAGGAAACAACATTTTGTTTAATGTAACTTGGTTTTAATACTTTATTTGAAACACAGTGTTTCCCCTACCATTATATAAGGGGGCGCCCCGCCCTCCTAACGGCTAAACCCGCCCCCCTTGAAGGTCAAGTAATTTGATTTTCTTTATAGTGCCAGAGAACAATTTGTTATTTTATTAAACAAACTATAACCCTCAAGTAATATGATATTTATTTTATTTCCACAATGGCATGTATTTTCAGCATGTGTTTGCGCATTTACAATTATTCAATGGAGTTCGCACATTTATATTTTACTGTTCGGCTTAATTTAGTACTGCGCGCGCTCTCTGTCGTGTTGTTTGCAGCGCGCGCCTCTCTCTCACATAACTGAAAAGGTGACGGTGTTTTCAAAGTCCGTTCCTCCTTTCTTTTTTTGCGTAAACCTCAACAGTCACATATATGTTACTGACAAAGAAGACGACTGATCGAGTTAATCATGACTTTCCCACACACACGCGCGCATTCTCTCGCTCTCTATGTGCTCGCACCGCGCACGTGTTTTGTAGTAACTCTGTGTAACAGTAACAATGTATGCTGTCATATTTCTGAATTTGCGAATGGCGCAAATTGGGCGGCGCAATTGCCGTGAAAATGCGCCCTTTCCCCTTTAAACACGACTTCGTGCAAGTTGAAAATATGAAGCTCAAGCGGAAAAACTCAGAGCAGCTTCAAGAACGCGCACACAGGATCATATGACATTGTAGAGGAGAGAGAGAGAGAAAGCGAGCGAGCGAGCGATAAGAATGGTGCCCATGTTAAGAAAACTTAATAGAAGGCTTAAGTATGTATGTCACTCATCAGTATATGTTAACTGGATAACACTGGATATAACTTATTGTATAGTTTAAAGCTCACGTAACACACGCTCTTTCTGCATTTCTGATGTTAATCTGGAGTACCTATAGAGTATTATTACATTTTTTATATCTCTGAAGAGTCTTCAGTTTAATCAGATTTATAAAAGAAAGATTAGCTTTACCGAATCTTTCCGATAACGTACGAAAAAATGAAGAAGGAGGAGTTACTACCGCAGGAGGAGCGAGTACGAGTCATGCAACACTATACAACACTGTTTAACTTATCATTCACTACATGTTCGTGTCATTTATATAATATACACGCGCCTATTTCCAACATAAGACAGAAGTCTTACTTACCACGTGTAACTCGTCATGACCCGGTTCTGAAAATCCACCGCATCAAACACACACGCAAAACTCTGCTGCTAATCCGGATAATAAACTATATCCATTGTTTCCATAAGGCTGGATGTCTTCTCCTTACATCCAAAAACACACTTCTTCTTTCGTGCCATTGTTGACTTTTGAAATTAAACAAAGCTGAGTGGCGTGATAAGCTGTTAGCAGCTCTAGCGTCTCCCGCTGATTGACGGGTGGGCGGGGTTTTCCGGGGGAAGTTTTCCGGTGGAAGCCCATATAGAAGTGATACGTATCGAAAACCCCTGAAACGTCAGTTAGAACTGTAATCGAAAAAAACTAGCCGAAACTTGTACGAACCCTGGCGAAGTGCATTCGGCACAGAAATACTCTGTAACACGTCCAACTGCTGTTTTGACACTTTGCCTACGTTTAGCATGAGACAACAACTCTATAACTGTGTTTATAAGTCAGAATGCTTGAAATACCATTAAACCCCCCCTTTAATAAAATAATGTATTTTGATTACACAAATCAAACCTATAGTGATTGTTTTACTAGCTGCTGACCAGCATAGGGAATCAGTATGACTAATTTATAAGAGATCTTGCTGATACAGTACTGTGTGTTGTACCTTTTCTTGGTAATTTAGTCTTTTTGGGTAGCCTATCTTAAGCCTAGAATTATTCAAGGAGCTTGATTCTTTTAACTTCCTTCAAAGTTGGATCAATTGTGCATAATAACATGTGCAACAAATGGATATAGGGTGTCAAACTCATAGATTTGCATCATTTAAAGTTCAGATGCTCTTTTTAAAATATTTTGGGTCAACCTCTGGCACAGATTTAAAGCTGAAACTTATCAAATCCTATCAGAAGTCCAGAATGTCATTGAAACACACCAGTGGCTTTGCTGTCATCACTATTAAACATGTTACCCCTTGAAGTACCCCTCCACACAGGGCTCCCACATAACAAATCACAATTTAACCCCTGTATATACATACCCAACCAACACCCCCCCCCCCCCCCCCAAGCTGTAAACCTAGGGGAAACACTGAACCAATTACTATTGCTTCTTCGTTATTATGTGATTTTAAAGCAACACTATGTAGTTTCCATGTAAAAATGACTTACAGCTCCCCCATGTGGTTGAAAAGTGCAACAGTACCTGGTATCAGACACTCTTCTGCAGGCAGGGGGAGGGGCGGGGCTGTGTTTCCTACCCTCCACCGCCACTTTCAGAGTGTGCTTGTAGCATCTAGGAGGCTGCTCAGGTTGCAGCAACAGTACAATTTGTCCAGTTAAAAGTTGTTCTATCACTGAAATAATTTTAGAGACATTATTTAAAGGTAAAAAAAACTACATAGTGTTGCTTTAAATGCTACTGCTGACTTGGGTCTATTTTTATTACCCCAAAATAACAAATTACTTCATTATCAGTTATCAAAATAATTGTTAGGGCCAGTCCTTGATTAGTTTAAACATTTAAAAATAATGTGATTTCAATTTCTTATTCATTTAATTTATCATTTAGGTTTCTTAAAAAGTGTAAAATATCGTCTCATTCTCGTGAACCCAATCTCGTGTTTCGTCTCATCTCGTGGATTAAGTGTCTCGTCACAACCCTAGTTGCTAGGGTGCCCAAAATGGGTGTACTAATAAAACTTTCATATGACTTTTTAATTTACACTATTTTAATATAAAGACTGTAACTGAGTGTGTTATAGCAGCAACCAGTAGCCGCTAAGAGGCTGAGTAGAGGGAGTTAAAGATGACGCGTTTTAGTTGCATACAGGGTGGTTTATTATAATGTTGATCAGCAGACATAATGATGGCAAGATAAATTAATCCCCAGTAAATTAACTAAATGAAAATAACAGTAAATCAAAGGAAATGTTTAAAAAGAAACGTAGCTAAAAAAACGGTCAACAGAAAGTGAGCTTCCCAGCTACTCACCCTTTGCCACACTGAATCCACACGCAAACACACAGATGATATGCACCTGTGGCTGTGAATACACCAAGTGGCGTAACAAACGAAAAGTGACAATTTCAAAATAAAAGTCATCAAAACCTTACCGGGCACTTATAGAGTGTTTGTACAGATGTGTGTCTCTATGTGAACATGTGCTGTATAATAATGAAGATAACATTTACTAAACACAATCACAAGAATCATTTATCATCTCTTTAACAAAACACATCATCATATAAAAGCTATAATCATGTTTCACAGTGTTTTATACCTGACAGCAGGAGATGTTGATCCATTCTTAAAGCGCATTGGTGGATTCATAGACCAATCACTCTTCATAGACACACAACTGAACTCTGGATCTGATCTCTTCTGATGATCTGAACTATAACACACAACAATAATCCAGTTAAAGGAATAGTCTATCCATTTTCCATATTAAACTGTTATTACATATTTCTGTTCTTGTCCATGGTTTTCGGTTCGGTTTCGGTTTTGATGCCTTGACCTATTAAAGTGTTTTTTAATTATTCTATGCTTAGGTAACAGGAACTGTGAGATGTTAAGAAGAAAAAAATACTGGTTTTAATTGCAGTTCTCTTTATTTTATGTAAATGCAAAAATCATTTTATGTAAATGCAAAAATTCTCAATACATTATTGAACCGTTCGGTTCGACTCCCACGGTCCAATACGCGCATGTGAATTGCGGTTTTTCGGTTTATCCATCCAAATCTGTCAGTTTTATATTCCCTGCACTTTTGTTAATGTGCGCGTCCACGTGATCTGCACCAGAGTTGCCAAGTCCGCTTATAATACGCGACTTTGGGCTTCTTATTTTGGCAAGTCGCGTTAAAAAATCACGGGTTGCGTTTTTTTGGGCTTATTTAAAAAATAAGGTTGCTTGTTAGGAAAAGCTGTTTTCTTTACTTTTATGGTTGCCGTTTTCTCAATATCCAATGCATTGATGTCTGCTCACAGCTAATATAAGTGATGTGGCGTAATTCGTAAAAACATCCCACCGAATCCGCCCCCTTCTCCCCCTCATTGGAGAAAGGTCACGTTCACCGTGCAGGCAGCGGGCACGCTCGCGAGAGGGAACTGCGCGAAACTAACGTTAGCCTGTTATGATAGACAAGAGGAAACAGCTTAGAAGATGATGGACAGTGTAATGGATGGACTTCTTTTGTGAGGTAAATATGTAATTTTTACAATGTTTTTGTGATGTATTTATGCATATGTAATGTATAAAACAAGTAGTCTTATACCCATACTAAAAGTAGATACATATGAAACATAATATAAATATGTTACAGCTCCTATTAATATTTTTGTCTTTTCCTCCTTGTTTATCCTTTTCTAATAAATGAAAGGTTTCAGTTTAGCCTAATATGTTGCAGGCTTATTGATTGGTAAATAATACATTATAATGCTGAAACTAAATAAAATTATAATATTGGGCTTGTTTTGGGCTTGTTTTTGAAGCTGCAGTTGCTTATTTGTCTCGCGAGAGTGGCAACTGTGATCTGCATGCTTACAAACGCCACAGCGAGTTGATATCCAGTCACTGTGCGCTAGCTGCTTTAACTCTGCTTTAACTCTGCTTGCAATGCTGGTGTCAGATTTCATTCACGTGCACACACACCCAACAGAAGTATGACAACATAAAGAAGCAGCACGACTGTCTTTTAAATCTGAGGTGTGGATTAATTATTTGCGCGTAGATTACATACAACATCAATGTAAAGATGCAAATTCGCGTGGGGCAATGCGAATAACGCAAATTAGGCTTGTTATTGATGCAAACGCACGTTATTTGCCTCAGGTCTTCCGCGCAAGTTGAAAAAGTTCAACTCAAGAAGAGAATGCGCCTGATGCTAAGATAAATCCCACCAGTAATCTTGATTGAGGAAAGCATTTTTGGTTTCTACACAGACAGCATGATGTTGGACTTAACAGTAGTGCAGTAAAGCCTTCATTTACAATGTAAAGTTTAATTTACTAAGTACAGGTATATAAAATGGGCAACTTATGTAATGTAATGAATTCACATGTTCCCCAGTTTGAATAGGATATCATTTTTATGTGTTTTTATTTAATTATATCTTATATTATTGTATCAATACACTAGAAATGTGTAAGATGATTTTTGCATTTACATAAAATAAAGAGAACTGCAATTAAAACCAGTATCTTTTCTTCTTAACATCTCACTGTTCCTGTTACCTAAGCATAGAATAATAAAAAAAACACTTTAATAGGCCAAGGCATCAGAACCGAAACCGGACTGAAAACCGTGGACAAGAACCGAAATATGAATTGAACCGTGAACTAAGTGTATTGTTGCATCACTAGTTAAGGTAATAACATAGTTTAATATGGAAAATGGATAGACCTTTAAACAATTTGATGACTTCATGAACTTCTTTACTAACAAAATTATGTTTATTAGGGAAAACATAGAAACTACGCAAGCAGCCATCACTCTACCCAGTAGTACATTTTCCACTAGATTACCAAACGAACATCTTGAGTCATTTAATCCTACTACAATAGAAGAGCTCTCTAAACTAGTAACGTCATCCAAATCATCGTCCTGTATACTAGACCCCGTTCCCACAAAATTACTAAAAGAGGTATTTCATGTAGTGTCAGACACGGTACTTAATATCTTTAACTCATCTCTAAATTAGGATACGTTCCAACAGCTTTCAAACTTGCAGTTATTAGACCGCTCATTAAAAAACCAAACCTTGACCAGGGAGATCTTAATAACTTTAGACCAATCTCAAATCTACCTTTTCTTTCTAAAATATTAGAAAAGGTAGTGGCAAGCCAGCTACGCACATTCATAGCGAATAATAATACATATGAAAAGTTCCAATCAGGATTCAGGCCCCACCATAGAACAGAGACAGCGCTGCTTAGAGTTACAAATGACCTCCTATTAACATCCGATCGTGGTGAAATCTCAATCCTTATATTACTAGACCTTAGTGCAGCCTTTGACACAATAGATCACACAATCTTACTCAATAGACTAGAAAACTATGTTGGCATCAGTGGTCAGGCGTTAGCCTGGTTTAGATCGTATCTAACCAATCGATATCACTTTGTTTATGTAAATGAGGAAGAGTCATATCACTCCCCCGTTAAATACGGCGTACCTCAGGGATCAGTTCTAGGCCCTATCCTATTCTCGTTATATATGTTACCTCTAGGAGACATTATCAGGAAACATAACATAAGTTTTCACTGCTATGCGGATGATACTCAGCTTTACATCTCGTCGCATCCTAGCGAAACCCACCAGTTTTCTAAGCTAACAGACTGCATTAGTGATATTAGGGACTGGATGGCACATAACTTTCTTATGCTAAACTCCAATAAGACGGAGATACTTATTATTGAACCGAATCGCTACAAACATAATATGTCAGATTACAAGTTGCCCATAGATGGCTGCACGGTGGTGCCATCTTCCACGGTTAAGAATTTAGGCGTAATGTTCGACAGCAATCTATCTTTCGATAGTCATATCACCAACGTCTGCCGCACAGCATTCTTCCATCTTAGAAATATCTCAAAAATACACCATATGCTGTCTGCATCAGACGCAGAAAAGCTTATCCATGCTTTTATGACCTCTAGAATAGACTATTGTAACTCGTTACTCGGGGGATGCCATGCAAATCAGGTAAACAAGCTACAGCTAGTTCAAAACGCAGCCGCAAGAGTGCTTACTCGATCTAAAAAGTATGACCACATCAGTCCAATTCTGGCATCTTTACATTGGCTACCAGTTAAATATCGCATACAATTTAAAATATAACTAATCACCTACAAAGCCTTAAATGGCCTAGCGCCCTCGTATATTAAAGAACTACTATCAGAATACAATCCATCACGTAAACTGCGCTCACAAAATTCTGGTCACTTAATTATCCCTAGAATATCAAAAGTGTCTAAAGGTGGTAGATCCTTTTCCTACTTAGCCCCTAAGCTCTGGAATGATTTACCAAATAATGTTCGAGTATCAGACACAGTCGATCAATTTAAATCTAAACTTAAAGGAATACTTCACCAATTTAGCATTCAGCTTTGTATCAGTAGAAACCTGGCAGTATTTTTGAATGACCGTGTTTCCCTACCTCATGTCCCAGTGAGAGGAGAGATATCTGTATTCTGGTTGTGCAAAAAAGTCCTCCGATGATGCAAAATGACGATTTTTGCGTCATCGGAGGAGATTTTGGCCAGAGGCAAAGACTACAGCCAGTATTAGGAGCTACTTCCGCATGTTTTTTCCCTGCCCATAGGGGTTGTACTGCGAGTCCATTCGGAAAAGCCCGAATCAAAACGAGAGTCAGCCATCTTAAATCTTCGCTAAGCTAAGCTAGCCTGGATCTTGCTTTGTGGAGAAAGCAGAGTAAACAAACCTCGACGGCAGAGTGTAGTTTTGAAATCGGATGGCAAAGGGGATTTTGTTGCTCAGGATGACCTGTTGCTCGAATCTGATGGTCGTGGTTACCTGAACGAGCCGCAATACAACGAGGAGCAGATCGGATGATCGAGGAACAAGAGGCTGCCACCGCGGCTGCTGTAGCCGAGGTGGGGCCGGTCTGGTGGTTTTACGTGCTCTCGCTGTGCGCCTTGCTGTTGCCGAATCTGATGGTCGTGGTACCTGTACGAGCCGCAATACAACGAGGAACAGTTACGGATGATTGAGGAACAAGAGGCTGCCACCGCGGCTGCTGTAGCCGAGGTGGGGCCGGTCTGGTGGTTTTACGTGCTCTCGCTGTTGCCGAATCTGATGGTCGTGGTACCTGTACGAGCCGCAATACAACGAGGAACAGTTACGGATGATTGAGGAACAAGAGGCTGCCACCGCGGCTGCTGTAGCCGAGGTGGTGCCGGTCTGGTGGTGTGAGCGCTCTCGCTGTGCGCCTATGGACACCGAAAGAGAATCATATTGCTGTCGCGAATTTCAGCGATGGCATTTTCTTCTTGAACCCCGCAAGGAGAAACGGAGGCATGAGTATGAAGTGAGTATTTTGTTTTTCACGTCCGTCAGCTGAGCTATGATTGTTATATTTACACCTATGTTAGCCTATTGTATGTGAAAATAGCTTGCATTGCTAACGTCGTGCTTGCTGTTTTTAGACAATCGACTTACATCCTATCGTCATTTCTTGGAATGAGTTTTGCAAGGCGAAAGACTGGGGAAAGGACATCGACTTGTTTTACCTGCCTGTGTTCGTTGTCAAGGACATCAGACGTAGATATCCAGCTCCTCACGGACATTATAGCGACTATAAAGAAACGGATGAAGCTCTGGATGAGCTATAAGTGTGAATTGTTTATGTTTTTTAATAAAAAGTTAAAACTCACATTGATTGTGGTTCGTGTTGTAGTCTTTATTGCTGCTACATAAGAGTGACTGCAATTTGAGGAAAGCATTCTTGCCTTTTTTTTAAAGTTTAAGTCTAAATTGTGTAACAAACATAATATTTGGCTTTATTTTTAACCCAAATGATTTTGTAAAGTAAGTTATGACCGCTAAATCACAGTAACAGTAATCATTGCACCTATACAAGTCTATAATGTATAAATTTGGTGTACAAAAGTCAGGGTTAGA
The DNA here is from genome assembly GCF_027580225.2 of Misgurnus anguillicaudatus. Taxonomy (NCBI): domain Eukaryota; kingdom Metazoa; phylum Chordata; class Actinopteri; order Cypriniformes; family Cobitidae; genus Misgurnus; species Misgurnus anguillicaudatus. Next base: position 8,620,449 of record NW_027395283.1, on the reverse strand, counting down.
TGAATAAATTTATTTTTTATTATTCACAAAGGAAAAATATTGTGTCACCAGTGAAAAGAACACATTAAAATAAACAATGACATAATTTACATCTAAAAATGTCCTCCAAAAAATAAAAACAAAGCAAAAATATATACAAAAACATTGTGTATATATACACACAGTATATAATAATATAAATATAAAGAGTGGTGGCAGCAGAATCTGATTAGACACAGCAATAGGACTCAGGGAAGAGGTGATTATTAGAGGTCGACCGATTTATAGGCCGGCCGATTAATTGGCCGATTTTTGGCATATTTTTAAAAATCGGCTTTGGCCGATTTTGCTGCAAAATTAGGCCGATTAATAGGCAGGCGCATCTGCGGGCACCTAAGCGCTGTTGTAGAACTCGTGACGCTGCCTCTTGCTGCAAGCAGATCGCTCCCGTCTCGTGTGTGTGCAGCCATGCCTTGTTCACAAACAGCTTTACTAAATGATGGCGGATCGCGCGAATTAAGCAGCCAGTACAACAGCGCGACGGGCTTATGTCTCGCGGTGCACTGTCCGTGCAAAGATTAGGCTCATTTCATGTGATTAATGAGTGATGATGAGTTTTGTTTGCGTGACAGAGAGAGAAGAGCCGCGCGTGCACGCTTTCTGTCTCCCTGCTTTTATTACTCAAAACAAAACTGACTCGATGGCGAAAGGTCGGAAGACCAAATCATATCCACAAAGGAAATGTTTTACGTGTTGTTACAGTAACACTTTGTTTACAGTTTTGCGCTGCTCAGCCTGGATTACAACACAGCGCGTCCGATTCGCGAACTGACTCCTTTGAACGGATTCGTTTGAATGAACGGTTGAAACAACAGATCTGTCCCAACACTAAACTCACAAGACGTCACTGTCAGCACAATCAGTCACTTATAGCGTCTCAGAAATGAGAATGTAAATCTGTTTAGAAAGATTTGCCCTAAATAACAGTCTCAACTAAAAACCATAGACATTTATTACTATGTTAACTTTATGATGAATAAATATTTTATCAGGTCTACCAAATAAGGATTTTATCCTACAAAGCAATAAAAGCCATGGTAAAAAACTGATCAAAGATGATGACAGCAGAGTGTCAGGTAATATCTGTGTCTGATAAATGAATGGTGCCGAGGAGGTTGTAAAACTCTTCAGAAAGACCAGTCATATATTTTTAAATACTTTGACTTAAATAGTGACATTTTTGCATTTAAAATATCTGCTAATAATGATGAGAACATTTTGATTATTATGTACATATAGAAAATCGGCCAAACATATCGGCCATCGGCTGCCCTGATTTCTAAAAAATCGGCATCGGCATCGGCCAGAGAAAAAGCATATCGGTCGACCTCTAGTGATTATTATTATTATTAGAAAGTGTCATCTCAGAAGCGACTTTTGAAAGAAGTCGTGGCAGCGTCCTTTGATGGTTTAGGCATTGGTGCAATGTTGGGTGGCAGCGCAGGCTGTGGCAGGGCAAGTGAGGAGGTTGGCACTTTGAACACAATGTTTGGATTGAGTCTTGTCAATGGCCTTCTGGATGAGTTTGTCTACAAACTGTGTGGTGTGTGGTATGAAGCTTTTCTTCAAGACCCACTGCTTGGATTTCTTGCAGAACATTTGGTTCAACCGTGCTTCTCCTGTAAAGGATAGGAAATTAGATTAGATTCATCTTTACTGTCATTATGCAGAGTACAAGTACAAAAAAACAAAGTGTAATAGGTTTCCAACCAGAACTGCAAAAAAATATATAGTGCAGTGTAGACAGTAGTATACTGTTTGTTTACAGAAGGTGGTTAGAGTAATATAAACAAAATATAAATGTGTGCAGTTTATTAGCTGTTACCTTGTAAGAGCAGAATAAATATGGATTTGTAATATGAAGCATGTATGAACAACATGTACAGATATGTGCGATTTAGTAGCAGTAACCTAATAGTAGTATAAATAATATTGATGTAGTGTATAAACAGAATATATTATAAGAAAAACACAATAAATATTCATATTCAGCAAGAACCATATAGATAAGATATGTACAGCTATGGGCAGTGTGGTACCATTGTAGAGCAGGAACTAACATTATAAGAGTAGTAATATAATATTATGTTTAATATATGGTGTAGAATGGACTTCCACCGGCATTTCAGTACCTGCATGAAAATATGATTATTATCAATAAGTCTAGAAAAATCTTTTTTCCTAAAAAAAGAAACAAATTAGAATCAAATGTCTTACCTCGACGTCCCCCTTACTGGTTGCACAGGGAAACCACATATGATTTATGACAGACCTATGAAAGATAATACAATTAGTAACTTTGAACCTTACAAACCAATGTAAAGTCTCCCACATTACAAACCAACACTGACCTGGTCCATGCAAGGAGGATTTCATTGTTCTTTTTTCCCCTTCTTCTGCATCTTCTTCCGGAAACCTGTGAGTAAATGCAGAACAATACTTTTGCATTTCTTTCACCAAAATAACAGCAGAAGTTTGACTTTGCATGTAGTTTTTGAACATATCAACACCACCTTATCAATAAAGTCTGAATAAGAATATGGTACGTGTAGCAAGCATAAATATTAATTAATAATGTACATCTCGCAAATGTATCTGCAGTTATCTCGAATAACTTTACAGCAACAGGCTTGCGTGGTAAAGTAAAACTCTAGAAGTAGCTCGGTAGCTAACAGTTGTTTTATATTGAGAACAGCCAACTTATATGTCATTGTCTATCTAGCGTTACTTTGCTGACTTTACTGCTTACAACTGTATCACTATGTAAAGGCTACTGTGTGATCAGAAACGAGTATTAGCAAAAGTCTTACCTCTAACGTAGACGAATGCGTTTGATGCCAGATGGCCCCGGCTGTTCGTCGTGTCTGTGAAGGTACATATAGACGGAATCGCAGTGTTTAGCATGTTTCGCTTCATTCCAAGTACATTGGGTTCGATATCTTCCAGCTTGAAATGGAGACTGCAAACCCTCAGGTTTTTCAATTTTACCGCATCGTTGTCTTCTCTGAACTTTGCGTGGTTGATAGCCCGCAGCCATTGTTTACACCGCGGCAAATGATGAAAACTTGCTGCTTGTCCTTTCCCGGTTTTGGTTGAACATCCCGTTACAACGCAACGTATCATCATTTCAATGCGGAAAAGGTAGTATTTATAATAATATATCAACTAAATCGTTGCAGACGTGTCTGTAAAAGTTGTATTTAGCCGAGTTGAATCTCCCTCCCTCCCTCCTGCCGCCTCGAACCGGTAGGTGTGAGTAGGGAGTGGCCTCGTAGAGCAGGGAAGCAATGCATTCTGGGACTTGGTGTTTTTCATGCACATGAGCAAAAAAACACATTTTCTGACTTTTCTCGGCCTAGAAGGCACCAATTTCTAAAATAACTCCACAGTTCTACTACATAGGTGACACAATTTAATAATATATTCAAATTTCAATTGGATGAAGTTTTCCTTTAAGACATTCTTCTTTAACAAAGCATTCACATAAAATGTCCAGTAAATGTACTTTTCCCGCAGTAGTTAGTTTGTCTAGAACAAAGCACTCACATACCTCTTATGGGTAATATACTATTGCCGCAATAGTTAGCATGTCTGGAACCGAGCTGACTTGAATCACTATAATGTTTGACACTTGCATTACATGCGAACGGCCCCTACGCTAATAGAAATTCTGTTTTTCTCTCCCTGTCTCGTCCTCCACCACGAGGACAATGAGACAAACAGACCCAGTTCCTGTTGCTGTGAAGATCATCGCATCACTGATCCACTGGCTGTCCTTCAACGTGATGACCAGCCGATGCCCGACCAACGACCACCGGCTAAACCAGTTTAATTCGCTTACCCGCCTCCTATCCCTACCGTATCTATATATATATATAAATATATATTAATTCCTCCCAAGGGTTTTTGTCCTTCTAGGAGTTTTTCCCATTGGGTTTTTTTTCCTAGAGGGTTTTTAGTCCCAGGGAGAGTCAGCCAACTTTGGCTTAACTTAGCACTTTACTGTATACGTTACATTATTAATATGCTCGCTTGTACGGTTTAACCGCTATCTCTACTTCTTATATTATCTATTGATTTTCTGTGTTCTCCTCTACATCTTCTCATGTAAAGCTGCTTTGCAACAATTAACACTTGTGAAAAGCGCTATATAAATAAAATTGAATTGAATTGAATTTAACAGAGAACTTGTACAGATGTGTCTGTCTATGTGAACATGTGCTGTATAATAATGAAGATAACATTTACTAAACACAATCACAAGAATAATTTATCATCTCTTTAACAAAACACATCATCATATAAAAGCTATAATCACATGTTCACAGTGTTTTATACCTGACAGCAGGAGATGTTGATTCATTCTTAAAGTTTATTGGATGATTCATAGACACATCACTCTTCATAGACACACAACTGAACTCTGGATCTGATCTCTTCTGATGATCTGAACTATAACACACAACAGATTATATACTTTAATTTAAATCACTGTTATTTTTTTGAAGATGAACATAATTAAAAACAACATATTGTTTTTGCATATTTTCCTATAATATAAATGTTGTGTAATAAAGTGTTTCTATAAAGTACCTGCATCCTGGAGAAAAATCTTCATGTGTTGATGTTTGTGTTTGATCCATGATGGAGCTGCAGAGGTGAATCTGATCAATCTGATCTCCACAACTGATACAGAATGAAAATAACATTCAGACACAAAATCTGAAAAATCCAACTAAGACCAGTTAAGCTGGTGAGCTGTAGCAAGCTGGTCTAGCTGTGTTTTGATCACTTTTTAAGCTGGTCTAGCTGGACTTAGCTGGTCAGGCTAGAAGACCAATTGACCCACACGCCGACCAGCTTTGCCAGGCTGGAAGAACGAGCTTAAACCAGCTAAAACCAAACTTATGCTGGTCTTAGCTGGATTTTTCAGTAGGGTAAACTTAAAATCAAGGTGAATAAACAGACATTATAATTCAGATGAACGAATGAGTGTTGAAACTGCTGCGTCATCTCAAATACAAATTATTACCACATTAACACAATATTAACACAATTTTAGTTAAGAGTCACAGACAGCCAAAACATTCGATAAATAACGCTAAAATAACTAACGTAAACGTTATCAAATAAATAATAAATCGGTCCTGAAAAGGAAGATGTGAAGCTTCTCGACACACCTGAATTTACAATTCACATCCTCAAAATCCTCCAGCTTTAACATCAACTACACACGCGACAATACCTGAATGTGTTTTTATAAACGCTAAATTAATCCATTTGATGATCGGTGTGGTGAGGAATCCGCTTATTCATCCTATCATGGCGGAGGTAAAGATGAGGGCTGCTGCAGCCTCCGGACTCCGATGTCTGATGATGAGCGAGTCACTCGAAACTCGGATCATTTAACCCGATCCCTAAAATGACTCGAGAACCATGAGCCCTTAGTGACCATTAACCCGAGTCAGTTGAGTCCTCTCAGATTTTGCTTTAAAAATTAGAAATTGGATCAAACACAAAGCTCTTCAAATGTTTACAACAGAATTACAACACATAACTCTACATAAGCTGCCATATGTTCTATAACTTGCAACAACGAGTTAATTTACATCACCAAATGTCGACTGGGGGTACCGAGTGAGCCAAAACCACCCTCGTAATTTTCTGCAGCTCCGAGTCCGAGTACAAAGGGATGCGTGCGCGCGACAATAAGTTGGTCGGCGGCTCGGGGATTCACACAGAGAATGACTCAACTCATAGAGCTTTAATCCTATGGCGAGTGGATAGTGCCACGGATAACCAAGCGAAGGAGACAGTCGTGTACTTTTACGCGAGATAAGGATACGTCGCCTCCACTGACGCGTGAGACCAACGTCGTGGATAAGTACGTCGCCTCCACTGACGCGTGATACCAACGTCGTGGATAAGTACGTCGCCGCCGAAGACGCGTGATACCAACGTCGTGGAGAAGCACGTCGCCGCCATAGACACTTACCTTAAAAGTAGTTGGAGATGCTGTCAGACCTTTTTAGAAGTGTGTGTTATCGTACAAACCTCAGCAATTGTAGCTAGATCTTAAAAGCTAAACGTGTTATATTGCAAATGTATTAATAACATTGCAAATGTGCACACTTGGCTGTATGTTACACAGTCATATTTAATAGTTTAAAACACTATGGTTAATGTGTTTAATATTCAACACGTAAATTAAATAGGCTAAATATATATATATATATATATATATATATATATATATATACACACACACACACACACATTTCTTAAACATGCCATTGTTAACTTTTGGTATTTTTATAGATGTGAATAATTTGTACTTTCCCTCGAGAATTTCTGAAATAAAGAAAAGTAACACATTTTGTTGTGCATTGTGTTGCAGTTTAAAGCCTGTATATACAATAATAAATAATAACACAACAAACCCCCACCCTTAACCCCAAAAAAACATTCATCAGCTGCTATATGGATTGAACTGCTGTAGAGTTAACTGGCTTGTGAAGTAAATCTGCTCAGCTTCCTGCTTGCACAGCCAGACCACGTATGATAAGCTACCAGGAGAACATAAAAATTGTATAATTACACCATTATATTAATACAGAAGAGTAAGCTATTATACACAGGCAACATTTATTATACACTGCACTAGTAGACATTGTTCCTTTTAGCCGTATGCTTTACAATGTTTTCCAAAATGTGGGTTGCAGCAGTACTGCAGGCAGCCGTAGCTTAAACTACATGAGACTGTCAAAACCTTAATGAAATCAACTGCACAAAATACAACTAATTTTGTAGCTCCTGTTACAATGAAAAATTATAAACAGTATGCAGGTTTGTGAATTACAATTACATAAATATCAGAGTTGGGCAAAGATACATCAAAATGTATTTTAAAATAGAATACCAAATACCTTAGATTCAAGTGTATCAAAATAACCTACAAAATACAGCAGCCACATGTATCAAAATAAACTACTGTATTTTTGTATTTTGAAAATACTAAAAATACTTTTACATGAGAGCATGACATTTCTTCGCAAACCTTCCATGAGTTGGTCTATTTGATCTTTTGCCTTACCATTACAATGACTCTGAGTCATGAAAAATCTGACATATGCAACCGGGTACGAACTGAAGGGCCTACATTGCATTAGCAACACTGACAAACAAGTCATTCATAAGACAACTGATGGCACCTGTATTCATAGCAGCTAGTTTCTAACTATTTAATCTAATCATTTGCTCGCAGCAGCCTGCACGTTTCTAACATTGACCACCACCTTTCATATGGATACATTTTCCGGTCGAGGGCTAGACAAACTTCTCAGTAGGCACCAATCAGAGGCCGCATTTCTATGATGTCATCATTTAGACTTTTTACAAAGTATTTTACAGTATTTTAAAAATACAAAACATTAAAGTATTTTGATACAAAATACAAATGCATTTCATCAACCCTAATCAAATACAAAGTACAAAATATTATTTTACTATTTTATTCAGTAAGATGTGTAGCTGTGTAAATTTTCAACTCTTAAATTAAAAAAGCTTAATGACCCCTTAAAAATGTAAATACTGAAGACAGGACATATACTGCTGCCCAATGTTTCAACATTACACAAAGTTCACTTACAACAGTGAATCATTAGGACACACATACTGCAGCCCATGTATGCATCCACACACACATGCCTGATAAACAGTATCATCATAATATATATTATTACTGTTAATTAGGGTTTCGAGCACGAAGTGCTGAAAACCTATTGTATTTGTCTGTTTTATTAGGGTTTCGAGCACGAAGGGCTGAAACCCTATTGTATTTGTATGGATTTTTATTATTATTAACTATTTTTATTATTTTTCTTCTGCCGTAAAACGGATCGTGCAGACCAAACTGTAAGGCCTAGAGACTTGAGACTTGGCCAAATGGTAGGTCTCATTCGTGCGCGAAGTTGACAGAGTGTCATCCCAATCGGCCTATGGGGGGCGCTACAGCAAAGGCAAACGCGTTGATGCTCATAACTTCCACAATTCTTGTCTAAATGTCAAATGTCTTATATCCTTGGATTCCTTGCGTCAAGACGAACAAAATGTATATCTCCGATTTCATTTCCGTCATGAAAAATTTTCCGCTATTTTCAATTTTGTCGAAAAAAATAAAAACGAACTAGTCCTAGGTTTTTTGTCCGATCGGAACCGTTCCAGTGCTGTAATATTCCTTGGAGTGTGAATATCAAAAGTTATCAAAAAAAAATTGAACTTTCGACTCACCATCGTAAAGCCACGCCCAAACGCCCCCAATGGGCGGAGCCTCTTGGACTTAAATGGCTATAACTTGGGATTGGAAAGAGGTATTGACACCAAATTTGGTACACATATACAGGGGACTATTCTGGGGTCACGTGTAAAAAATTGCGCCGCTTGACCACTAGTTGGCGCTATAACACCACCTCAACTTTAAAGGTCTGTAACTTCAGAAATATGGGACCGATCAATTTGACATTTGGCATCGGTGCTCCTGGTCGAGGGTACTATCAGTTTCTAAAATGAATTTTGCGTACATGGCCACCATCGGCCAATCAAGAAAAAGCAGCTATTAGACAGGGTTAACGAAGCCCGATCGAAACAAAACGCGGTGGGCCTGTTTGTCTCTTGGCCATGAAGGTCTGTGCAGAGTAAGAAAAAATTCGGCCTCCGGGAGGCGCTATAACGTTTTTGCGGTGTTTAAGTGATTGTGTATTATGCAGTGTTTCAGATATCAACAAGATCTTTATATCATTTAATAGAGGTACTTACAATGAATAACTTTTCCTCAAGAAGCACTTGTCTCAGTCGAATCGTTTATTAGATATTCATCATTTTCTTTGAAACCTACTTTTGCGAACTAGTCCTAGGTTTTTTGAGCAATCTGAACCAATCAAGTGCTAGAACATTCCTTAGACACTGAATATCAATAATTATCAAAAAAAAGTTGAACTTTGCACTCGTGGTCGCAACACCACGGTCAAAAGTACGAAGTGGCGGGGCCACAAATACTTAAATGGCTATCATTTATGATAGGAATGAGATATCAACACGAAACTTGGTACACCTATGTATAGACCTATGCCGAGGTCACATGCAAAAAATTGCAAAGATTGTCCACTAGGTGGCGCTATAACCTAAGAACAAAGAACAATGACTATGGCATATGTATACGACACATAAATATTTGTCTGACCTACTTGTTTTTTAAGCACATAACATCTGATTTCAGATTCTTATAAGGGTCTATTATGATAATTACATATCTTAGAAAACATGCCGACCAACAGTCAGCTAGCATTAACCATGTACGAGTCCAGCGTAATGGTGTGCGATTACAACTAAACTGAGGGGCCTGTTTGTCTTATGTTCTCAAGTGTCTGTGAGGATTTTTGGCTCATTATTCCGGAAATATTTGTATCTAGAACAACGGGTGTTACGTTAACTGTCCCCTAGATCAGTGATTCTCAAAATTATTCCTGGAGGCCCACTGCTCTGCACATATACAAAAGTCTTCTATTTTAAACAAATCTACTTTAATCATTAGTAGAGATTTGTATGAACTGAACTGATTGTGTCAGATGAGATAATCATACAAAATGTGCCGAGCATTGGGTCTCGAGAAACCACTGCGGTTCGCTGAGTTGAAAGTACTGCTCTAGATGTTTATGTTTATATGAAAAACAATTTTGTGAATTTGCTGTACTATCTGGGCAAATATCAATATGAAACATAAAATAAACTTTTGCCGTTGTATTCCTAGATTTGATGTGATGTCACATAGTGATGTGGGCACCATTTGTAACCTGTATTCGTTATTTCATTTGTAGCTGCTGTTATGTTCCTTTTGTCCATGGGTTTGCATCTGCATGAAATTTATTATAAGATTCAATGATTTGCAGTCATTTACCTCAAAGACTTGAGGTAATAAATTCAAGCATTTTGAAATGTGACATTTTCAAAATGGACCAGACTAAGTATATCTAACTAATTAACTAGTAATGTGAAGCTTATGACAAAATATTAATAGTTTTATTAAGATCAGACAATATATGTCTTTCCAAGACTAGGGCTGGTTGAATAAACATAAAGTAGCCATTCAGTTAAGACTGTGTTTTAAGGACTAGTCTGAAGAACTAGTAGTTAGTTAGGGCTAATCAGTCTTACAATTTAAACCTGTGGAAAACAACCCAATAAAGTTATAAAGCTTCAAATGTTGTCTTAGAATTCTTCAAATCCTAAAGGTATGAAAAAGAGTGCTGTAAATATGTGGATCCTTAAAGAACAGGCCAACATTTGAAATAATAACTAATAATCATACATAAAGAGAATATATATTTGGTTATCAGTAGCTTTAGTATTCTAATCTATTTTCCATGACATAAACATGTCATGATGTGTCTTATAAAGTTTTTAATAATTGTTTGTATAATTATTGCAATGAAATTGTAATGTTATGATACAAGTGGTTGTTTTAAATGTAAATGATTTACTGAAAACTTACTCTAGCACAGCACATGTGTGAACACAAATTAATGCTTGATAGCAAATCTGACTGACATTTGCTTAATGACACCATATTTGTTATTAACTCCATTTGATATAAACAACACATCTGGATCAGTTATGTATGTGCATATCCAGTGGTTAAATATAAAAATATGTACTTTAGTACTAATTTTAGGCCTACTATAATATGACAGAGTCTGTCATCTGAAATACTTGTACGTTTGCACACAATATCTATGTCAAAGAATATATATGTTCTATAAGAACAATTACTTTTGTTAAAAAAAATAGTCTAAAAGATTTTAACAAGCAAACAAATTTATGTAATTAAGGTGATGTGACATAATGCTTGTGTAGGAATTGACCTTTGCCCTGCTAAAAAACCTTGTTTTGTCTTTGTTGGTCTCTAATGGTATGTATTGGTTTTATTGGTTCTATGTATTGGTTTTGTTGGTTCTATGTATTGTTTCTAATAGAATATGGCCCAAAATACACTATAGTGTAGTGGTTTTAATGGTAAAAGCTAATGGTTCCTATTGGTATTTTAATGTAAACAATTAAAATTTTCTGTAATGGTTTTATTGTTTTTTTTTCAGCAGGGTGGAAGAAGTAGAAAAAAGGAAAACTAAGAAGTAGAAATCTTACTCTAGACTGACTTTACATGTTTTATCATCTATCTTACTTTTATAACCTATCTTATATTTATTTTATTTTATAATCAAATCATCAAAATGTATTAAAACTGTTTTTAAAAAACAACAATAGTATTAAAGGACAAATGTGTCTATTAACTTGAAATAAAATCTAATTATCTCCACTTCTGTTATCAAATTAAAATATGAATAATTTTTATATATATATATATAAATTTTACAAACTCACTACCATAATATTAAAATCAAATAGTTTAAATTAAAACTTGTTTAAAGGTTGAACTGCAGATTAGAGTTAGACCAACATTAAAATCCAAACTTTGACATTTTATCCACTAGATAGCAGTAGAGGATTAATAATTGGGTAGTTGTTAAAAGCTTTTTTTATTATTCATTTCGAGATCAAAAACATTGCATACATACAAGAGGTTTACAATGTGCTTATTTAACATTCAACATAACAATGGATCAAATAAAATAAAACAAATAATAAATAAATTAACAACAACATGGGGATATTCTACAATAATTCAATAAAAGAAAAGGTTTAAAAAATGTTATATATTTGCTTTGCTTTTTTATTTTTTAGACTTTTAATAGTTTCAAAATAATTTCTTAATTACGTTCTAAATAAAATGCTATTGGGTTTATTATTTGCCCATTTTTGTTTATGGATGTGAAATTTTCCATATATAATCATTAAGTTGATTAACAAGTCTTTCTCCACACAGTTACTTTTATAATACAAAAATATATCCTTACCAGATAACTGAATTTATATTTTGTGAGTTTAAATATCAAGTATTCCACATCAATCCAAAAAGATTAAGTAATTATACATGGATAAAATAAATATTTTATGGATTCTACTTCCAAATTGCAAAAAATACAAGTAAATTCTATATCTCTTTAGATTCTGAAGACTACTTGTTTCACTGGATAAATTAAATGAATCAATTTATAAGTTATTTCTTTAACCTTATTCATGAGACAGTATTTATGTGATAAACTACAAACCTCTTTCCATACACGTTGACTATATAAGGAGTTCCAGTATGGTTTACATCTAGGCAAATATTAATTTCTACATAGTGTTCTTATAAAAAAGTTATACTTTTTTTCTAGAATATTTACTCCATTGATACATAACTGAGTATTATGTAAGGAGTTACAATCATAAGATGTATAACCTTGAAATAGTTGAATAAGTCCACTAGGTATGGCATCAAATACAACTGCAAATTCCTTAGCAGTTACTGGAATCTTATAGTGATTGAGGAATTCACAATAATTAAAGAGGTGACCATCATCTTTAAATAACTGCCTCACTAATATTATTTTATTATTATACCAATTTCTATAAAATAAGGATTTGTTTTTGTATATAATATTCTTGTTATTCCAAATAACAGATCTATGTGGAGAAAAGTTTATATCAAAATTGTATTGTATAAAAATTCCAAACCACCCAATTTCTGAAAAATCATTTCTGGTTTGATGTTCCATATACTACCTTTGCAACTTCATTAACTTTTTATCCACTTATTTTAAAAAAAAACCACAGTTAGCAGTATTAAAATCTAGTACATTTTAAACTCCTTCCTCAACTGGATTGCATAGAATTGACTTTTTAATGTAGTGCGGTCTGTTCTTCCATATAAAATTAAACAAAATAATATCCACCTCTTTTATAACTGATTGTGGGACTTCTAAAGCAAGAGCTGTATACACTATAGTTGTTAAAAGCTTTCACTGCTGGGTCCGTTGTTCATACGTAGATTACTCGGTTAGCTGGATTTCATTGTTGACAATTTAGCTTCATGTTGAATTATTTGGTTATTCGAAGGTCATCCTAGAGTTGTTGTTATAGTAACATGTCCGTAAGGTTAAAACTGCTCAGGATTCAAATTCAACTCATAATAAAAAAATGATACATAATATATTTTAGTAATGTTATTTAAAAAACAATATAATATAAAAAATATAACTAAGACTTTAAGGACTAGTCTGAATAACTAGTAGTTAGTTAGGGCTAATCAGTCTTACTATTTGGATTTAAATATAATTTAAATAATTTAAATATTTTTTCACATGATAATTAAAACAGTGATTTTCAATCAAAAAGGTAAAAATGTATTACTAACTTTGAATACTAGTCTTAGAGATTAATGTTAATGACCATTGGTTTAAGTGTAGCTCCAGACTAAAATTTAGTCTTCAGTTTTAGTTGTCTTACTTGAAAATAGCTTACACTGGCCTACCTTTAAATATATCAGGGCCATAGTTTTGTTTTAAGATGTACACCAGTAATGTTTTTATAAGGTTTGTTTGTAAAAAGTACCTAAATGTTTTTACATAACTAATGGCTAGTCATGCATCAATTTAAACCTGTGGGAAACAACCCAATAAAGTTATAAAGCTTCAAATGTTGTCTTAGAATTCTTAAAATCCTGACGGTATGAAAAAGATTGCTGTAAATATGTGGATCCTTAAAGAACAATAATAGGCCAACATTAGAAATAATAACTAATAATCATACATAAAGAGAATATATATTTGGTTATCAGTAGCTTTAGTATTCTGATACAATTGGTTGTTTTAAATGTAAATGATTGACTGAAAACTTACTCTAGCACAGCACATGTGTGAACACAAATAAGTGCTTAATAGCCAATCTTACTGACATTTCCTTAATGACACCATATTTGTTATTAACTCAATTTGATATAAACAACACATTTTGATCAGTTATGTATGGGAATAGCCAGTTGTTAAATATTTAAAAAAATGTAGAGCTTTAGTACTATTTTTAGGCCTACTATAATATGACAGAGGCTGTCATATGAAATACTTATATGTTTGCACATAATATGTATGTCAAAGAATATATATGTTCTATAAGAACATATACTTTTGTTAAAAAAAATAGTCTAAAAGATTTTAACAAGCAACCATTTAGTAAGACCTACAGAATAGATGTTTATGAACTAAAATGACTGTTTCAGATGAGAGAAACATACAAAATGTGCAGAGCATGTTTGTGTATATGCTCCTTTTGTCCATAAAAATATATACGGTTTAATTACCTGCATACCTCACTTTATTTACCTAATTAAAACAGAAAGCCTTCATGGTACTCGATTAAAGGACATGAACATGACTATACTCAAATTCCTTATTGTGGTTTTTAGGTGCAATTTTCCGTTATGTCCACTAGATGGCAGAAGAGGATCAATCACTGGCTGACATTTGCACTCACAGAAAACACAGAAGATGATTACTCTTTAACTAAGTCTACTATTAATAGAACTCTGTTTACATTTAAATCTGTTCAAATTTTAGAAGGATCTCTTGACAGAAATGCAAAATGATATACAAAACTATATATTTCAGGGGTGTATAAAGACCTTTCATAATGAACCGGTATGTGTTTATTACCTTAGAACGAGACCTTTTTATCTACATACACCTAGGGTCCCCTTACATGGAAGTCACCATTTTGTTCTGCCATTTTTCTACAGAAGCCCTTAACGGACATTTTTTTTACTAAGTTGTCTCCGAAGATGAAATGTTTGTCTGGTGGCGGCTCCGTAGCTTCTCTATGTGTTTCAAAAGCGAGGGGTGAGCAGTGTAATAAGGCATTGGTTGCATTTCGTGACATCACCACTAGATGCCGCTAAAATTGACACACTGCACCTTTAACTTCATGGGCTCTATCTTACACCCGGCGCAATGCAGCGCAATGCGCGACGCATGTGTCTTTCGCTAGTTTCCACCCTAATTTTCACGTTTAGCGCCGCGTTGTTTAAATAGCAAATGCATTTGCGCCCCCTTTGCGCTCATGGGCGTTCTGGTCTGAAAAACGAGGTGTGTTCAGGCGCATTGTTGGCGCGTTGCTATTTTGAGGCAACTAAAATAGACTACGCCATTGACCAACAAAAACCTGGTCTAAAGTCTAAAGTCAATGGCGCAATATGTTTTATGTTATTTA
Organism: Misgurnus anguillicaudatus; assembly: GCF_027580225.2. NCBI lineage: Eukaryota > Metazoa > Chordata > Actinopteri > Cypriniformes > Cobitidae > Misgurnus > Misgurnus anguillicaudatus. The sequence goes on along the minus strand of NW_027395283.1, from coordinate 8,605,215 downwards.
AAGAGCGCATTAGTAATATGCGCATATAAACGGGAGGACAACGCGGGTTTACTTATCACAAAGTACATAAACGCGCAGCAGCACAAAAATGCTTTTAAATATGAAAGATTAAAGGATTGAATTTAAGAGATTATTATTGAGTCTCTTGGACATATTTATAAATGAGGACTGATTATGAGACGTTAGAAGGCGCAAAGAGCTGCTTTACCTGCAGCCTGATAAGTAAATAAATGCTTTGCTTTAAACAAATGCGTCTGTTTTTAAATGGTTTTTTTTATGCTACCTCACGGATTTATTGCATATGATGACTCTGTACCTGCGGATATGGCGAGATGAGAAACATTTGTAAGTAATGCTTAAAAAAACTCTTTGCTAAAAAAAACCGCTGTCCAAAGTGCTGAAACGTGCGGAGAGCCGCTTGTAAATTCTTTATCTCCTGTTTGTTACAAATAAAGTATTTTTAGAGAACAAACCTTATCTTACATACTTGTAAATTATTTTTTGATGATATTGGATAGCCATACATTTAAAGCAATTACAAGCCTGCTTTTTACTTCCATGACTAAAAGAAAACGGGTTTTAAAGGTTTTAATAAAAAAATAACAATTTCAATATAAGTGAAAAACAACACAATTATTTAACATTAATCTTAAACTGGGGATCTTCTACCTCCGCTTAGTTTTTCAGTTTACAAAGTCCGTCATCTAAATAGGGATTAGACATAGCGCCAGCGCAGCTTGCTTTTAAAGGGAATGAGAGCTGTGACTCTCATTGGTTTACTGCACGTTACGCCCAAAATACTCCCATTACAATAGGACCTACCCTTTTCGACCATGCGCTCGACGCAAAAACGATTTTTTCCGTCGTTAAATTAGCAAAAGTGGATTCGGACACGCCCATTTAGACGTTGCGCTGTGCGCTTTAGACAATGCGCTTAGATCATTAAAATAGGGCCCCATGATTTTACTGTTATAATATTAAAATCACATTTAGTGAAAGACTACCACTTCAATTGTTCTGAGTTATCAGTTTTAACACTCATGTCACTTTATGATAGCTGTGAAACGTGAACATAATTTTGGAGGCACTTACACGACATTTGCAGTAAGACTTTTTTTATTTTAAAAAACTACATACCAAATGAGTGTGTAACCATGTCAATTTTAAGTCTTGTTCTTTAACAGTCTTGTTTCTCCTTTCTTAGGTAAATGTGTGTGTGTACAATATACAATGCAGAATATCTATATGGCCATGTCCTTAAACGTCTTGTGATCCCAAATAGCTTGAACCCCGGTAATCGCTGCTTGCAGCTATATTTAGGGGTTCAAGCCCGTAGGGCTGAAACCCTATTGTATTTGTATGGATTTTTATTATTAGGGTTTCGAGCACGAAGTGCTGAAAACCTATTGTATTTGTCTGTTTTATTATTATTATTATTATTATTATTATTATTATTATTATTATTATTATTATTATTATTTTTCCGCCATAAAACGCGTCGCCCAGCACAAACCGTAAGTCGTAGAAACTTGCCACTTGGTCAACTGGTTGTATATCAGCTCGCTACTCAGATACAGTGAATCAGCCAAATCGGCCCATAGGTGGCGCTATAGCAATGCCCGACGAGTTGGGGCTCATAATCCCTAAACCGGACATCAGACACTCAAGTATTTGGTACCATTGTAATCCTTGGCTCCAAACTTAAAAAATGTATATCTCCGATTTCATTTCCGGTATGCAAATTTTTCGCTAATTTGCATAATATGCATTTCTAGCCAAAATGAACTAGTCCTAGGTTTTTCGCCCGATCGGAATCGTTCCAACGCAGGAGAAATCTGTGGAGTGAGTAGGTAAATAATTATCGAACAGAATTTGAAATTTCGCTTCAGGGTCACTAAGGGGCGCCAAAACTCCATACAGGAAGTAGCCTATCGTCACTGAAATGGATATAACTCGTGAACGGTTTGAGATATCTTAACGAGGTTTGGTACACATGTGTACCAGCTCACTCCGGTGTGACAGTAAAAAAGATGCAGATTTTGGCCACTAGGTGGCGCTATAACAGGCTTTAGCTCGGGAATGGCTATTACTACACAACCGTTAGCCCGATACACTTAATATTTGCTATGGTGTGTCTTTGTGCAATGTACCATGAGGGTCTGGAAGGACATTGGCGTATCTCCAAAAACATGGCCGTCATCGGCCAATGAAAGTTGAGGACTGATTTGACAGGGTTAACGAAGGTCGATCGGAACGAAACGCACTGTGCTTCTTCGTGTACTGCTCATGAAGGTCTGTAAGAATTACGGTGTCATTTGGCCACTAGGGGGCGTAATACCATATTTCGGTGCCTGTATCACGTGACGTTTGACATACACACACAAACATGACATCATATGATAGATTTGCCCATGGTGAACAACTTTGCCTCTTGAAGCGTTGCTGTCAATCAAACGGTTCGTGACTTATTGGTGATAACCTTCAAATCCTACTTTTGCGAACTACTCCTAGGTTTTTTGCCCGATCGGAATCGTTCCAATGCAGGAGAAATCTGTGGAGTGAGTAGGTAAATAATTATCGAACAGATTTTGAAATTTCGCTTGAGGGTCACTAAGGGGCGCCAAAGCTCCATACAGGAAGTAGCCTATCGTCACTAAAATGGATATAACTCGTGAACCGTTGGAGATATCTTAACGAAGTTTTGTACACATATGTACCAGCTCACTCCAGGGACACAGTAAAAAAGATGCGGATTTTGGCCACTAGGTGGCGCTATAACAGGCTTGAGCTCGGGAATGGCTATTACTACACAACCGTTTTCCCCATACTCTCAATATTTGGTATGGTGTGTCTTTTTGCAATGTACCATGAGGGTGTGGAAGGACATTGGCGTATCTCCAAAAACATGGCCGTCATTGGCCAATGAAGGTTGAGGACGGATTTGACAGGGTTAACGAAGGTCGATCGGAACGAAACGCACTGTGCTTCTTCGTGTACTGCTCCTGAAGGTCTGTAAGAGTTACGGTGTCATTTGGCCACTAGGGGGCGTAATAACATATTTCAGTGCCTGTATCACGTGACGTTTGACATACACACACAAACATGACATCATATGATAGATCTGCCCATGGTGAACAACTTTCCTCTTGAAGCGTTGCTGTCAATCAAACGGTTTGTGAGTTATTGGTGATAACCTTCAAAACCTACTTTTGCGAATTAGTCCTAGGTTTTTCGCCCGATCGGAACATAACCAAAGCTAATTGATTCTGTGGAGTGTGACTATAAATAATTATCAAAAAAAATTTGAAATTTGTATTCATACACGAAAGGAGTGGCCAAAAACATAAATGAGCGGAGCTTAGAACATTTAAATGGCCATAACTCGAGAGGGGTTTGAGATATCATCATGGGGCTTGAATAATATATGAAGGCCACCGGTCTAAGGTCGTGATATATAAAGCTTGCCGATCGGACAATAGGTGGCGCTATAACTGGAAAGATGGCATTAAATACTGTGATTATCCAACGGTTACACTTTATAAGCCTATAACTTTATCTGTGATCAACGAATTTCCATGGGAATTACTTTTATATGATCCTGAATTGTTTTCGAATCCTATGATACCAAACATGCCTGGTTTCGAATTACGTTTTACCACATTAAAAACAATCACTAATAGCTTCGTAACCGTAACTCCTATCGATTCGAAAACACCATAGGAAGAACAATGCAATGGCTTCTGAACAAAAAACTCTATTGGCGTTATATTAAAATCTCCATCAGAAATGGCCAAAAATTGTGAAAAACCAAAAAAGTTCTATAGGTGCACGTGTGTTTAAGCATACATAGTCTGTATGAACCGTTTCTGACCATCTCTTTCGTTTTTGTGGATGCTGGATCAGCCTGGTTGACGACGTGTGACGTCTTTGACGTGCTTTAATGCTCGAAACCCGGCAAATGCTGCTTGCAGCTTTAATTCTATTTATTATTTTTCTTCTGCCGTAAAACGGAACGTGCAGACCAAACCGTAAGGCCTAGAGACTTGAGACTTGGCCAAATGGTAGGTCTCATTCGTGCGCGAAGTTGACAGAGTGTCACCCCAATTGGCCTATGGGGGGCGCTATAGCGATGGCAAACGCGTTGATGCTTATAACTTCCACAATTCTTGTCCTAATGTCAAGTGTCTTATATCACTGGATTCCTTGCGTCAAGACGAACAAAATGTATATCTCCGATTTCATTTCCGTCATTAAAAATTTTCCGCTATTTTCGATTTTGTCGAAAAAAATAAAAATGAACTAGTCCTAGGTTTTTTGTCCGATCGGAACCGTTTCAGTGCTGTAATATTCCTTGGAGTGTGAATATAAAAAGTTATCAAAAAAAAGTTGAACTTTATACTCGTCGTCGTCAAGCCACGCCCAAACGCCCCCAATGGGCGGAGCTTCTTGGACTTAAATGACTATAACTTGGGACTGGAAAGAGGTATCGAAACCAAATTTGGTACACATATACAGCGGACTATTCTGGGGTCACGTGAAAAAAATTGCATCGCTTGACCACTAGTTGGCGCTATAACACCACCTCAACTTTGAAGGGCTGTAACCAGAGAAATATGGAACCGATCAACTTAAGATTTGGCACCGGTGCTCCTGGTCTAGGGTACTATCTATGTCTAAAAGGAATTTCGCGTAGCTAAAAGAACATGGCCGCCATCGGCCAATCAAGAAAAAGCAGCTATTAGACAGGGTTAACAGAGGCCGATCAAAACGAAACGCGTTGGGCCTGTTTGTCTCTTGGCCATGAAGGTCTGTGCAGAGTAAGAAAAAATTCGACCTCCGGGAGGCGCTATCGCGTTTTTTCAGTGTTTAAGTGATTGTGTATTATGCATTGTTTCAGATATCAACAAGATCTTCATATCATTTAATAGAGGTACTTATAATGAACAACTTTCCCTCAAGAAGCATTTGTCTCAGTCGAATCGTTTGTTAGATATTCATCATTTTATTTTAAACCTACTTTTGCGAACTAGTCCTAGGTTTTTTGACCAATCTGAACCAATCCAGTGCTGGGATATTCCTTAGACACTGAATATCAATAATTATCAAAAAAAAGTTGAACTTTGCACTTTTCGTCGCAACACCACGGTTAAAAGTACGAACAGGCGGTGCAACAAATACTTAAATGGCTATCATTTATGATAAGAATCAGATATCAACACGAAACTTGGTACACATATGTATAGACCTAGTCCGAGGTCACATGCAAAAAATTGCAGGGATTGTCCACTAGGTGGCGCTATAACCTAAGAACAAAGAACGATGACTATAGCATATGTATACGACACATAAATATTTGTCTGACCTACTTGTTATTTTGCACTTAACATCTGCTTTCAGATTCTTATAAGGGTCTATTAGGATAATTACATATCTTAGAAAACATGAGACCAACAGCCAGCCAGCATTAACCATGTACGAGTCCAGTGTAATGGTGTGTGATTACAACTAAACTGATGGGCCTGTTTGTCTTATGTTCTCAAGTGTCTGTGAGGATTTTTGGCTCATCATTCCGGAAATATTTGCATCTAGAACAACGGGTGTTACGTTAACTGTCCCCTAGATCAGTGGTTCTCAATGTTATTCCTTTGTATATTGTTGTATGTGAGTATTAAGTCTTATTGTCCAACATTGCGATTTCTGCTTGCTTTTATAAATGTGTGTGTGTGTGTGTGTGTGTGTGTGTGTTTTAGGCCATATACACATGCTGGTTGTATCAGGGCTACAACAACTTAGGATGCCCCAAAAGAGGGCTAAACAATTAGCAACATACTGTGCCTTGTCTGCCACCATATATGGTAAAGTCGATGCCATTTATATTCATAGCAACTGCAAAAAATGGCAGAGATTGTCCACTAGGTGGTGCTATAACATGAGAACAATGAACAATGTCTATAGCATATGTATATGATATATAAGTATTGGTCTGACGTAATTGTTATTTGCATATAAAATCTACTTTCAGGTTCATCTTTCTGACAAATGTGTGTGAAGTAAAAGTTCTCTAGATCAGTGGTTCTCAACACACCTGCTTCAAATAATTAGCACAATAGTAGAGATCTCTATGAACTAAACTGATTATGTCAGATGAGAGAAACATTCAAAATGTGCAGAGCAGTGGTCCACTAGAAATGGAGTAGAGAAACACTGCTCTAGATGTTTATGTTTATATGAAAAAACTATTTTGTTAACTAATACTTGGTTTTTCACTCAACAACAGTAAAGACAATGCAGTACAATTTCCTGTAGTCTGTGAGACAATATAAATGCCAAATTGTGATCACCAATTGTAAGTCTTATTCCTTTAGTTGTTTAAGTTTGAATTACAAAAACAACTTTTCAAAATTACTCCTAGGGTTTTCAGTCAACAACAATAAAATCAGTATAGTACATTTTTTCTGTCCTTTGTGTGTAAAGATATATCAAATACAAAATGTAATGAATTTGAATAACTGCTGTTGTATGCAAAGATTTCATGTGATGTCACACAGTGGTGTAGGTGTCATTTGTACGACTGAATTGCAGCACGCATGTTTATAGGAAATCATAAAGATATGGATTAAAGTTTTCCATTTTACCCAAAACTCTGAGCATCATCAGAAATGAATTGCTGCTATCAAGAGGATATATGTCTGGCTGTATTTACATCAGTAGCATTAGTATTCTATTCTACCTTCCATGACATAAACGTGTCCTGACATGATGTATAATATAGTTACATTTTTATACGTTCTTTTTAAAATATTGCACCCAAAACTTCATGTAATAATGCAATTGGTTATTATTCACATACATGACCTGCTAGAACCCAACTAAATAGTTGCACTTTATGAAAGTGAACACAGTCAAATGCTCACCAGCAAATATGCTGCAAATCTTCTAAATGACATGACATTTGTTATTGACACAATTTGATATTGAAAACATATCTGGATAAGTTATTTATTGGCCCACCCTAAAATCACATGCCAATGATTGCAGAGCTATACCACTATTTGACAATTTAACATAACAGCCTAAAAATGTTTCTATTAAAATATGTAACATTGCTTTATTGTTTCCAAATCCAAAAATCAGTATTCTCTTATATACTCTCTGTGTGAAACACAGACCCTCATTAACATACTTAAGAGCATGCTTATTAGGATTTGAATTAAAAATGTGTCTATCTTTTTTCCTTTACAATATTCACTACTAATTTTATGTTAAATTAATTGTAAAATTATTATTTATTATTCAAAAATGTATACCCAATAAAATTGTGTTCACGTTTCATCAATGGATACATGATTTAACTTTATGAAGTCATTTATTATTATGTTAAATAAACATTTCATCAATCATTCTTACGGTATCTGTTTTTACAGTCAAGCGACATTCTGACAAAGGCGAAACATTTAAATAGGTTGATGAACTCTTGAAGGACATCAAGCATATGGAGATTGTTCATTTATTTCAAAGTCTTATTTCCTAACTGTGCCATTTCTGCTTCTGTGTGTAAATGCATGTATGTGTGTTAGCTTATTCTAAATCATTGCTGTGTTATAGGTTAGCCCTGTGAGACTTATATCTCTATATTAGAACATCATAGAGAAATTGTGGTGGGCTGTTTTGTCTCATGTTAACAATTTTTGAAACATTTTGTGTGGCAAATCTTGCAACGGCATGCACCACATCATTTTCTCTTTTACCTAATTTACCTAATTGGTAACATGTTAGTATTTCATATTCTAAGTATATTTGATAACAATGCAGCAAATCTAAACAGGCATGCCCTTAAAGGTCTTAAAGGGTCATATTATGAGTTTTTTTAAGATGTAAAATGAATCGTTGGTGTCCCCAGAGTGTGTATGTGAAGTGTTAGCTGAAAATACTCCACAGCTAATTTATTATAGCATGTTAAAATTGACACTTTGTAGGCCTGAGCAAAAGTGTGCCGTTTTTGGGTGTTTCATTTAAAATGCAAATGAGCGGATGAAATGCAAACACTGATCACAATGATGGTGGTTTGTTGTAATTGAAACTCAATTGTGCTCTCGATTATTTTATTTTTTATCTTTTTCATGTTTTCTAGGTTGATATAAGCACTGGGGATCCAATTATAGCACTTACACATGGAAAAAGTCAAATTTTCACGCTATGACCCCTTTAAGGTCCCAGATCGCTTGAACCCCGCTAATCGCTGCTTGCAGCTATATTTATTCTAGTTATTATTTTTCTTTTGCCGTAGAACGGATCGTGCAGACCAAACCGTAAGGCCTAGAGACTTGAGACTTGGCCAAATGGTAGGACCCAATTTGGAGAGAGGTTGATAGAGTATCAACCCGATTGGCCTATAGGTGGCGCTATAGCGATAACCAACGCGTTGATGCTCATAACTCCCACAAATCTTGTCCAAATGTCAAGTGTCTTATATCACCGGAATCCTTGCGTCAAGACGAACAAAACGTATATCTCCGATTTCATTTCCGTCATGAAATTTTTTTCGCTATTTTCGATTTTGTCGAAAAAAATAAAAACGAACTAGTCCTAGGTTTTTTGTCCGATCGGAACCGTTCCAGTGCTGTAATATTCCTTGGAGTGTGAATATCAAAAGTTATCAAAAAAAATTTGAACTTTCGACTCACCGTCGTCAAGCCACGCCCAAACGCCCCCAATGGGCGGAACCTCTTGGACTTAAATGGCTATAACTTAGGAAGGGAAGGAGGTATTGACACCAAATTTGGTACACTTATACATGGGACCATTCTGGGGTCACCTGCAAAAAATTGTGCCTCTTGACCACTAGTTGGCGCTATAACACCACCTCAACTTTGAAGGTCTGTAACTACAGAAATATGGGACCGATCAACTTGACATTTGGCACCGGTGCTCCTGGTCTAGGGTACTATCTATGTGTAAAAGGAATTTTGCGTAGCTCAAAAAACATGGCCGCCATCGGCCAATCAAGAAAAAGCAGCTATTAGACAGGGTTAACGGAGGCTGATCCAAACGAAACGTGGTGGGCCTGTTTGTCTCTTGGCCGTGAAGGTCTGTGCAGAGTAAGAAAAAATTCGGCCTCCGGGAGGCGCTATCACGTTTTTTCAGTGTTTAAGTGATTGTGTATTAAGCAGTGTTTTAGATATCAACAAGATCTTTATATCATTTAATAGAGCTACATTTAATGAACAACTTTTCCTCAAGAAGCACTTGTCTCAGTCGAATCGTTTGATAGATATTCATCATTTTCTTTTAAACCTACTTTTGCGAACTAGTCCTAGGTTTTTTGACCAATCTGAACCAATCCAGTGCTGGAATATTCCTTAGACCCTGATTATCAATAATTATCAAAAAAAAGTTGAACTTTGCACTCGTTGTCGCAACACTACAGTCAAAAGTACGAAGAGGCGGGGCCACAAATACTTAAATAGCTATCATTTATGATAGGAATGAGATATCAACATGAAACTTGGTACACATATGTATAGACCCATGCTGAGGTCACATGCAAAAAATTGCAGAGATTGTCCATTAGGTGGCGCTATAACATAAGAACAAATAACCATAACTATAGCATATTTATATGACACATAAATATTTGTCTGACCTACTTGTTATTTTGCACATAACATCTACTTTCAGGTTCTTATAATGGTCTATGAGGATAATTATTTATCTTTGAAAACATGCCACTCAACAGCCAACCAGTATTAACCATGTACGAGTCAAACCTAATTATGTGTGATTACAACTAAACTCATGGGAATGTTGGTCTTATGTTTCCAATTGTCTGTGAGGATTTTTAGTTCATCTTTCTGAAAATCGTTGCATCTAACACAATGTGTGCAAAGTAAACAGTTCTCTAGATCAGTGGTTCTCAATGCTTCAAATAATCAGCACAATAGTAGAGATCTTTATTAACTGAACTGATTGTGTCAGATGAAAGAAACATACAAAATGTGCAGAGCAGTGGTCCTCCAGAAACGGAGTAGAGAACCACTGCTCTATATGTTTATATTTATATGAAAAAACTTTTTTGTGAACTAATACTTGGTTTTTCACTCAACAACACTAAAGCCAATGCAATACAATTTCCTGTATTCTGTGAGCAAATATGAATGCCAAATTGTGATCACCAATTGTACATCTTATTCCTTTAGTTGTTTAACTTTGAATTACAAAAACAACTTTTCAAAACTACTAGAATTTTTTCAGTCAACAACAATAAAATCAGGGCAGTACATTTTTCTGTCCTCTGTGTGTAAAGGTATATCAAATACAAAATGTAATGAATTTGAATACCTGCTTTTGTAAGCATAGATTTCATGTGATGTCACACATTGGTGTAGGTGCCATTTGTACGACTGAATTGCAGCACGTGTGTTTAAAGGAACTCATAAAGATATGGATTAAAGTTTTTCATTATCCCCATTTATTTACATCAGTAGCATTAGGATTCTATTTTACCTTCCATGACATAAACGTGTCCTTACATTATGTATAATACAAAGTTGTTACATTTTTATATGTTCTTTTTCAAATATTGCACCAAAAATTATCATGTGATAATGCAATTGGTTATTATTCACATAAATGACCTGCTAGAACTCAACTAAATAGCAGCACTTTATGAAATTGAACGCAGACAAATGCTTACCAGCAAATCTTCTGCAAATCTACTAAATAACATGACATTTGTTATTGACATAATTTGATATTGAAAACATATCTGGATCAGTTATTTATTGGCCCAGCCTAAAATCACATGAAAATAATTGCAGAGCTATACCACTATTTGACAATTTAACATGACAGAGCCTAAAAAATTTTCTATTAAAATATGTAACTTTGCTTTATTGTTTCCAAATCCAAAAAATTGTATTCTCTTACAATAACACAATAAAAGGATTATATGAAAAATATATACTCTCTGTGTGAAACACAGACCCTCATTAATATACTTAAGAGCATGCTTCTCAGGATTTGAGGTAAAAATGTGTCTATCGTTATTTACTTTTCAATATTCAATAGGGCTTATTCGATCTACGTCATCAATGTTCGCGGCGGCCATATTGTTGACATAAAACTGTCAGTCTGTCAATTGACAAGCGAGGCAGCGTGGGTATTATGCATGGTATTATCGGTGTATTTTTTTAAAACCACGCGATGGTGTGTGGTGTAATACACGGATGTTCTAACAACAGCAAAAAGAACTCCGGAATTAGTTTTTATGCGATACCGACTGTCAGAAAACATGAAAGGAGACAGAGGAGTTGAACCAGCGAAGGAGAGACTCCCAACACAGCAAAGTCTGTCCCCATCATTTTACCCCAGGTACCGTTAGGGATATATGCTCACAGCAAAGTCTGTCCCAATAATTTGATCACATATGGTTAGCTGTAAGCAGTGGCTGAAACTGCTCTTTCAAATAAGCTGCCATAAATTGAGACAATTATTAAATTAGTATTAATAACTATATGAACATAATAATAGGTCTGGCATTGATACTAGGTAGGGAATTAAGGGCCGTTCACATAGTTTTGAAAATTGTTTTATATTAAACAGAATAGCGGAGCTCACACCAAAACTATAACAAAACAGATACAATGAACGACATCATTGGGATCACTTTCTGAGCGATTTTTCCCACCTGATGAAGGATAAACCATTGATAGCATTAAAATCTATTTGAACTTCAAGTGCACGGCCACTTAAAATGACAGTGAAGCTCATTGCTGAGCTCTATAACATTAGATTACCTCCAGTTGCTGTGAAAATTGACTACGTAATGCTTTTTAATCTATTACATTAACTAACTGTTTTATTACAAGCAATATTAAAGGCAAGTGATTTGCGCGAGTGCCGTGAGCGAATTAGCATAAACGTATTGTTTGGTGATGTGGACGATGATATAGTTATCGTTATAGTTATCGTTATTATGTGAACGGCCCTTCAGTGCTTGTATGATGAATGCGGATACTGTATGAATGATATAGTTATAAATATCCGGATAAGTTACGGCTGGCAATAAGGACGGATCTTTACTTAAGGCTATTGGGTCTATTTGATATTGTTCCACAATAATCAAGCTCATCTTCTCTTAATACAGACGAGATTAAGGCATTAGGCTACTGCTCCCCTCGACTCAAATCTACGTGCGGCTAGCGGCAGGACAGATGTCATGTCAACAAGATGGCCGCGGCTAGCGACTTCTGGTGTTTGCGAATAAGCCCTATACTAATTTTATGTTAAATTAATTGTAAAATGAAAAAAATAATTTTAGCCAGCAGATGGCAGAAGGTCATCTTCTGCCATCTGCTGGCTAAAATTATTATTTATTATTTAAAGGGGTCATATCGTGAAAATGTTAGCATTGCCACTTTGTAGGTGTGAGCAAAAATAGGTAATTGAAATTTGGCTTTCCTTATGATGTCATAAGGATATCTTATTAGATTAATACCGCCCACTTAATGTGCACTATCCAACCACAGCACTGCCATTTGTGCAGAGAGAAAGAAAGAGAGAAAAAATAATTGACACCACAATTGAGTTTGAATTGCATCAAACCACCATCATTGTGATCAGTGTTTGCACTTCATCAGCTCATTTGCATTTTAAAAGACACACCCAAAACGACACATTTTTGCTCAAACCTACAAAGTGGCAATGCTAACATTTTCACGATATGACCCCTTTAAAATGTATACTCAATAAAATTGTGTTCACAGGTTTCATCAATGGATGCATGATTTAACTTTATGAAGTCAGTATTATTATGTTAAAATAACATTTCGTCAATCATTCTGACGGTAAACGTTTTAACAGTCATGTGACATTCGAACATAGGATAACTCTTGAACTCTTGAAGGACACCAAGCATATGGAGATTGGTCATTTATTTCAAAGTCTTATTTCCTAACCCTGCCATTTCTGCTTCTGTGTGTAAATGCATGTATGTGTTTTAGCTTATTCTTCATCATTGCTGTGTTATAGATTAGCCATGTGAGACCTAAATCTCTATATCAGAGCATCGTAGAGAAATTGTGGTGGGCTGTTTTGTCTCATGCTAACAATTTTTGAAACATTTTGTGTGGCAAATCTTGCCATGGCATGCACCACATCATATTCTCGTCAGAAAATATACCTAATTGGTAACATGTTAGTATTCCAGATTCTAAGTAGATTTGATAACAATGCAGCAAATCTACACAGGCATGCCCTTAAAGGTCCTAAATGGGTCATATTATGATATTTTTTTAAGTGAGTGTGAATGTGAAGTGTTACCTCAAAATATTCCACAGATCATTTATTATAGCATGTTAAAATTGACACTTTGTAGACCTGAGCAAAAGTATGCCGTTTTGGGTGTTTCCTTTAAAATGCAAATGAGCGGATGAAATGCAAATTGATCACAATAATGGTGGTTTGTTGTAATTGAAACTCAATTGTGCTGTCAATTATTTTTTTCCTTCTTTCTCTCGCACTAAATGGCAGTGCTGTGGTTGGATAGCGCAGATAAAGGGGGCAGTATTATTGTAATTCGCTTTGCTACCTACCTCACAAAACAGGCAAAAGTTGAACGACGTAAATTTTTACATGCTTACAGAGAATGGTTTCCCCAAACAAAGTTACTGGGTTGATCTGTTTCACATTTTCTAGGTTGATAGTAGGACTGGGGACCCAATTATAGCACTTAAACATGGAAAAGTCAGATTTTCATTCTATGACCCCTTTAAGGTCCCAAATCGCTTGAACCCCGGTAATCGCTGCTTGCAGCTATATTTAGGGTTTCGAGCACGAAGTGCTGAAAACCTATTGTATTTGTCTGTTTTATTATTATTATTATTTTTCCGCCTTAAAACGCGTCGCCCAGCCCAAACCGTAAGTCGTAGAAACTTGCCACTTGGTCAACTGGTTGTATATTAGCAGGCTACTCAGATACAGTGAATCAGCCAAATCGGCCCATAGGTGGCGCTATAGCAATGCCCGACGCGTTGGGCCTCATAACTCCTAAACCGGAAATCAGACACTCAAGTGTTTGGTATCATTGTAATCCCTGGCTCCAAACTTAAAAAATGTATATCTCCGATTTCATTTCCGTCATTAAAAATTTTCCGCTATTTCCGATTTTGTCGAAAAAAATAAAAACGAACTAGTCCTAGGTTTTTCGCTCGATCGGAATCGTTCCAGTGCTAAAATGTTCCTTGGAGTTTGAATATCAATAATTATTAAAAAAAAGTTGAACTTTCGACTCATGGTCGACATGCCACGCCCAAACGTCTGAAGTGTGCGCAGCCAATTAAACTTTTTTGGCTATAACTGGGGACAGAAATGAAGTATCAACACGACACTTGGTATTTGTGATGAGAGTCATGGCCTGAGGTTGCGTGCCTCGTTTCGTCACCGCGCCACCTAGTGGTCAGACGAATCATTTAAATGCTTATAACTTAGGCTAAGTTTGACGTATTTTCATGGGACTTTTTTACTAAGAGTTTTGAATTGTTGCCGAGTCCAACGATACCAAACATGCCAGGTTTCGCCTTACGGTTAGCCCTGCGCAGCAAAATAGCGCTTAAAAAACATGCGCGAATAACTCCGCGAGGGTTATTCTGATCGACTCGAAACAACCATAGGAAGAAATTAACTTTACCTTCTGAACAAAAAGTTCTATTGGTGTTATGTTAAAATTTCCATCAGAAATGGCCGAAAATTGCAAAAAACTAAAAATTACATTCATTTTTTGTGTTTTTTAGATATAAATGCTTATAACTCTGCAAGGAAATTACATTTTTTCACCAAATTTGATACGCTGATGTCTGAGCAGAGTCTGAGGCAATACAAAAAAAAATGGTATGCCTGCACCACTAAAAATCTAAAATCATGAGTCATCATGGATTATGTCTTTCATGGCTTTGAGTATAATCATTGGTGGATTGCAATTCACTCCCTAGCAACCAATGAGAATACCCTAGCAACCATTTAACAAGAGCTGTATCTCTGTATCAGAACATCGTAGAGACATGGGGTTCGGCTCTTTTGACTCATTAACACTATTTTAACATTTGTGACCCGAGTTTTGCCACTGCAAGCACCACAAACACTTCCTTCAGTGTTCTGTTTGTCAATGTTCCGTGAGAAGAGAGGGAGACATTTCACTGAATGATAACACCTTTTTTGCTGACAACTTTGAACACGTGTGTCTGGTAGCTGCGAATGACTTCACATTAAGGACGTGACATGTTTGTCTTATAGGTGCACGTGTGTTTAAGCATACATAGTCTGTAT
Source organism: Misgurnus anguillicaudatus (assembly GCF_027580225.2). NCBI lineage: Eukaryota > Metazoa > Chordata > Actinopteri > Cypriniformes > Cobitidae > Misgurnus > Misgurnus anguillicaudatus. The sequence continues at coordinate 8,589,894 of NW_027395283.1, read as the reverse complement.
GAACCATTTCTGACCACCTCTTTTGTTTTTGTGGATGCTGGATCAGCCTGGTCGGCGATGTCTGACGTCTTTGACGTGCTTTAATGCTCGAAACCCGGTAAATGCTGCTTGCAGCTTTAATTATTAACTATTTTTATTATTTTTCTTCTGCCGTAAAACGGATCGTGCAGACCAAACTGTAAGGCCTAGAGACTTGAGACTTGGCCAAATGGTAGGTCTCATTCGTGCGCGAAGTTGACAGAGTGTCATCCCAATCGGCCTATGGGGGGCGCTACAGCAAAGGCAAACGCGTTGATGCCCATAACTTCCACAATTCTTGTCTAAATGTCAAGTGTCTTATATCCTTGGATTCCTTGCGTCAAGACGAACAAAATGTATATCTCCGATTTCATTTCCGTCATGAAAAATTTTCCGCTATTTTCAATTTTGTCGAAAAAAATAAAAACGAACTAGTCCTAGGTTTTTTGTCCGATCGGAACCGTTCCAGTGCTGTAATATTCCTTGGAGTGTGAATATCAAAAGTTATCAAAAAAAATTTGAACTTTCGACTCACCATCGTAAAGCCACGCCCAAACGCCCCCAATGGGCGGAGCCTCTTGGACTTAAATGGCTATAACTTGGGATTGGAAAGAGGTATTGACACCAAATTTGGTACACATATACAGGGGACTATTCTGGGGTCACGTGTAAAAAATTGCGCCGCTTGACCACTAGTTGGCGCTATAACACCACCTCAATTTTAAAGGTCTGTAACTTCAGAAATATGGGACCGATCAATTTGACATTTGGCATCGGTGCTCCTGGTCGAGGGTACTATCAGTGTCTAAAATGAATTTTGCGTACATGGCCGCCATCGGCCAATCAAGAAAAAGCAGCTATTAGACAGGGTTCACGAAGCCCGATCGAAACAAAACGCGGTGGGCCTGTTTGTCTCTTGGCCATGAAGGTCTGTGCAGAGTAAGAAAAAATTCGGCCTCCGGGAGGCGCTATAACGTTTTTGCGGTGTTTAAGTGATTGTGTATTATGCAGTGTTTCAGATATCAACAAGATCTTTATATCATTTAATAGAGGTACTTACAATGAATAACTTTTCCTCAAGAAGCACTTGTCTCAGTCGAATCGTTTATTAGATATTCATCATTTTCTTTGAAACCTACTTTTGCGAACTAGTCCTAGGTTTTTTGAGCAATCTGAACCAATCAAGTGCTAGAACATTCCTTAGACACTGAATATCAATAATTATCAAAAAAAAGTTGAACTTTGCACTCGTGGTCGCAACACCACGGTCAAAAGTACGAAGAGGCGGGGCCACAAATACTTAAATGGCTATCATTTATGATAGGAATGAGATATCAACACGAAACTTGGTATACCTATGTATAGACCTAGGCCGAGGTCACATGCAAAAAATTGCAGAGATTGTCCACTAGGTGGCGCTATAACCTAAGAACAAAGAACAATGACTATGGCATATGTATACGACACATAAATATTTGTCTGACCTACTTGTTTTTTAAGCACATAACATCTGATTTCAGATTCTTATAAGGGTCTATTATGATAATTACATATCTTAGAAAACATGCCGACCAACAGTCAGCTAGCATTAACCATGTACGAGTCCAGCGTAATGGTGTGCGATTACAACTAAACTGAGGGGCCTGTTTGTCTTATGTTCTCAAGTGTCTGTGAGGATTTTTGGCTCATTATTCCGGAAATATTTGTATCTAGAACAACGGGTGTTACGTTAACTGTCCCCTAGATCAGTGATTCTCAAAATTATTCCTGGAGGCCCACTGCTCTGCACATATACAAAAGTCTTCTATTTTAAACAAATCTACTTTAATCATTAGTAGAGATTTGTATGAACTGAACTGATTGTGTTAGATGAGATAATCATACAAAATGTGCTGAGCATTGGGTCTCGAGAAACCACTGCGTTTCGCTGAGTTGAAAGTACTTCTCTAGATGTTTATGTTTATATGAAAAACAATTTTGTGAATTTGCTGTACTATCTGGGCAAATATCAATATGAAACATAAAATAAACTTTTGCCGTTGTATTCCTAGATTTGATGTGATGTCACATAGTGATGTGGGCACCATTTGTAACCTGTATTCGTTATTTCATTTGTAGCTGCTGTTATGTTCCTTTTGTCCATGGGTTTGCATCTGCATGAAATTTATTATAAGATTCAATGATTTGCAGTCATTTACCTCAAAGACTTGAGGTAATAAATTCAAGCATTTTGAAATGTGACATTTTCAAAATGGACCAGACTAAGTATATCTAACTAATTAACTAGTAATGTGAAGCTTATGACAAAATATTAATTGGTTTATTAAGATCAGACAATATATGTCTTTCCAAGACTAGGGCTGGTTGAATAAACATAAAGTAGCCATTCAGTTAAGACTGTGTTTTAAGGACTAGTCTGAAGAACTAGTAGTTAGTTAGGGCTAATCAGTCTTACAATTTAAACCTGTGGAAAACAACCCAATAAAGTTATAAAGCTTCAAATGTTGTCTTAGAATTCTTCAAATCCTAAAGGTATGAAAAAGATTGCTGTAAATATGTGGATCCTTAAAGAACAGGCCAACATTTGAAATAATAACTAATAATCATACATAAAGAGAATATATATTTGGTTATCAGTAGCTTTAGTATTCTAATCTATTTTCCATAACATAAACATGTCATGATGTGTCTTATAAAGTTTTTAATAATTCTTTGTATAATTATTGCAATGAAATTGTAATGTTATGATACAAGTCGTTGTTTTAAATGTAAATGATTTACTGAAAACTTACTCTAGCACAGCACATGTGTGAACACAAATAAGTGCCTAATAGCAAATCTGACTGACATTTGCTTAATGACATCATATTTGTTATTAACTCAATTTGATATAAACAACACATTTTGATCACTTATGTATGGGAATAGCCAGTTGTTAAATATAAAAAAAATGTAGAGCTTTAGTACTATTTTTAGGCCTACTATAATATGACAGAGGCTGTCATATGAAATACTTATATGTTTGCACATAATATGTATGTCAAAGAATATATATGTTCTATAAGAACATATACTTTTGTTAAAAAAAAATATTTTAACAAGCAACCATTTAGTAAGACCTACAGAATAGATCTTTATGAACTAAAATGACTGTTTCAGATGAGAGAAACATACAAAATGTGCAGAGCATGTTTGTGTATATGCTCCTTTTGTCCATAAAAATATATACGGATTAATTACTTGCATACCTCACTTTATTTACCTAATTAAAACAGAAAGCCTTCATGGTACTCGATTAAAGGACATGAACATGACTATACTCAAATTCCCTATTGTGGTTTTTAGGTGCAATTTTCCGTTATGTCCACTAGATGGCAGAAGAGGATCAATCACTGGCTGACATTTGCACTCACAGAAAACACAGAAGATGATTACTCTTTAACTAAGTCTACTATTAATAGAACTCTGTTTACATTTAAATCTGTTCAAATTTTAGAAGGATCTCTTGACAGAAATGCAAAATGATATACAAAACTATATATTTCAGGGGTGTATAAAGACCTTTCATAATGAACCGGTATGTGTTCATTACCATAGAACGAGACCTTTTTATCTACATACACTGAGGTTCCCCTTACATGGAAGTCACCATTTTGTTCCGCCATTTTACTACAGAAGCCCTTAACGGACAATTTTTTTACTAAGTTGTCTCCGAAGATGAAATGTTTGTCTGGTGGCGGCTCCGTAGCTTCTCTATGTGTTTCAAAAGCGAGGGGTGAGCAGTGTAATAAGCCATTGGTTGCATTTCGTGACCTCACCACTAGATGCCGCTAAAATTTACACACTGCACCTTTAACTTCATGATTTTACTGTGATAACTCAGAACAATTGAAGTGGTAGTCTTTCACTAAATGTAATTTTAATATTATAAGTTTTAACACTCATGTCACTTTATGATAGCTGTGAAACGTGAACATAATTTTGGAGGCACTTACACGACATTTGCAGTAAGACTTTTTTTATTTAAAAAAACTACATACCAAATGAGTGTGTAACCATGTCAATATTAAGTCTTGTTCTTTAACTGTCTTATTTCTCCTTTCTCAGGTAAATGTGTGTGTGTACAATATACAATGCAGAATATCTATATGGCCATGTCCTTAAACGTCTTGTGATCTAAATGGCTTGAACCCCGGTAATCGCTGCTTGCAGCTATATTTAGGGGTTCAAGCACGAAGTGCTGAAACCCTATTGTAATTGCCAAGGTTTTTATTATTAGTTATTATTATTCTGCCGTAAAACGGAACGTGCAGACCAAACCGTAAGGCCTAGAGACTTGAAACTTGGCCAAATGGTAGGACCCAATCTGGGAAGAGGTTGATAGAGTCTCAACCCGATTGGCCCATAGGTGGCGCTATAGCGATAACAAACGCGTTGATGGTCGTAACTTCCACAAATCTTATCCAAATGTCAAGTGTCTTATATCCCTGGATTCCTTGCGTCAAGACGAACAAAACGTATATCTCCGATTTCATTTCCGTCATGAAATTTTTTTCGCTATTTTCGATTTTGTCGAAAAAAATAAAAATGAACTCGTCCTAGGTTTTTCGTCCGATCGGAACCGTTCCAGTGCCGTAATATTCCTTGGAGTGTGAATATCAAAAGTTATCAAAAAAAAGTTGAATTTTCGACTCGCCGTCGTCAAGCCACGCCCAAACGCCCCCAATGGGCGGAGCCTCTTGGACTTAAATGGCTATAACTTAGGAATGGAAGGAGGTATTGACACCAAATTTGGTACACATATACAGGGTACTATTCCGATGTCAGGTGCAAAAAATTGCGCCGCTTGACCACTAGTTGGCGCTATAACAGTACCTCAACTTTGAAGGGCTGTAACTACCGAAATATGGGACCGATCAACTTGACATTTGGCACGTGTGCTCCTGGTCTGGGGTACTATCTATGTTTAAAAGGAATTTTGCGTAACTCAAAAAACATGGCCGCCATCGGCCAATCAAGAAAAAGCAGCTATTAGACAGGGTTAACTGAGGCCGATCGAAACGAAACGCGGTGGGCCTGTTTGTCTCTTGGCCATGAAGGTCTGTGCAGAGTAAGAAAAAATTCGGCCTCCGGGGGGCGCTATCACGTTTTTTCAGCGTTTAAGTGATTGTGTATTATGCAGTGTTTCAGATATCAACAAGAACCTCATATCATTTAATAGAGGTACTTAAAATGAACAACTTTCCCTCAAGCAGCACTTGTCTCAGTCGAATCGTTAGTTAGATATTCATCATTTTCTTGTAAACCTACTTTTGCGAACTAGTCCTAGGTTTTTTGACCGATCTGAACCGATCCAGTGCTGGAATATTCTTTAGACACTGAATATCAATAACTATCAAAAAAAAGTTGAACTTTGCACTCATTGTCGCAACACCACGGTCAAAAGTACGAAGAAGCGGTGCCACAAATACTACAATGGCTATCATTTATGATAGGAATGAGATATCAACACGAACCTTGGTACACATATGTATAGACCTAGGCCGAGGTCACATGCAAAAAATTTCAGAGATTGTCCACTAGGTGGCGCTATAACCTAAGAACAAATAACGATAACTATAGCATATGTATACAACACATAAATATTTGTCTGGCCTACTTGTTATTTTGTACACAACATCTGCTTTCAGATTCTTATAATGGTCTTTTAGGATAATTACATATCTTAGAAAACATGCCAACCAACAGCCAGCCAGCATTAACCATGTACAAGTCCAGCGTAATGGTGTGCGATTACAACTAAACTGATGGGCCTGTTTGTCTTATGTTCCCAAGTGTCTGTGAGGATTTTTGGCTCATCATTCTGGAAATATTTGCAACTAGAACAACGGGAGTTACGTTAACTGTCTCCTAGATCAGTGGTTCTCAAAATTGTTCCTGAAGGCCCACTGCTCTGCATATATACAAAAGTCTTCTATTTTAAACAAATCTACTTTAATCATCAGTAGAGATTTGTATGAACTGAACTGATTCTGTCAGATGAGAGAAATATACAAAATGTGCTGAGCATTGGGTCTCGAGAAACCACTGCGTTTCACTGAGTTGAAAGTACTGCTCTAGATGTTTATGTTTATATAAAAAAACAATTTGTGAATTTACTGTACTATCTGGGCAAATATCAATATGAAACATAAAATAAACTTTTGCCGTTGTATTCCTAGATTTGGTGTAATGTCACATAGTGATGTGGGCACCATTTGTAACCTGTATTCGTTATTTCATTTGTAGCTGCTGTTATGTTCCTTTTGTCCATGGGTTTGCATCTGCAGGAAAATTATTATTAGATTCAATGATTTGCAGTCATTTACCATATTAAAACTAAAAGACTTGAGGTAATCAATTCAAGCATTTTGAAATGTGACATTTTCAAAATGGGCCAGACTAAGTATATCTAACTAATTAACTAGTAATATAAAGCTTATGACAAAATATTAATAGTTTTATTAAGATCAGACAATATATGTCTTTCCAAGACTAGGGCTGGTTGAATAAACATACAGTAGCCATTAAGATAAAACTGTGTTTTAAGGACAAGTCTGAAGAACTAGTAGCTAATTAGGGCTATTCAGTCTTTGTCACGATGCTGCACACAATTGAGTAAGGACAGGAGAGAGTGGATCCAATATGCAGTATTTTATTCAACTTGAAAATATAAACAAAACAAAACACGAGAAACTCTGGGCAACACCGAAACATATGTGGAACACGCAACAATGAACCGTACAAGACAGGGGAAACAGAAGTGAATTTATAAACACAATGACCAATGGGTAAACGGAAACAATGAATCACCAAGACAACAAACAAGGGGAGGAGCGTAAAAACAAAAATTAATGTTTTTTAAAAGGTTTGTTTGTAAAAAGTACCTAAATGTTTTTACATAACTAATGGCTAGTCATGCATCAATTTAACCTGTGGGAAACAACCCAATATGTTATAAAGCTTCAAATGTTGTCTTGGAATTCTTCAAATCCTAAACATATGAAAAAGATTGCTGTAAATATGTGGATTCTTAAAGAACAGGCCAACATTAGAAATAATAACTAATAATCATACATAAAGAGAATATATATTTGGCTATCAGTAGCTTTAGTATTCTAATCTATTTTCCATGACATAAACACGTCATGCTGTGTCTTATAAAGTTTTTAATAATTGTTTGTAGAATTATTGCAATGAAATTGTAATGTTATGATACAATTGGTTATTTTAAATGTAAATTATTTACTGAAAACTTACTCTAGCACAGCACATGTGTGAACACAAATAAGTGCTTAATAGTAAATCTGACTGACATTTGCTTAATGACATCATATTTGTTATTAACTCCATTTGATATAAACAACACATCTGGATCAGTTATGTATGGACATAGCCAGTTGTTAAATATAAAAAATGTAAAGCTTTAGTACTATTTTTAGGCCTACTATAATATGACAGAGGCTGTCATCTGAAATACTTGTATGTTTGCACATAATATCTATGTCAAAGAATATATGTTCTATAAGAACAATTACTTTTGTTAATAAAAAATAGTCTAAAAGATTTAAACAAGCAACCATTTAGTAAGACCTACAGAATAGATCTCTATGAATTAAAATGACTGTTTCAGATGAGAGAAACATACAAAATGTGCAGAGCATGTTTGTGTATATGTTCCTTTTGTCCATAAAAATATATACGGTTTAATAATTTGCATACCTCACTTTATTTACCTAATTAAAACAGAAAGCCTTCATGGTACTCGATTAAAGGACATGAACATGAATCTGCTAAATGAAATGATATTTGTTATTGACACAATTTAATAACACCATCCACCATTCCAAATAACGTATCTGGTTTTGTTTTATTAAATTGTTTCAGTTCTTACACTCAACAACAGTAAAGCCAGTGCAGTACAATTTTCTCTACACTGTATAATATATTTATATCAAATACAAAAACAACTTTGCAGAAGTATAGCTATCACACAGTCATTTTGAAAACGGCCCTGACGAACGGCCCCTAAAGCTTATGACAAAGCATACAAGTATTATTGAGATCAGGCAATATACTCAAATTCCTTATTGTGGTTTTTAGGTGCAATTTTCCGTTATGTCCACTAGATGGCTGAAGAGGATCAATCACTGGCTGACATTTGAACTCACAGAAAACACAGAAGATGATTACTCTTTAACTAAGTCTACTATTAATAGAACTCTGTACACATTTAAAGGTGCAGTGTGTAATTTTTAGAAGGATCTCTTGACGGAAATGCAAAATGATATACGAAACTATATTATCAGGGGTGTATAAAGACCTTTCATAATGAACCAGTATGTGTTTATTACCTTAGAACGAGACCTTTTTATCTACATACACTGAGGGTCCCCTTACATAGAAGTCACCATTTTGTGCCGCCATTTTTCCACAGAAGCCCTTAACAGACACATTTTTTTACTAAGTTGTCTCCGACGATGACATGTTTGTCTGGTGGCGGCTACCGTAGCTTCTCTATGTGTTTCAAAAGCGAGGAGTGAGCAGTGGACTAAGCCATTGGTTGCAATTCGGGACCTCACCACTAGATGCCGCTAAAATGTACACACTGCACCTTTAACTTCATGATTTTACTGTTATAATATTAAAATCACATTTAGTGAAAGACTACCACTTCAATTGTTCTGAGTTATCAATTTTAACACTCATGTCATTTTATGATAGCTGTGAAACGTGAACATAATTTTGGAGGCACTTACACGACATTTGCAGTAAGAATTATATATTTTTTGTTTTTTATAAAAAAAACTACATACCAAATGAGTGTATAACCATGTCAATATTAAAGGAATAGTCTACTCATTTTCAATATTAAAATATGTTATTACCTTAAAGCTCCACTGTGTACTTCTTTTAGTTAATTCTTAGCAAAAACCCATGTTTTCTTTCAAAAGTATGTGCTCATTCATGTGTAATTACTTCCACCCCACTAATCAAAGTATTCGCGTAAGTGTAGAATCTGCTATTTAAAATACATACCGCCGTATCGCTCTCTGGCTGAATCCATGTTGTGCCTCCATCTTTGAAATACATTCGCCGACGAGGGACATTCCTGAAATTCAAGCTCCGCCTTTCGCGCTTTCAGACTACACGTAAACGCTGGTTGCACGGAGGTTGCATGCGTAGGCGGTATACGTCATCAAGACTGCGTAGACTGAATCCTTCGGCAGCACGCCGTGATAAACCTGCGATCTAATGCTTTGATTTGAAAGCCTGTTAAAGACATATTCTCGAGGACATTAAAACAAGTCGCCAAGGAAGCGAAACGGGGATTTTAAACAACAACGCGACAGGAAAAACATCAAGACCAAAGTCAATATTGGAGTTAGTTTTCCAAGATGGGGCCTCAATGGACACTGAAGTTGCTAAGTTATTTTATATCTTCACCACAGGTAATTCAGCATATTCGTTTACATCTATACAGTCTATGTTGTAAACTTGAAGTTTTATAGTTCCTTGGCTAACTATAGCATGGATATGCAGTTAGTGTAAACACGCATGTGGTTTTGTGTGCTGGAACAGCCACACGCCGTCTCTCCGCCCATTTATGTAATCTGAGGTACTGAGATAAATGTTTTTCATATTTTCTGACCTCTAGCACAAACACACGGTGACAGCGCTATTTTTAGCCTTTCATTGATAAAACGCCGCTGATCTGCGCGTCGTTCGTTTCATTTTACAAGCGTGCGAAAGTTGTGCAATCTTATTTCACCAATATCAGAGAAAGCTCTTACATATACACGGACATGTAACGTTTACTTAAAACATAAGCATTGGACTCTGACATATTAGTTTCGCGTCCATTTAAACCTGTGATTACTCTAGCTCATGATTTAATGACAGGAGAGGGTCTCGTCCACAGACCATCTCCTCAGTAATCTGGAAAGAAGCGGTCGAAAATGGACAAAAAGAGACGGATTTAAACACCAAGTGTAAACGTAATGTCCCTCTCTCGTCCACTTGTGATCTGATCGACGAAAACACATCTAAATATCAAGTGTAACAGCCCCTGTGATATTTTTCCTCGCGTGGATGAAAAAGGAGTGTCTAAGCTACGTTTATGGTTGTTTTTTGTATGTGATTTTAAACGGACATATCATGACAATCAGACTTTTTAACATGTTTAACATAAATCTGTGTGCTTTGACGGATCACACGATTGCAAATTGTTCATTTTTTTCATTGCTTTAGCTACTGGAAGCCATGTTAACCTTGACATGACAGGGCCACCGTACTAGTTAAAACGCGTTCCGAATGGTGGGGGCTAGAGCGTATTAATCAGTTGGTTGTCATATAGATTTCTACCGCTAGATGGGAGTAGATCCTACACAGTGGGGCTTTAACTAAGAATTGTTGATACATCCCTCTATCATCTGTGTGCGTGCACGTAAGCGCTGGAGCGCGCTGCGACGCTTCGATAGCATTTAGCTTAGCCCCATTCATTCAATGGTACCATTTAGAGATAAAGTTAGAAGTGACCAAACACATCTACGTTTTTCCTATTTAAGACGAGTAGTTATACGAGCAAGTTTGGTGGTACAAAATAAAACGTAGCGCTTTTCTAAGCGGATTTAAAAGAGGAACTTTTTTTTGTTGCTGTAATAGCACATTTGTGAGTACTTCGACTCGGCGCAGTAACACCCTCCCCCTCCCATTATGAGAGTGAGAAGGGGAGCGGACTTTTCAGGCGAGTCGAAGTACTCCCAAGGACTAGTTCGCGCTTACGTGCACGCACACAGATGATAGAGGGATGTATCAACAATTCTTAGTTAAGGTAATAACATATTTTAATATTGAAAATCAGTATACTATTCCTTTAAGTCTTGTTCTTTAACAGTCTTGTTTCTCCTTTCTCAGGTAAACGTGTGTGTGTACAATATACAATGCAGAATATCTATATGGCCATGTCCTTAAACGTCTTGTGATTTAAATGGCTTGAACCCCGATAATCGCTGCTAGCAGCTATATTACCGATTGTTTTTGTTAGGATATTTATTTTTCTGCCATAAAACGGATCGTGCAGACCAAACGGTAAGGCCTAGGGACTTGACATTTGGCCAAATGGTAGGTCCCAATTTGGGGTGAGGTTGACAGAGTATGACCCCAATCGGCCTATAGGTGGCGCTATAGTGATAACAAACGCGTTGATGCTCATAACTCCCACAATTCTTATCTAAATCTCAAGTGTTTTATATCACTGGAATCCTTGCGTCAAGACGAACAAAACGTATATCTCCGATTTCATTTCCGCCATGAATTTTTTTTCGCTATTTTCGATTTTGTCTAAAAAAATAAAAACAAACTAGTCCTAGGTTTTTCGTCTGATCGGAACCGTTCCAGTGCTGTAATATTCCTTGGAGTGTGAATATGAAAAGTTATCAAAAACAATTTGAACTTTTGACTCACGGTCGCCATGCCACGCCCAACCGTCTGAAGTGTGCGCAGCCACTTGGACTTTATTGGCTATAACTGGGAACAGAAATGAAGTATCAACACGACACTTGGTATTTGTGATGAGAGTCATGTCCTGAGGTTGCGTGCCTCGTTTCGTCACAGCGCCACCTAGTGGTCAGACGAATCATTTAAATGCTTATAACTTAGGCTGAGTTTGACGTATTTTCATGCAACTTCTTTCCTTGGAGTCCTGAATTGTTGCCGAGTCCAACGATACCAAACATGCCAGGTTTTGTCTTACGGATAGCCCTGCGCAGCAAAATAGCCGTTAAAAAAAACGTGCGAATAACTCCGCGAGGGTTATTCCGATCGACTCAAAACGACCATAGGAAGAACTTTACTTTACCTTCTGAACAAAAAACTCTATTGGCATTATGTTAAAATTTCCATCAGAAATGGCCGAAAATTGCAAAAAACGAAAAATTACATTCATTTTTTGTGTTTTTTAGATATAAATGCTTATAATTCTGCAACAAAATGACATTTTTTCACCAAATTTGATACGCTGATGTCTGAGCAGAGTCTGAGGCAATACAAAAAAATTGTATGCCTGCACCACTAGTTGGCCTCATAATTGAACAAAATCTTTGACATTGAGTGAGCCCAATGGTCATACAACTGTTTCTTCACTATACTAAAGTGAATAGCTGTGATACTACTAGCTACAAGTAACACAGTCATGACCTGAGGTTGCATGCACGAGTTTGTCATAGCGCCACCTAGTGGTTATTTGTTATTTTCACTTAAAAATACTGCAACCTTACATCAAAAATCATGAGTCATCATGGATTATGCCTTTCATGGCTTTGAGTATAATCATTGGTGGATTGCAATTCACTTCCTAGCAACCAATGAGAATACCCTAGCAATCATTTAGGAAGAGAAGAGCTGTATCTCTGTATCAGAACATCGTAGAGACATGGGGTTCGGCTATTTTGACTCATTAACACTATTTTAACATTTTGTGACCCGAGTTTTGCCACTGCAAGCACCATAAACATTTCCTTCAGTGTTCTATTTGTCAATGTTCCGTGAGAAGAGAGGGAGACATTTCACTTAATGATAGCACCTTTTTTGCTGATAAATTTGAACACGTTTGTCTGGTAGCTTATTTTTCATCATTTATTTTGTACAATTCAGCAAATCTACACAGTACACAGGCATGCCCTTAAAGCTCTTAAGGTCCCAAATCGCTTGAACCCCGGTAATCGCTGCTTGCAGCTATATTTATTATTATTATTATTATTTTTCCGCCATAAAACGCGTCGCCCAGCACAAACCGTAAGTCGTAGAAAATTGCCACTTGGTCAACTGGTTGTATATTAGCAGGCTACTCAGATACAGTGAATCAGCCAAATCGGCCCATAGGTGGCGCTATAGCAATGCTCGACGCGTTGGGGCTCATAACTCCTAAACCGGACATCCTACACTCAAGTGTTTGGTATCATTGTAATCCTTGGCTCCAAACTTAAAAAATGTATATCTCCGATTTCATTTCCGGTATGCAATTTTTTTCGCTAATTTGCATAATATGCATTTTTAGCCAAAATGAACTAGTCTTAGGTTTTTCGCCCGATCGGAATCGTTCCAACGCAGGAGAAATCTGTGGAGTGAGTAGGTAAATAATTATCGAACAGAATTTGAAATTCCGCTTCAGGGTCACTAAGGGGCGCCAAAACTCCATACAGGAAGTAGCCTATCATCACTGAAATGGCTATAACTCATGAACGGTTTGAGATATCTTAACGAGGTTTGGTACACATATGTACCAGCTCAGTCCGGAGTCACAGTAAAAAAGATGCGGATTTTGGGCACTAGGTGGCGCTATAACAGGCTTGAGCTCGGGAATGGCTATTACTACACAACCGTTAGCCCGATACACTTAATATTTGGTATGGTGTGTCTTTGTGCAATGTACCATGAGGGTCTAGAAGGACATTGGCGTATCTTCAAAAACATGTCCGTCGTCGGCCAATGAAGGTTGAGGACTGATTTGACAAGGTTAACGGAGGTCGATCGGAACGAAACGCGTTGTGCTTCTTTGTGTACTGCTCCTGATGGCCTGTAAGAATTATGGTGTCATTTGGCCACTAGGGGGCGTAATACCGTATTTCGGTGCCTGTATCACGTGACGTTTGACATACACAAACAAACATGACATCATATGATAGATCGGCTCATGACGAAAAACTTTGCCTCTTGAAGCGTTGCTGTCAATCAAACGGTTCGTTAGTTATTGGCAATAACGTTCAAACCTACTTTTGCGAACTAGTCCTAGGTTTTTCGCCCGATCTGAACCTAACCAAGGCTGATTGATTCTGTGGAGTGTGAATATGAATAATTATCAAAAAAAAGTTGAAATTTGTATTCAAACACGCAAGGAGTGGCCAAAAACCGAACTGGGCGGAGCTTAAAAAATTTAAACGGCCATAACTCGAAAGGTGTTTGAGATATCATCATGGGGCTTGAATTATATGTGTAGGCCATCGGTCTAAGGTCGTGATATAAAAAGCTTGCCGATCGGACACTAGATGGCGCTATAACGGGGAAAATGGCACTAAATACTGTGATTATGCAACAATTACACGTATATAAGCCTATAACTTTATCTGTGATCAACACATTTTCATGGTCGTTGTTTTTGTATGATCCTGAATTGTTTTCGAATCCTATGATACCAAGCATGACAGTTTTTGAGTTACGGTTCGACCAGAACTGCGTTTTAGCTCATAAAAAACAATCACTAATATCTTCGTAACCGTAAATCCTATCCACTCGAAAACACCATAGGAAGAACCTTACTTTACCTTCTGAACAAAAAGCTTTATTGGCATTATATTAAAATTTTCATCAGAAATGGTCAAAAAATGCGAAAAACCAAAATTTACTTAAAATGTTAATGTATTCAAGGTTGTATCTTCAAAAAACCTATGCGTAATGACACGGTGCTTGGTAATTGTGATGGTAGTCAGGACCTGAGGGAGTATGCACAGTTTCGTTTGCAGCGCCACCTAGTGATCGGATGCATATTTTACACGCCAATAGTCAACGTATTTTAATGGGACTTGTTTCATAGGAGTCCTGAATTGTTGCAGAGTCCAACGATACGAAACATGCCAAGTTTCGCCTTACACTTAGTCCTGGGGTTACCAGAACACAATTCAGGAGGACATTAAATATGTCAAGCATAATCTTTGCAGCTGTGTTTGCTGTCCACTGTACGTCTTTGTCGTCTGCTGCGCTGCAGAATAACTCATTCTCGTTAACAAATTATCCTCATAACGTCACATTAAGGACGTTACATGTTTGTCCTATAGGTGCACGTGTGTGTAAGCATACATTGTCTGTATGATCTGTTTTTGACCATCTCTTTTGTTTTGTCTGGAGCGAGGTGGTCTATCAGTCATTGTGGCTGTGTTCAGGTGTAACTCCTCAGCCTGGTCAGCGACGTCTGACGTTTTTGATGTGCTTTTATGCTCGAAACCCGGCAATTGCTGCTTGCAGCTATATTTATTATTATTATTTTTCCGCCTTAAAACGCGTCGCCCAGCCCAAACCGTAAGTCGTAGAAACTTGCCACTTGGTCAACTGGTTGTATATTAGCAGGCTACTCAGATACAGTGAATCAGCCAAATCGGCCCATAGGTGGCGCTATAGCAATGCCCGACGCGTTGGGCCTCATAACTCCTAAACCGGAAATCAGACACTCAAGTGTTTGGTATCATTGTAATCCCTGGCTCCAAACTTAAAAAATGTATATCTCCGATTTCATTTCCGTCATTAAAAATTTTCCGCTATTTTCGATTTTGTCGAAAAAAATAAAAACGAACTAGTCCTAGGTTTTTCGCTCGATCGGAATCGTTCCAGTGCTAAAATGTTCCTTGGAGTTTGAATATCAATAATTATTAAAAAAAAGTTGAACTTTCGACTCACGGTCGACATGCCACGCCCAAACGTCTGAAGTGTGCGCAGCCAATTGGACTTTTTTGGCTATAACTGGGGACAAAAATGAAGTATCAACACGACACTTGGTATTTGTGATGAGAGTCATGGCCTGAGGTTGCGTGCCTCGTTTCGTCACCGCGCCACCTAGTGGTCAGACGAATCATTTAAATGCTTATAACTTAGGCTAAGTTTGACGTATTTTCATGGGACTTTTTTACTAAGAGTTTTGAATTGTTGCCGAGTCCAACGATACCAAACATGCCAGGTTTCGCCTTACGGTTAGCCCTGCGCAGCAAAATAGCGCTTAAAAAACATGCGCGAATAACTCCGCGAGGGTTATTCTGATCGACTCGAAACAACCATAGGAAGAAATTAACTTTACCTTCTGAACAAAAAGTTGTATTGGAGTTATGTTAAAATTTCCATCAGAAATGGCCGAAAATTGCAAAAAACGAAAAATTACATTCATTTTTTGTGTTTTTTAGATATAAATGCTTATAACTCTGCAAGGAAATGACATTTTTTCACCAAATTTGATACGCTGATGTCTGAGCAGAGTCTGAGGCAATACAAAAAAAATGGTATGCCTGCACCACTAGTTGGCCTCATAATTGAACAAAACCTTTGACATTGAGTAAGCCCAATGGTCGTACAACTGTTGACTGGTGACAACTGTACTAAACTAAAGTGAATAGCCGTGATTCTAGCTACAAGTAACACAGTCATGACCTGAGGTTGCATGCACGAGTCTGTCATAGCGCCACCTAGTGGTTATTTGTTTTTTTCACTTAAAAATACTGCAAAATTACATCTAAAATCATGAGTCATCATGGATTATGTCTTTCATGGCTTTGAGTATAATCATTGGTGGATTGCAATTCACTCCCTAGCAACCGATGAGAATACCCTAGCAACCATTTACAAGAGCTGTATCTCTGTATCAGAACATCGTAGAGACATGGGGTTTGGCTCTTTTGACTCATTAACACTATTTTAACATTTTGTGACCCAAGTTTTGCCACTGCAAGCACCACTTTCACTGAATGATAACACCTTTTTTGCTGACAACTTAGAACACGTGTGTCTGGTAGCTGCGAATGACTTCACATTAAGGACGTGACATGTTTGTCCTATAGGTGCACGTGTGTTTAAGCATACATAGTCTGTATGAACCGTTTCTGACCACCTCTTTTGTTTTTGTGGATGCTGGATCAGCCTGGTCGGCGATGTCTGACGTCTTTGACGTGCTTTAATGCTCGAAACCCGGTAAATGCTGCTTGCAGCTTTAATTAATTTTTATGTTGCTGTTATACTGTCTGAATATATGTCACGGCCGGGGCGGACCCGAGATAGCTAACAGGCCACGCCCCTCGCTACTTTCCACCTCGAGGAGGTTCCCAAGACCACCCCAATGACCAAACAGACGAGTATACTACAGTTAAAAGGTATCTTTATTAAATATTTAAAAAGTAAGGGAAGAAGGGGAGGGGCAGCTTAAAAACAAACAAAGTTGTTTTCAATCAGCTGAACAAATTCTTAATTTCTAATGGTTACTTTGACATTTTTCAATCTGGTTTCAGACCACACCACAGTACAGAGACAGCGCTCATAAAGATAATAAATGATATTCGCCTCAACACAGACACAGGCAAACTATCAGTGCTGGTGCTACTCGACCTCAGTGCTGCTTTTGACACTGTCGATCACAACATACTTCTTGACAGGCTGGAAAACTGGGTCGGGCTTTCTGGGATGGTCCTGAAATGGTTCAAGTCATACTTAGAAGGGAGAGGTTATTATGTAAGTATAGGTGGCCATAAATCTGAGTGGACATCCATGACATGCGGAGTCCCGCAAGGCTCAATTCTTGCGCCACTCCTGTTCAACCTGTATATGCTCCCACTAAGCCAAATAATGAGAGAGAACAAAATTGCCTATCACAGTTATGCAGACGACACCCAGATCTACTTAGCTCTATCCCCTAACGACTATAGCCCCATTGACTCCCTGTGCAAATGCATTGATGAAGTTAACAGTTGGATGTGCCAAAACTTTCTTCAGTTAAACAAAGAGAAAACTGAAGTCATTGCGTTTGGAAACAAAGATGAAGTTCTCAAGGTGAATGCATACCTTGACGCTAGGGGTCAAACAACTAAAAATCAAGTCAGGAATCTTGGTGTGATTCTGGAGTCTGACCTTAGATTCAGTAGTCATGTCAAAGCAATAACTAAATCAGCATACTATCATCTCAAAAATATCGCAAGAATTAGATGCTTTGTTTCCAGACAAGACTTAGAGAAACTTGTGCATGCTTTCATCACCAGCAGGGTGGATTATTGTAATGTCCTCCTCACTGGCCTTCCCAAAAAGACCATAAGACAGTTCCAGCTCATTCAGAACGCTGCTGCCAGGATTCTGAGCAGAACCAGAAAATATGAACATATCACACCAGTCCTCAGGTCGCTACACTGGCTACCAGTTACATTTAGGATTGATTTTAAAGTATTATTAATGGTATATAAATCACTCATTGGACTAGGACCTCAATACATTGCTGATATGCTCATTGAATACAAACCTATCAGATCACTCAGATCATTAGGATCACATCAGCTAGAAATACCAAGGGTTCACTCAAAGCAAGGAGAGTCAGCTTTTAGCTATTATGCCAGTCGCAGCTGGAACCAGCTTCCAGAAGAGATCAGATGTGCTCCAACAGTAGCCACATTCAAATCCAGACTCAAAACACATCTGTTTAGCTATGCATTTACTGAATGAGCACTATGCTGCGTCCGAACTGATTGCACTATATTATATATGCACTATTTTAAATATTTTCTATTTCTCTTGTTTTTATTCTTATTTTTAACTGTTTTATACTTTTATTCCTGTTTTATTCTTTTTCACACATTTAAACAGTTTTTATTAAAATCACATTTATTTTCTTTTAATTGATATTTCAAATTCATGTATCTTTGATTTTTGTTTTCTCATTTCTATGTAAAGCACTTTGAATGACCTTTGTGTATGAAATGTGCTATACAAATAAACTTTGCCTTGCCTTGCCTTGCCTTTTCGCCTCCAGGGCGAGTTGGACCAGGGGACGGGGGCCAGGAGTCTCCTTCTGTGGTGTTCTTGAACTCGTGGCGCCCTCCGCTTCCTCCTGGAGGCAAAATAAGGAAAACACAATTAACGTTGGTCCAGCACCGAGTCACAACTTATCTAACCATTGTTTCTGTCTCTCTCGCCCTCAGGTCACTCCGTTTTGACCTCACTGGACGCAGGGGATCCACCACAAGGCACGGCTGCAGACACAGGTAAGTTACACTCTGTACAGGTAGGTTACTCACAACACTAGGCCTTTAATCCACTCCAAAGCATCCGTGGAGACAGAGGTAAAGGGTTTCTCACTACTGACACTGCTGGGTCCTCTTCGAGGCGTTGCTGTAAACACAGGTAAGTGATATACTGCACAGGTAGGTTACTCACAACACTGGACCTTCAATATACTCCAAAGCATCCGTGGAGACAAAGGTAAAGGGGCTTCTCACTACTGACACTGCTTGGTCCTCTTCGAGGCGTTGCTGTAAACACAGGTAAGTGATATACTGCACAGGTAGGTTACTCACACTACTGGACCTTTAATATACTCCAAAGCATTCGTGGAGACAGAGGTAAAGGGTTTTTCACTACTGACACTGCTTGGTCCTCTTCGAGGCGTTGCTGTAAACACAGGTAAGTGATAAACTGCACAAGTAGGTTACTCACACTACTGGACCTTTAATATACTCAAAAGCATCCGTGGAGACAGAGGTAAAGGGTTTCTCACTACTGACACTGCTTAGTCCTCTTCGAGGCGTTGCTGTAAACACAGGTAAGTGATATACTGCACAGGTAGGTTACTCACACTACTGGACCTTTAATATACTCCAAAGCATCCGTGGAGACAGAGGTAAAGGGTTTCTCACTACTGACACTGCTTGGTCCTCTTCGAGGCGTTGCTGTAAACACAGGTAAGTGATATACTGCACAGGTAGGTTACTCACACTACTGGACCTTTAATATAGTTTCTCTCCTCTGGCTCAGGCCTCAACATGCTATTTTCTTCGCACAATCTGCACAGGGCCCGGGCAGCTTCGTTTACTGTCAATACAGCACACACACAGCAAGCTTAGTGAAACACACGGTAAAAGCCACACTCACCACAGCACTCTGCACACGCACTCCACGTGAAGTTTAAGGCTTGGCCTAGGTCTTGGCTGCTCGAGAGGCGGGTTGGGCGTTGTATACGCCAGAGAAAGAGAAAAGATTTCACAGGTAAATATATTCACAACGCCCCTCTATGTCTTCCGGTTACTTCTTCGGCTCGCCTACGCATTCAACCTCCGCAGGGCCGGTAACCTTCAACACCCCCAAAAAGATAATAGTAATTCCTCTTCTGGATAACACAGAGCGGTTCGTTGTGATTGTTTACTCACGCTTGGTTGTCCAACCGATTTCCCAATATACATCCACCAGCGTCGTGTTTGCTTCTCCACATCCAAATCACATGATAACTTCCTTGTTCCAACGTCTCCAACCTCTCGTCTTCCCTGAGGGATAAATGTGAGTCAACCCAGCCGATCTCCACCGTAACAACGAGCACAAGCAACGTATGCACAAAGTGCCACCAACAACCACCGGTGTAGTGTCCCTTTAATTACTTTCACAGCCCCGTCCTTTTCGCCTCTTCTGGCAGCCGCACTCTTTCCTTACACTATAAGTGATTAACGGATCAACGGCGCCCTTCGGCTCCTCCTAGGGATGGCTCCCGCGAAACTGATGTTTCGACACTGTGTCGAGATCCCGAAGCGTAAATGTTTCGAAACCCTGCTTCGAAATGTGATTCGAAACACCCATGTCACGTGATGAAGTGATTCGAAACACCAAGCGGTGCATTTCACAAGTATTTCGAAAGGTGGCGTACCTGTCGAATCTGCGTCGAATCTTAAACTGACAGGGTAGGAAACAAATCTGACAATACCTCATAGATGCGTTTTTGGCAAGATCAAATACTATAAATTACTGAAAAGAAGTAATTTTTCCTCATAGGTATGTAACACTTAGGCTACTTACAAAAAATGCATGCCAGCAACAAGTGTCCCTTGTGTGAGAATGTTTTCAAAGGCTGGAGAAATTATATGTAAAAAAGAAGATGGTTGAGTTTATCAACACAGAACAATTTATATATTTGAATAAAGATCTTTATATGTAAACAATGTGGCATATTATGGCTTGATATATTTTATGAATCTCTTATTATTTATTTGGTATATCTCTATTCCATTTTTTAAATTAAATAAACCCGAATAGCCTATAGTTATCGACAATTGTGAGCCTTAAAGCTCATGTAGTTGTCAAAACAACTGAGATGTTAAAACAACAACAAAAAGCCTTTTATTATGATGACGTAGCGCATGCATTTCCCGGGTTCGATCCTAAGATCTACGCATGAGAGTCGGGAACACTATCCACTCTCCCATTCTATCACTTGTGTGTCAATCAAACAACATGTGGGATACAATTTGTCAGCGCTCGTCTAAACTCTTGTCAAGGCTGCTTCATGTAAAGACATGCAAACGACCGCTAGGTGTCACTGTGGAGGCGGTTTCGGATTGATGTTTCGAAGCCTCGAAACATACGGCACAATTGATTCAACTGTTTCAGTGATTCACGAAGCCTCGCTCTGCCCACCACTAGCTCCTCCAGGGACAGAGCGTGTGTTTACGTCTGCCCAAGGCAGAAAGGGACTCACACCCGAAAACAACTCTGTCCTCTTCGTGCATCTTTTGGCCTCTTTATGTGTCTTGCCTTTTCCCTCTCCTCCAATCATGGATTTCCAACTTCATTCGCCACACCTGTTGCTCGTTTCCTCATAATCTGTGTTGCTAGGGAGACTAGAAAGTGAAAGGTGCTTTAAAAATCGGGCCCGGGCGGAAACCATCTTCAGGCGGAACCTTTCTCCACCACTTTTGGTTCCGCCCTATCGTAGTCACCCGGTGACATATAGCCTACTTGAATAACTTAGTATCATCTAAATAAATAGCGTTATTGACATAATTTCAACTTCAACTGACCTTTGAATATTCAAACCTCTGATTGTTAAGATTTCCCCCTCTTTTCTCAATTGTTTGGGGTATATGAAGTTTTAAATGTAGGTTCTGGAGGAGCCCAATCATTCAGGCCTGTCAATCATAATTAAGAACATATATGAGCACCAGTCTCTGCGCCTCCAAGCCTAGCTCCTTCCCATCTCCTTCACTGTTTGCTTTCTTCCTCTCTGCAGTTCCATTACAGGGGGGTTGAAGTTTGGGCTCAAGCCCCGACCCCAGGTTCACTCTCTTTGAAGGTTCACAACTCCCTTCGAGAACAGAAAGCCAAGTTAATTTACCAATAATTATTAAGACTAAATGGCCAGGTGAACTAGTAAACCCTCTTTCAAATCCATCCACTAGCTTCACTGAATTAATAACCAGAAAACAATCACTGTTAAGAGACATATTTGAAACACATGAAAGGGGTACGTCATGAAAAAAACTTTAACACTTTCTTGTGATGGTAAACTGGGCCAAAGAGGAAGACTGTATAGTACATATATACACATCAAATGATTACAGACTAAATCTACCACAGTAGCCAGTAGAACAATATAACTGCACCAGTTAAATTACTTTGATAAGGCTATATAAATAAAAACAAAAAAGTAAAACTTATTAACTTTAATACTAAAGACAGCAGATCTTTTAAACTTAATAGAATAAATGATTAACGCAGTTGTGGTTGCACTACAGTTTCAAAGATAGATTAACAGTTGATATTTCAAAAAGATATCAGAAGCTGATAGTGGCTTTTACTATGCAAATCTGTCAACTTTTAACTTAAACCCGTTCTGATGCCTTTAGGCTGCACAGAAAAGTTAAAGTAATGAAAGTGAAATTCACATTCAGTAGCTACTCACTCACTGATTGTTGTCCACCTTGTATTGGTGTCCTTTTGTTGCTTTAAATGAAGTTCAATCAGTTTGGCCTATAACAGTAAAACTCGTTTTGTAGGACTGCAGCATCAGCACCACATAAAACAACACGTAGTTATTTGGCGACGACGTGGTTATCAGACGTGCTTAGAGACGACAGTCGTGCTTAGAGACGACGTGGTTATCAGACGTGCTTAGAGACGACGTGGTTATCAGACGTGTTGTAAGGCGACGTACATAGTTCAGACGTACTTAGTACACGTAATATTTTTGTAAATTTCGAACATGCGCCGTCGTCACGTCGCCGCCGGTAAACGATTCTTCCATGCACTCGCCGTGACGTCACCGCCGGTCTTACGTCTGCAGTCCCTATCAAATCCATTCAAAACTCCACACGGACTGGCGGTGACGGAAGGTTAGGCTGCTCCTTATCCTTCTCCAGGTTAGGCTTTGAATTGGCAGCAATCACTCGCCATACAAGATCATGTTCTTGCGCGGATGAGTGACTGTGTGGCTGCATTAACCGAAGCCTATCGTGGATCTTGTAAGTCAATCTGAAACAGGACACGTTCCTCTCACGTCCCAATTCAACAAAGCCTCACATCTTTTAAACGTGGTGTTGATATATTTGTCGTTATGAAAGTAAACTAAACACACACACCGAACTTTTACAATTATGTTATTGATAATGTTACCATGGACATGCATGTTTTTTTACAAGTTCCTCAGGTCACATGAGCCCTTTTTTGCGAGCAGAGGAGTCGTAGACATTAGTATTAGCGATTGGAACTGGGAGATTTTGACCAAGTGATTCAAGTGACTCAAGTGACTCGCACAACCCGGATCATATTAGTGAGTGACTCAGAATAACGCGAATCCTTAAAAAGATCCGGGTTGACCATCACTAATTGGCTGCTGTATATGTCACCAGGTGACGATCTGTGAGGGCGGAACCAAAAGTGTGTAAGATCGGTTCCGCCCGGCGATGGTTCCGCTCGGACGACTGATTCAAAACACCGGAATTCCCGGGGTTTCCCCGAACACTAAATCAAGCCCGATATCATTCAGGTGAGAGCGATTAACACAGCGATTGCTGATAGGCCGATAAGGAAAGAAGGTTGAGCATATAAAGACCTTTGAAGACGTCAAATGTTGTTGTTGGTGGTACTTTGTGAGTACGTTGTTTGCGCTTGTTGCTACGGTGGAGATCGGCTGGGTTGACTCACATTGATCCCTTAGGGAAGACGAGAGGTTGGAGACGTCGGGGTAAGGAAGTTATCGTGTGATTTGGATGTGGAGAAGAACACACAAAGCCATTGGATGTACGATTGGGGAAGCTTTTTGACAACAAAGCGTGAGTAACAGCCAAAGCAAATTCTATGCGCTATGTAGAAGAAGAGTTACCGGTGTCTTTTGTGAGAGTGTGGAAAGTTACGGCCCTGCGAAGACTGAATGCGTAGGTGAGCCGAAGAGGTAACCAGGAGACATAAAGGGGTGTTGTTGAACATATTCACCTGTAAATTCTTTTCTCTCTTTTTGGCGTGTACAACGCCCAACCCGCCTCTCGAGCAGCCGAGGCTTGGGCGGCCAAGTCTTAACTTCACGTGGAGTGCGTGTGCAGAGTGCTGTGGTGAGTTGTGACTTTCATCGTGTGTTTCACTAAGCTTGCTGTGTGTGTGCTGTATTTACAGTAACTGAAGTCGCCCGGGCCCCGTGCAGATTGTGCGAAGAAATAGCACGTTGAGGCCTGAACCATAGGAGAGAAAACAACTATTACCATAACCCCCTGAGTGTCGGCTAGAGCTCGCGTTAACCCGGAAAGCAGGCAGCAGTGTAACCCAACCACATGTCAGAGTGAACAGCGGCCGAGGTACATTGTATGGATTGAAGGTAGAAGTTGTGTCTGTCTAGAAGAACTCGGTGTGCGCGCAGAGCCTCGTCGAGAGTTCGCCCCGGTAGAAGATCCCCTGTCAGCGACAAGGAGGGGGAGCTTGGGAAGCGTTCGGCTCTGCGGTGCCCGACCTTGCAGTCCCCACGACACCTGCGAAGCTTTGGCCGACGGGTGAAGGCGTACAGTGTGCGGCCGTTGTGGTGAGGGTTCGCTGCCTGGAGGAGTGAACCAAAAGCCCCAGTGTTGTGAGTAACCTACCTGTACAGTGTGTAACTTGCCTGTGTTTGCAGCAACGCCTCGAAGAGGACCAAACAGTGTCAGTAGTGAGAACCCTTTACCTCTGTCTCCACGTATGCTTTGGAGTGAACCACAGGCCCCAGTGTTGTGAGTAACCTACCTGTGCAGTGTGTAACTTACCTGTGTTTGCAGCAACGCCTCAAAGAGGACCAAACAGTGTCAGTAGTGAGAACCCCTTTACCTCTGTCTCCACGTATGCTTTGGAGTGAACCAAAGGCCCCAGTGTTGTGAGTAACCTACCTGTGCAGTGTGTAATTTACCTGTGTCTGCAGCAACGCCTCGAAGAGGACCAAACAGTGTCAGTAGTGAGAACCCTTTACCTCTGTCTCCACGTATGCTTTGGAGTGAACCAAAGGCCCCAGTGTTGTGAGTAACCTACCTGTGCAGTGTGTAACTTACCTGTGTCTGCAGCAACGCCTCGAAGAGGATCAAACAGTGTCAGTAGTGAGAACCCCTTACTTCTATCTCCACGTATGCTTTGGAGTGAACCAAAGGCCCCAGTGTTGTGAGTAACCTACCTGTGCAGTGTGTAACTTGCCTGTGTTTGCAGCAACGCCTCGAAGAGGACCAAACAGTGTCAGTAGTGAGAACCCCTTTACCTCTGTCTCCACGTATGCTTTGGAGTGAACCAAAGGCCCCAGTGTTGTGAGTAACCTACCTGTGCAGTGTGTAACTTACCTGTGTTTGCAGCAACGCCTCGAAGAGGACCAAACAGTGTCAGTAGTGAGAACCCTCTACCTCTGTCTCCACGTATGCTTTGGAGTGAACCAAAGGCCCCAGTGTTGTGAGTACCCTACCTGTGCAGTGTGTAACTTACCTGTGTTTGCAGCAACGCCTCGAAGAGGACCAAACAGTGTCAGTAGTGAGAACCCTCTACCTCTGTCTCCATGTATGCTTTGGAGTGAACCAAAGGCCCCAGTGTTGTGAGTAACCTAGCTGTGCAGTGTGTAACTTACCTGTGTTGGCAGCAACGCCTCGAAGAGGACCAAACAGTGTCAGTACCACGCCTCGCGGTGGATTCTCCGCGTCCAGTGAAGTCGAGACGGAGTGACCTGAGGGCGAGAGAGACAGAAACAACGGTCAGATAAGTTGTGACTCGGTGCTGGACCAACATTAATTGTGTTTTCCCTGTTTTGCCTCCAGGAGGAAGCGGAGGGCGCCACGAGTTCAAGAACAGCACAGAAGGAGACTCCTGGCCCCCGTCCCCTGGTCCAACTCGCCCTGGAGGCGAAAAGAAGATTGTTTTTAAGCTGCCCTTCCCCTTTTTCCCTTTCCTTTTAAATATTTAATAAAGATACCTTTTAATTGTAGTATACTCGTCTGTCTGGTCATTGGGGTGGTCTTGGGAACCTCCTCGAGGTGGAAAGTAGAGAGGGGTGTGGCCTGTTAGCAATCTTGGGTCTGTCCCGGCCGTGACATATACGTCATCAAGACTGTCTTATTTCAGAATATTAACTATTATAAACTTGAGTGTTATTCTTAGTTAATCGCCAATTATTGTAATATGCTCATGATTGATTTGTGAATGTAGGCTAATGCTCACTTTACTTAAATCTGGCTTACGCAGCCTGAAAACATTAACAATCAAATGCACACAATATCATATTTACAGTTACCTCTCAGTGTTAATGTGTGAGGTTTTCTCCTTCATGAAAGAGCACAAAATACTTTGAGG
The DNA here is from genome assembly GCF_027580225.2 of Misgurnus anguillicaudatus. Classification (NCBI taxonomy): domain Eukaryota; kingdom Metazoa; phylum Chordata; class Actinopteri; order Cypriniformes; family Cobitidae; genus Misgurnus; species Misgurnus anguillicaudatus. The sequence continues at coordinate 8,563,503 of NW_027395283.1, read as the reverse complement.
TGAACTAAACTCCACTGTATGTAAGAGTCATTTATTATAAAGTTTGTGTTTGTCCACTAGATGGGAGTTTGACTCTGCCGTTCAGAAAGCGTCTGACAGATAATCAATTTCTATTTTCAATAAGTCCTGCTGTTATTGTCAAGTTTATCATTTTATAAAACTTTGTGTCAATCTATTAAACAGTAAATTACTATGGTAATATAAATATTAACTAATCTGTTAAAAACATGTTTACTAATAAAACTATGTTTAATTTCCTTTATGGTGATAAGTGTAAATATTGCTCATAATGGATATGAAATGAGAGTTGTGTCTTACTATATATGCTAAATATATTACTCAGATTGTAATACTATGGTATTTTCTTCAGAACTGTATATGTAGATATTACTGTACAGTAAAAGCAAAATATGAATTGTGTTTATAAAAGCAGGGTAAATATGAATGTCAGTAGTAACATCTGAAATATCAGTATGATTGAAAACTTTAATTTCAGGATAATTATCAGACATTATACATTAAAAGATGTAAAGAAAACTCCGCCTCCACTGCCACCTACAGGACATTTGTGTTATTACAGTTATTCTGCAGTGTGTCATAGACCAGTGGTTTTCAAACTGGGGGCCGCGAGATGGTGCCAGGGGGGCCCCAGTTTTATGAAATACATTAATTTATCATGAATTCTGTGTAAATAAACCTAAATAAATAAGGCTACTAACCAAAAGCACTACATTTTTGTATAATTTAATGTTTTTTTTAATAAAATGTTAAGTTCTAGAACAGTTTTTTGTCACAAATTTTCTGTGGGGGGGCCGCGAAGGAATGCACTGTACATAAGGGGGGCCGCACTCTGAAAAAGTTTGGGAACCACTGTCATAGACAATAGAAACATTATTCACAGTTTCTTTATTTTCTCCACTGAAATCTAAAGTGTGTGTTGAATGTGCAGATGAATGAAATGTATAAGATAACTAATGGTGCTGTTCTCAGATCAGATGCAGGGACACTGAGAAACATCATCACCAGCACATCCGGCCTGTATCAGTGCACTGCGTCAAACATCATAGGAAAGAGCACCTGTGTCCTTAACCTGCAGGTTGTAGCACGTAAGTGTGTAAGGAGAGACATTACAGACACAAAGACTGTCACATGATCAGATATGAGGTCTGATCACAGCTCTGTCTCGTATCACAGCTCAGACACAGAGTGTGGGTCTGATCACCGGCCGGCACCATCGACACGAGCGTTCTGGCTGTGATCATCTGATGTCTGCTGGTCACACATGTGGATTATACAGGACCCTTGAGAAAGATTTTGGTAGATTCTCATTCCAAATGGTTGGAAATTTATCCTGTAACAACTTCACAAACTATCATCATGAAAATGAAACTGTGTTTTAGCACACATGGATTGACTAAAATGATAGTGACCCCCGTTTGAAATGAGACCACCCATGACACAATCTTCAGGAGTCTAACTGAGAGAATTCTGTATGATTGTTCACAGACTGTTCAGGTATTTGATTGTTTTAATATTAATATAATAAAAATAAAGTGCTGTGTAAATCAGTTATTTAATTAAAGTCAGTATTTACTATATCCTCTAGCATTAACTATAGTTAACTAATCAACTGTAGTAAATAGTATAGTAAATGTTTGTATTTACTCTAGTAAAGCCATAATAAAATGTAGTATGCTGTAGAAGATTTTAGTAATGACTACACTTTGTTAATTTATTATATTACAGTATTCTGGATTTGTTGTGTTTTAAATCTACCTTGTGTCTGTATCACTTGTATGGAGATCTCTCTGAATCACATGATTTGAGTTCACAGTCACAGCTTTCAAATGCAGATGTCACACTTCAATCAACTCCAGACCTTTAACATGCTTCATTTATGAGGAAATCATTTAAAAATATACAAAAATTGTCCATAAAACAGCTTTTAAAGGCGCAAAAGAGGATGTTTCCGCCGACTGAGAATCCAAAGACCGTTACTGAGTTTTTTAAATAAGCGCATGCGCAAGAACAGCCTCCCTCCTTCACAGCTCATATCTAGGAAACGCCTTCCATAACTCGTGCACGAGTATTTGAACACGAGTGTTTGTTTACCACTGGCATATGCTGTGTCGCGTCAGTGGATTCATTATGTGAAAAGATATGATAATAACAACCTGATCTCACAGAAATGCGTGAAATGAACACGACCTCTTAACCACGAATTACGTGGTGGTGGCATATGGAAGGCCAACGGGGCAAAAACGTGTTAAAAATACGTGTTAACACGCACTACGTGTTAACGCGTAAATCACGTGTTAACACGCACTACGTGTTAACGCGTAAGTGCGTGTTAACACGTAAATCACGTGTTAACGCGTACCTACACTGTTTTCTTTACCACCACCTACTGGTGTGGAGTTTGAAAACACAGAAACAAGGCTTGGATATCACAGGATGTAATCTAAAATATATTTTGAGCATTTTATAAAAGCATTAGTAGGCTACAACTACATATATTTAAACAGTTAACTATAATCGTTCAACCCTTGAAATTCATGACCACTTCCACACATTTCTCCAAAGTATATTTTTAAATACACTTTAACTTTATTATGTTTCTAAAGCCTAACTGGTAACTGACAAATGAAAACAGGACATTATGTTTTCACAGGTCAACCCATATGCATTATATTTGTTTGTTAGTCCCTTTGATAACCACCTTAAATCTTATGAAGCTGCTATTGGTTTAGATAGCTTTGTAGTAAATATAGTAGTTTTGCTTTATCCTTCAAAGTATAATTGATCAATTATATTTTTTTTATTATCATTAGACACACACAGGAAAAAAACAATAAATAACACTGGTGAGGATCATATACGTCCTCCAGATGCTGTGTTGTCTGTGTAAAATGTGTCGCGGTTGTAAAAAGAGGACTACTATGTGAATGAGTCCTTTTTCTTGGGATGTTTTTATCTTTGCTGGAGATGGAGCAAGCAGTACTGTAGACTCCAAATACTCATCATTTTCAATATTGTAATGAAAACAGAGAAGTATACCATAGTTTAATGTTGCATGTGCAAATAAACAGTTGTTTTGATATGATGCTTTCCTTGGCTTTTTTCATAAGGGTTAAAGTGCCTGACACACTACTAGTAGAATACATTAGGAATGAAAAAAGATACATGATGCTTTTAAAATAATATAATATTTAACTTTTATTTATGCCATAAAACAGTAATTACTAAATTTAAGACTCAAATTCCACAGGAAGAAATATCTTTGCTTTTACATAGCATTTCTTCATTTAATAATTGATTAGTTCGTAAATTGTTGAGGAGACAGGAGCTTTGCAGTATCCAGATGTGATAAGGAACATGGCCCTTCCATTGTATGGCACATCGCATGGAGTATGAACTACCCTATCTTATGTGATTTTGTTAAATGGTTCATGAAGCCTTTAATGGACAGTGGTCCCGCTTCAAAAACAGCAGATCTCCAACATCAAGGTTAGCAGAGCTGGGGTGGTTGGTGAGAATCATTTTGGTTGGCTGAAGAAAGATGGTGATGACCTCAGAAGTGCAATGCCTGCAACACATAAATGGTAAAGTTTATTGTGCTGCCCTGGGATATGGGTGACCTAGGAATGTTAGTATATGTAGGCCTAATGCACATCACAGCCTGTAAACTGTTAAGTCTTATAACTTCATACAATCAGAATGTACTGTAGTAAAAACATACATGACAAAGAAAACAGAACTTTATTACATGTACTCTAGTAAGAATTAGGCAAATTATACTGGAATATAAACTCCAAAATGATTTATTTTTTTGCTCAGTTATAAATGAATCTCATTTAATATTTGATTATTAATAAAACCCATAAACAACAAACATTGGCAACAAAGGCATATAATTGTTTTCAACCAAAAACATTGTAATAGGAAGTATTGACATAGGAAACAGAAATACAGACTCTCTAAAAAATGCTAGGCCCATCATAAAGACAACTGTGTAACTAGAAATCAATATTAAAAGGTATAAAGTTCAGACCTTACTTACATCACTTGGTCAAAAAAAAGTCACAGACTCAACTGTAGGCACAAAACAGTTTATTGAATGGGCAATGAAATCTCAATTCCAGAATGCAGAGACTCACCAAGCAGCAGGGTGGCACTAAATTGAGTCACTGCTGAGAATGGCACCTTGCAGAAAGAGTCAGAGTGCAAGGCATCAGTCAGGAAATGTTATCAGGGAGAGCAGCGAGGCAGGCAGACGGGATGAAGAGAGACAAAGAAGAGCCAACCGATGTGAAGCTAGGCATAGGGAGGGAAGATGAGGCTGGTAGAATGGGGCAGATGGCATCAGGGCACAATCTGGAGAGAACAGAGAAGAGTCAGAAAGAAAAAGCACTGACAGCGCATCTCATAATTAATGAGATGATGACTAGACGGAGGGGAGGATATAGACTGGGATACACTGCATGATTTTTGGCGGTCCCAAACGAAAGATTACCATCGTGAAACATTTGTGGCAATTTCTGTGATTGTGGCTCTTTGGTGGTCCTATGTCGACCAGCGTACCAGTATTTGTTTAACACTAGCACATGCTGGTGACATTGCACTTAACTGGAGTCACAGTCGTCACAACCTATGAGTCAATAGGTTTCATTGTCGTACCCAAGTTTAAATTATCCATGTCGCACAGCGTGATAAGGTAATGATATTATAGACGGGTTGCAAGTTTACAAACATTACAGGGTGCGCGCGCAGCCAGGAGGCAGAAAGCCCGATTGGTGAGCTGATCCGCTACTGCAACAACCTTAATTATTGAAGCGTTCTTTATTGTTTGTATATAAATAAAACTTAATTTTAGTTGGATCTGTTTTTCTGTCTTTATTTTTGCAGTGTTACTGTGATACATGTATGAATTATAATGTTAGGCTAGTAATGTAATAGTCGAATCTACTGGTATGTTAACATGAGGCACCCAGCACTGACTCTGTTGGTACTATTTTCCACGCAACAACTCCTTGGCATTTTGACTTACAGACACGGCTACTAGCATACAACACAATGCATGTCTCTTCTTTCTGCCTCTCGGTTGCGCGCGCAACCAGTTAATGTCGTCGCCGTTCAACCCGTCTATAGGAGAGCAAAAATCTTGCAGTGTATCCTGGGCTTAAGACAATGACTGGTACGTGCATGGCCACCTGTCAAAACAAACCAATGACAAAACACACAGCGTACAAAACACATAAACAGAAACAACCGATCAGAACAAAGCTGTGACACACTTTTAGCTATAGTATTCAATCAGATACTAGTTGCCCAAATTCATTGATTGTTTCTATCTAATGAAACAGGTTTTGGAATGTTTGGTGTGATGGTTGCTGTATCGGTCAGGTTAACAAGTGAAAACTCTTCTGTAATCAAGTGCTATTTGGGGCTGAATATTTCATTTAGTATGAAAAGGAAAATTTACACTCTGATTTTGACCTAAAATGCTTAAAAATGTCTAAATTAAGTGCAGGTGCAAAGTCATAGATATATTCATTTGTGACAGTTCTACTGTTTGCACTTGAAATAAACACAGACATGACATGTAGATAATAAAAATCTTTAACAAAAATATAATCTGAAAAAGGATAAAGATGTTTTAACAATTTTAAACAAAACTGTTTACTAATAATAAAACAGACAATAGCAGAAAGAATAAGCATGCATGTTTAAGTTAAGAAGAATAATGAGCTTTTTAAAAAGTACTTGTATGTCCAGTTGTGCGGTCTGGAGTACATTGCTTTGCATGTAGTCCTATAAGGATCGCTTGGTCTTCTTGAATATATTAAGTCCTATAACTGCTTCAAGTACGCATTCTCTCATCAGGCACACTCTTACAGCCTCAGGGTGGGTCACAATGTTCATAATTTGGTCATCTAAATAAGCTTCGGTCAATCTTGTGAATAAACACTGGGTGAATAATCTGTGAAAGACAAGCATATAGAAAACCATAAAAAGTTGCTTGTATTAGTAATAACTAGAATCAGATTTGTTTTTATGATTTTTGAAACAATGGTTATTCAAATGTAAAATCATAGTATTAATGTAAAATCAACAAGGAAATTATATAGACCAACGTACACTAAAAATGCTACACAGTAGGCCTACAAAGGAATATAGTTTCCCTCATATTTGGACAGATCTGTGTTATTAACTCTCTTGCCAGTTTGTCATGAGTCATAACTTTATGTTCATATTTTTAAATGAATAACAAACACAACGCATTCATTTAAACAGCACTAAAGTTTTACCTCACTATATTGTCTCCATCTGGGAAAGCCTGACACTGTTATAAAGACTTTTGCCCAAGGCCATTTATCTAACAAAACTGTTTTCTGTTGTTGTTACTGCTGCTGCTTTTGCGTTTGTATTCCTCAATAGTACTTTTCGGCTCTTCCGTGTCCGTCAGCGTACCTGGCTTACGATGGCTATGAGGTAAGCTTACGGCAAACTCGACGTAATGCTTGGATCACTATATCATTAATTATTCACACAATGACAGTGCCTGTCGTAACGCATTCGCTGCAATATAATTATTCATAAGCTTGTGAGCGAGCACTTACCTAATGCTTACGATGAGCTGACGTTACAATCTTCATCTTCTTCTTTTGGTTTAATGGCGGGTTACGAACCAACTTTAAAGGTGCATACCGCCACCTGCTGTGATGGAGTGTGAAAATAATGATCTGCCTCTTCTATATCCTGTTATATAACACACTTTTCTTAATAAATCTCAAACTGCATTTGACTTCCTGATTTTGGATCTTCATTTAATAAGTTGGCTATAGTAAAATCATTGCATGCTATTGCTTGTAAATCTTCATTTAAAATACGACTCAAAATGATAGTGGCGAAGAAGTCATCTGCCATCTTGTGCTCATTAGTGGTAACGACATGCAATGCACAAATTACTAAAACGAGTTATTGTTTTTAAAGCCAGTTTCATTGAAAGCATGGTTTACCGACAATGCATTAATGATCTTATCATTTTAATAATATATTAATAAATCTAAAAAGTGGTGTTTTTCCGGACAGGCGTTTTCTTAAACCAAGAGCCTAATTAGGAAAAAATAAACAAACATACCTTACTAAAAACATTACTTGTGTGCATTTTAAGGCAAAACAAAGAGCACTGATGTATTTTAAGATATGTCAATGCATTTTTTTTGTAGTTTGTACAGCTCTTACATTTATTTTAGTCTAGGACTAGTCTAATCCCTGTCCGGGAAACCGCCCCTAAATTGCTCCCAATACAATTTTGCTGTGTTCTCTACTGTACATTGATTGTACTGATTATAATCCAAAGGTCAGATGGGCCAAGTAATTCCCACGTCATCCATTATAAAGGGAGTTTTATTGTGCAGTGTAGCCAATTTCTATATAATTTAGTCCAAGTTTGAAAAACCTTTTGTTTCCATGTCACTCAGAAAGTCAGTGTGATGTCTTAAATTAGTAAGCAAGCAAAAACCATTCAAACGTTTTAGCCTATAAAATGAATTACCTATAAAAATGCAATTAAGCATTTTAATGTAGTTTATCAATCAACATTAATTATCATGATTATCGAGGGCATAATCAAAAATAAATATTTTTGTTTTATTCTTGCAGCCCCCTGTAGTGCGTAGCCTATCTGTCTCATATCTGCTTGGAGTTTGAAAGACTCTTCTGATGCTTTTCTATTAAGTTTATTTACATATTTGAATTAGTCTAAAGGTAAGTCTTGATTACTTTCATTTTGTGATACTTGAATTAGGTTACTGCATCTCTTTAAGGTTATTTGTAACTGTATTGGAAATTTTGTTGAAGTAGTTCTCCCAACCCTGTTCATACTTACACACAAATATAATAACAAAATTACAGAAATCAAAGTATAATCAGTTCAATGTAAGAAGTTATTATGATTACTAATAGAAGTGTACTCTTTGTCCTGTTATTTTCCTTACCTTGCCACTCAGTCCTTTAGGTTAGGGTAGTTGAAACTATTTCTAATTTCAGCAAAAGCTCCAGAGTTAAATCAACACTGCTTAGATCCACACCCAAGGTGTTAAAAATTACCACAGAATTGTTTGTATTCTTCCTACGAACTATCACAATGCATCAACACAAACAATACAATTTTTGGGGTCAAGTGCTCAGCTAAGTAAAGCTTTCTTGTTAACAGCAAGTGTTCATCATAAATATTCATTTCATTATTTAACTTATCCTAGGGGCTTATCCTAAAATTATTAGACTAAAATATATGTTTGAGCTCGCTTAATTTAAAAACAATTGCACTTACGCTTTTACTTTGTATTAATATGTGAAACAATGAATTGTTGATAAAAGGCTGTTAACAGTTACCAAAAAAGCTTAACTTCTTAAATATAACATAATATTTACATCATAAGATAATAGGCAGTCATGGTCTAATAGTTAGAGTCGACCTTATAACCTGAGAGTTTTGCTGGTTCGAGTCTCACGGCTGACAGGTTGCGACTGAGGTGCCTTGAGCCAGCCACCTGTCTCCTAGTGTTTCCCGGGCACTGCAGTACTGCTCTGGGTGTGTATGTTCACGACGTGCAGCACGTGTTCACCACTCACTTGATAGGTTAAATACAGACGTCACATTTCAAGTATGGGTTACCATACATTGGTCATTATGTCACTTTTACTTTTCCTTAAAAAGGATCAGATGGAAATAAACTAAAGGTGAAAACAAGAAAGCACTTTTTTTTAATTCCAATCAAAGCTATAGACATGTGTCTTATTGCCATTCTTCTTTTTTTCCAGTCATCACATATGCATTTATTCATTTAGCATATACATTCATCCAAAGTGTCTTATAGATCAGAAAATACACAGAAAAAAAGCATCAAAAGTTTATTACATTTGCATAATTGTTCTAGTATCTGCTGCAGAGTAGTTCTAGTTACTATGATAAAGAAACAGTCTGAGCGTGACTAATCCATTGCAAGCCTCAGATTGATCTATGACACATACTTTCTGATATGGAAACTTTGTCTGAGGCAACGCGTGCCAAAAAGTAAAAACAAAAAAGCTTAAAAGGTTTGTAGTAGACAGCGTCCTTCAGACAAAATAAGATTATTAATTAAACTCAAAAAGCATGTTTTAAAGCCTAACTGCTCTATACAATGACATTGATGTTCTCCCATTAGGCCATACATATAGAGTTCCATCTGTTGTTCATATGCTAAATTGGTTGTATTTATATAGTGTGGTATTGCTATACTGTATTATTAAGGATATGTGTATGACACTAGTGAAAAACAAATTTTATAAGGCATTTATAAACTAGCTGAACTAGCTTTAAGTGCAATCAGATCATGATGGCAGGTAGTCCAAAGACTTCATACGTAGAACATCATAATGTGTGTGTGTGTTCACAAATGATGCAGATGTACCATCTGCTTGAGGATACATTCCATTTACGTTCATAATCTTGCTATTAACCAATTGTTATTAACATAAACTTAATTAGATTACCTGTGGTTAAGTAGTGTTTAAAGAATTTTTTCTTGCAATATTAATCATCCTCTACTGTTTATAAGAATTGTGTAACACTACTGTGTCATCATTTAACACCTCTATTTTTAAGAATATAATTCTTTCCATAGGCAGGTACTAAAAGAACAAGACATTAGACACAAAGTAAATAGAAATTGGGAATATTGCCTAATTCACAAAGCTAACAAAATTATTTATAACAAAATTAAATGATACTATAATTATTATATATAGTCCAAGCTGTAAACTATTTATGATCATTATTCACTGTTAATTACTTTTAAAAATATATATTTAGGATAAAATACTTCAATTTACAATCCTATCTATCTGTCCGTTCTGTGTATTTAGGTCAGATTCGCCACACCACTAGATGGTGGTAAAACTCCATGTCCATGATTTCTAACGCGTTAACACGTGATTTACGTGTTAACACGCACTTACGCGTTAACACGTAGTGCGTGTTAACACGTGATTTACGCGTTAACACGTAGTGCGTGTTAACACGTATTTTGAACACGTTTTTGCCCTGTTGGCCTTCCATAGTAATGAAGCCTCGTTTGCTAAAATCATGTGACTTTGGCCAGTTTGAAACAAGCTCCGAACCAATGATTCGAAACAAAAGTTTCGTAAATGTTTCGAAGCCTCATGAAGCGTGCTTCGAAATCGCCCATCACTAAATATCATTCTTATATAGACATAGCCTATGTACTGTTTCTTTTGTTAAGTTTATATAACGTACCTGCATCCTGGAGAAAAATCTTCATGTGTTGATGTTTGTGTTTGATCCATGATGGAGCTGCACGTAGGGTTGCCACCTTTGATTTGTGAAAAACCGGGACACTCAGATGAAATTTATTTTTGTTTTGTTTTTTGGAGGGGGGGGGATCAAGTAATATTTGCAAATATACTATGTTAACAGTTGTAGGACTTTATTCCCTCTCTAACCTATACACTGAAAAAAAATGATTAATTGAATTTAATGAATTTTTTTAAGGTAAGTGGTTGCAATCAATTTATTTAAGCTACATTTAAACAAAAAAGATTAGTAAAGTAAAATAAAATATAAAACTTTTGTTTAACTGTAGCTTAAATAAATTGATTGCAACCACTTACCTTAAAAAAATTGATTAAATTCAATGAATCATTTTTTTCAGTGTATTTGTCCTGACGTAGATGCTTTCCCTGAAGTAGATGCACTCCCTGATGTAGATGCACTCACTCTGGACTCCTTTCTACATTAAATACATTTTTGTATAAACATTGTGTAAACATATACTGCATAATTATATTCTACTATAAAATATAATCATTTGTACAAATATAGGATATATTCTTTAGCAATTAAAACATGATTACATGTATTATAATAGATTATAAACAACTTTTTGTTTTTGTTAACTTAGTAAATTTGGGCAACCTAAAACTGACATTTCTCACCTCTTTTCCATGTGTATTTCTATTCCCTTTTTGCTGCCTGCAGAAGTCTCGGCTGTCCCTCAATGAATGCTTTCAACTCCAAGCATGATCATTTAAAGTTTAATCTAACTTGAAGTTCAGCTTTGACCAACCCCATTGATCGTTTTAAAAGCTGACTAGCAACTTAACTCAAACTATTTCATCCAGGATGTGTGTGTGGAATCTGTGGATGCGACGCGTGCGACGCGTAGTTGCTAGGCGATAAGTTGAGCTTCCAATCAAATAAAAGTAAACGCCTGGCCAATCCACGCCTGGCCAATCCACTGTGTCACCTGTTCTATTTTACCCGGTTACAGACACAGGATTGGATGAACACAGAAACAGTGGAAGGAAACGCTTTAATTTGAAGCCAGGAAATTCTGCTTTAAAAGTTCATTTTCACAAAAAACCGGGACAATTCGTGTCCCGGGAAAGAATATAAATTTTCCGGGACTGTGACTCAAAAAAGAGAACAATCCCGGGAAAACCAGGACGGGTGGCAACGCTAAGCTGCAGACGTGAATCTGATCAATCTGATCTCCACAACTGATACTGAATGAAAATAACATTCAGACACAAAATAAACTTGAAATCAAAGTGAATAAACAGATATTATAATTCAGATGAATGAATCCTGAGTGTTGAAGAAACAACTGCGTCATCAACACAACTACACACAATATTACATCACATTAAAACAAATTCAATTAAGAGTTATGTTAAGAAAACGTTAAATAAATAACGCTAACATTAAGATAAGAAACCATTAAAAATAAACTGTTAAATCTTGTCACGGTTAATCCGTGTCATGTCTTGTCTCTGTTACGATTGTTATCACCTGGACATTCATTGATTAATTATCTGCCTCATCACACCTGTTTGTCATTTAGTCTGTGTGTATATATACCCCTGTCTTCTGTTTGCTCACTGCTGGATCATTGTCATTGATACCCTGTCTGTTCCTGTGTTAATGTTCCTGTGTTCCTGCCTTCACCATGTCTGCCCTCGTGTTTTTATTATTAAATGTTATTTATTTTGAACCTTGCATTTGCGTCCTGTCCTTACAACCCTTCAGTGTCGTGACAGAATGATCCAGCCACATTGGACGCAGCCGGTTCACGGAGGGCGGCTCCCCCAGGAGTTATGTCAAGGGGGAGTAGTGACATCGGGGTTCGTTCCCATCAGCCCCGATGTCTCTTGGGGACCACCGTGAGCGATCGCTCGCTCCTGCGGGCCTGCGGGAGGAGGATCGGCCCAGGCGGTCCCCCAACGGTTGAGTCGTCGTCGACGGTCCCTCGGAGGACCACCATCCTGCTTGCAGGGGGATCCGGAACGGACCACGCCCGATCATTTCCCCGGGGTGGCTACCGAGGGTCTCCGTTTCCGCGAGGGGATGGGAGATGATTTCCGGGGGCATCTGATCGTCGACGATTCCCAGGAGGGGGGTAATTCGGCTGCCTCGGTTCTCGGAGCGATTGCTCCGGTTCTCCTGGCTCAGTCCGGCCAACCGTACTGTTGGTCTCATCCTGGCGGCTGCCGGCTTCGCCAGGGTCCCCAAGCCCTCCACCCCTCCCTTGGACTCTCGCTACCAGACTTTGTTTTTGTTGTGCTTTATGTGAGTGTCTGGTAGCCACTCGTAGAGGGGAGGGTAATGTCACGGTTAATCCGTGTCATGTCTTGTCTCTGTTCCGATTGTTATCACCTGGACATTCATTGATTAATTACCTGCCTCATCACACCTGTTTGTCATTTAGTCTGTGTGTATATATACCCCTGTCTTCTGTTTGCTCACTGCTGGATCATTGTCATTGATACCCTGTCTGTTCCTGTGTTAATGTTCCTGTGTTCCTGCATTCACCATGTCTGCCCTCGTGTTTTTATTATTAAATGTTATTTATTTTGAACCTTGCATTTGCGTCCTGTCCTTACAACCCTTCAGTGTCGTGACAAATCTTTAAAGAAACTATGAATGAGGAAGTGAAAAGCGTCTCATCTCACCTGAACACACCTGAACACTCGCTGTCATCACAATCTGACTGGATTCACTTTCTCAAAATACTACAACTTTTACATCAACTACACACACAAAAATACATGTAAAGCTGTTTATACATGTTATAATAATCACTTTGATCACATCGATATGTTAAGAAATCAACTCTACCTGTTTAAAATGGCGGAAGATAAACACGAAACAATTTACTTTCACTTTCATCTGTGACGTCACTATTGTATGAGGAAGTGTTTGAGGTGTTTCTCCCTCTGCTGACAGTAAACAAACATTAAACATCTAATTACAAATAATTTAACAGATTTAATTCATAAACGAGACTTAATCATTAATGTGAGTCAATATGTTTACATTCACTGCATGAAACAAAGAGCACATCAGCATTAACAATAATTAAACTAAAATCAAAATTACTCCTCTTTTGTTAAACTAATGTAAGCCTAATAAAGTCATATGGGTTTAATATAATGTAGAATAAGTGATATTTTATTATTTGTGTGAACTACATTTACATTCATGTATTTATCATAGTGTGAACCTTATCAAAAAACACACACTTTTAGTTTAAAAGATTAATTGTAGATAAAATATAATTGTGATAACATAAACATTTCATTGAATGAAAAGACAAAATATCAAGATAATTATCAGACTGAAGCAGCTAAGTCTATACTTAAAGCAGCTGAGGGTTGCTGGACGGTGTATTTGTACGCGCTCACTTGGCTTAAGTTAAATGTCATTAAATCAATGTCCACTCACCATTTGAATGCTCAGAGTATTCATTTTATTTAATGTGTTGCATTGTTGTAACAGCATGGCCTTGTGATACGGTCAAAAAACTGTGTGTTCACCTTCCTCCAGCAACACCTGCCACCTGAAGGAAGGTTCCTACCTATATTCACTGAATATAGAACAGTGACACCTAGTGGACACCTTTACAAGACAAATGGCTCTTACATACCGGCCCCTAATTGGGACACATACCAATTTTCAAAACATACAAAAGAGCCATAACACAAATACAAATTGTGAGCACAATAAACATGCATAATGATTGTAACAATCTCTTAGCCCATAGATTCATGCAAGAAACAAAGCTTTGCTATCGGCCTATCAATAACACTGGTCTTAGTTTGTAAACGCACAGAGCGCACCAGGCCTTTCTTATCAGGAAATGTTTCTAAAACTCTTCCAAGAGGCCAGGAGCCCCTAGGTGCCGTTGGATCCATAATGACCACAATGTCCCCAGGCTTGAGGTTATTCCTAGTTTGGTTCCATTTCTGCCTCTCTTGCAGCAAAGGTAGGTATTCTCTCACCCATGTCTTCCAAAATAGGTCTGAAATGTATTGAACCTGTTTCCACCTTCTTTTTATGTACATGTCATGCACATCGAATAATCCAGGAGATAAGGAAGGTTTTCCTTTAGCAACAATATATGATTGGGAGTCAGAGCTTCAAGATCCATTGGGTCATCAGACAACTTGGTGATTGGTCTATCATTCAAGATGGCTTCAGTTTCACACAAGACTGTATGTAAACCATCATCATCAAGCGTCTGCTGTTGAAAAACTGAAGTGAGGATTTTTTTCAGCATCCGGATGACTCGCTCCCAAACTCCACCAAAATGGGATCCAGCCGGAGGATTGAAACTCCATTTTATGCCCTTCTGACATAAAGCTCCTTGAATCTTAACTTGATTCAGTGATGAAAGTGCCTCCTTAAGCTCTCTCTCAGCCCCTATGAAATTTGTGCCATTATCTGACAGAAGACGTTCCACCTGCCCTCTTCTACTGATAAATCGGCGCAGAGCATTAATACAAGCATCTGTGTCAAGGGAATTGGCCATTTCAAGGTGGACTGCTCTGCTGGCTAAGCAGGTAAAGATGACACCATACCGTTTTACTGTGCTTAGTCCTCTCTTCACCTCTATTGGACCAAAATAGTCAACACCTGTATTAGTGAATGGCGGCTGGTCTGGCAGGATCCTCTCCTTAGGCAAGTCAGCCATTTTCTGCCCCATCAGTCTTGCATTGTATTTTTTACAGAAGCAGCACTCTGCTATGATCTTTCTTACGGCTGTGGTAGCACCTGTAATCCAATATTTCCTCCTTAATGTAGACAACATATGGTTACGCCCACTATGGCGAAGCCGTTGATGTAAATCTCTCAATATCAGGGTAGCCACATGCTGATCTTTAGTGAGAAGTAGTGGATACTTTGTGTCTTCTGGCAATGAGCCTCTTGTCAACCTCCCTCCAACTCTCAGAAACCCATTATCCAACCATGGGTCCAGCTTATAGATGGTACTGTGTTTGCTTACTGTATTCTTTCCAGAAGACAAAGCAGCAATCTCCTCAGGAAATCTTTGCTGTTGGCAGTAGCAGATTATAGCCAACTCTGCTTCCAAAAGATCCTCTGCCGACAAGATTTGTCCTCCTGTTGTACCTTTAGCCATCAGTTTTTCTTGTGCCAAGGCATTCTGCTTATTGACATCAATGGCATCAGACTCCCTCCTCATGCGAGTCCTTGTCAATAATATTCCTTTCAACCTTAGGAACCAGGCAACTGCCACTCGAAGTCTCCTCCAATCTGAAAAGTAAGCTATCAGCAAACTTGTACCCTCCAGTGCATCTTGGGTATTTACCACATTCACAAAGGCTTCTTTCTTGACCTCGATGTCATCAACAGCTACTGAAGTATGCACAATGTTTTCGGGCCAATCCTCTTCTGATTTATACAGGAACTTGGGGCCTTCTATCCATCTGTTGTGATTAATGAAATCTCCAGCCCTCCTTCCTCTGGATGCATCGTCAGCTGGATTCTCCTTTGTGCCAACATATCGCCATTGTGCTGTCTTTGTGGCCTCTCTGATGATGGAGACTCTGTTTGCAACAAAAGTATGAAAACGCTTGTCTTCATTCATGACATACTTGAGCACAGATGTGCTGTCTGTCCAGAAAACAGATTCTTGCAGCTGGAGCCTCAGCTCCTTCTTTAACATCAGGTCTACACGGACAGCAAGCACAGCAGCAGTTAGCTCTAAACGGGGAACAGTGATGGCCTTTAGAGGTGTTACCCTAGCTTTTCCCAAAAGAAAGGCAACATGGATGTCACCGTTGTTATTCTTTATTCTAAGATAAGTGACTGCGCCATATCCTTGTTCACTTGCATCAGAGAAGTTATGAAGCTGAGCATACATGTAGGACCCAAAGCTTGTGGGTTTTATGCATCTCTCAACTTTGAATTCAGAGAGTGCATTTAGCTCCTTTAACCACCTCATCCAATCATGCAGAATGTCACGGGGCACAGTATCATCCCATCCAAACTTCCATCCAAACTAGCTCCTGTAACATAATCTTAGCAGGTAACACTACTGGTGCCAAAAATCCAAGTGGGTCGTATACTGAACTTGAAATTGACAACATCCCACGTCTTGTGTAGGATTTTTCCTGAACCTCCATTTTGAACTTGAATGAGTCCGTTTCTGCACACCACAGCAAACCAAGAGCTCTTTCAACAGGCAGGCTGTCTCTGTCCAGATCCAGTTTCTTCCACTCTTTGGCTCGGGACTCCTCGGGAAGAGCTTGAAGAACAGTGCGCTTGTTGCTACTCCATTTCGTCAAAGTGAAACCTCCTCGCTGACAAAGAGTAGAAAGATCTTTAACTAAACAAGTTGCTGCTTCTTCAGATGCCACACTCTTAAGGCAGTCATCCACATAGAAGTTTTCTTTGAGCGTTTGTACAACCTCCTCTCGAAACTCAGACTGATGATCATCTGCTGTTTTTCTCAAAGCAAAAGCAGCACAACTTGGAGAAGAGACAGCACCAAAAAGATGGACAGTCATACGAAACACTGACACTTCTCTTTCAAAGTCTCCATTTTGCCACCACAAGAAGCGAAGAAAGTCACGATCTTCTTCTGCCACCTTAACCTGATGAAACATTGCTTGTATGTCACCCATGACTGCAACCACGTCTTGCCTAAACCTCAGTAGGACTCCAAGCAATGTACTTGTAAAATTGGGACCTTGCAAAAGGACTTGATTCAAGGATGTTCCTTTAAATGTTACACCACAACCAAAAACCACCCGCAGGTTCTTCTTCCTGGGATGACGTACACCATGGTGAGGAATGTACCACACCTTGCCACTTTCACCTTTCAGCTGTTGAGTGGGAACTTGCTCTGCATATCCTTTGTTGAGCATCTCATTGACAAATGTTACATACTCCTGATAAAATTGCTCATCTCTCTGGAATCTCCTCTTCAACCCAAGTATACATTGTTTTGCCACAGAAAAGTTGTTAGGAAGATGCACATTTTCCCTTTTAAATGGCAACTTCAAGGTGTAATGATTATCCCTGAGCTTGGCAGAACTCTCTGCAATCTCCAAGAATCTAATATCCTCTCTTGATAATCCTTGCTCTTCTGTAACTTGCTCATTGAAATCATGGTTATATTGTTGAGACAACATCTCCTCCAACCTACAAACAGAAATCCTGTTGACCACTGCAGAACAGTCTTCATCCTCAAAGTTGCCTGCATGCAAAGGACCATTAATGACCCAACCCAAAGCCGTTCTTATGGCATACGGGCCATCTCCATGGCTGTTTATGACTTCCCAAGGCTCCAACATCTTGGGTGCGTTGTTTCCAATCAACAAGTCAATGTTGGCCATTATGCGAGGAGCTTTAACCTTTGCCAGGTAAGGCCACTTTGACAACTCTTCCTTAGACACAATGTTCTCAGAACTTACCGGCATCTGTTTCTGTGTAAGCGTTTGTGGAAGCTGATAGAAGATGTTACCCTCAATAGCAGAGACTTCTAAACTTGAGAGTACGTAGGCTGGTACAACCTTTTCCTGTCCCATAGTTTGTAGTAAAAACTGAGTTTTTCTTCCAGGAAGATTAAGTCGCTGCATAAGGCTTTCAGTGCAAAAGGTTGCTGAACTGCCAGGATCTAGAAATGCATACGTCTGTATTATCTGATCTCCCTTACTGCTTTTAACTTGAACTGGTAAGATAGAAAGTAGACAGCGATCTTTTCCGGCCACATGTATGGCCACATGTTTCTGTATGGCCACATGTTTCAGTAGTTCCTAAGAACTTACATGCATCTGATTCCTTGGAGATTATGTCTGCATTGGCTGTATTTCTGTCAATGTGAAGCACAGTGGGATGGGGCTGATTACATATCTTACAAGTCAACCGCTTGCCACAGTTACGACTCATGTGCCCAGCACTTAAGCAACCAAAGCAAAGCTCTTTCTCCTTCAGAAAGTCCATTCTTTCCCTATGCTTCTTACTCTTAAATTGCATACAATTCTCCAATACATGATGTTTAGCACAGTACACACATAATGAAATCACCTTGGGATTGTTTGTTGGCAATTCTGTTCTTATATTAGAGGTTTCTAGAGACTTCACAGGTGCAACATTAGTGGCAAAGATGTTTCCTTTAGCTTTGCCTTCTAGACGCAGTTTTGGTCGATTGACAGGTCTTGAGCTAACTGGCAAGTCCCTGATATCACCAAACAAGGGATCCATCAAGATGCTTACTTGTCTTTCAATAAATCCTACAAGATCTTTGAATGAAGCTCTACAATCAGTAGTTTCCAGAATGTTATGTGCAACAGTTCTCCACCGCTCTCTGAGCTTGTAAGGCAATTTAGATATAAGAGCTCTCATATTGCTTGGCATATCCAACTCCTGAAGATACTGCAATTCCTCAGCGACATTACAGCAGCCACGTAAAAATAGAGCATAAGACTGTAAAGCATTGACATCCTCACCCTTTATTATGGGCCAAGACAAGGCTCTTTCCAAGTAAGCAGTGGCGATCTTGTACTTATTCCCAAAATGTTCCTGTAATAGCCGTTTTGCCTTAGTGTAGCCAAAGTCAGGGTTCAAATGTAGACAACTACGTACAAGCTCCCTTGGCTGCCCCCTAGTGAACTGTTCCAAGTAGTATAAGCAATCACTATTGCTTGCCTTTTCCTCAACTCCCTTTTCAAACATCCTGATAAATGAAACATACTGAAGAGGATCTCCATCAAATAAAGGAATCTCTCTTGATGGTAAAGATGCAGAACATTGCTGTTGAACAAGAGCTGCTGTTATTTCATTTTGTTTTTGCATTATAGTGACAATGTCACCATACTGACTTTCAATGTTTGGCCGAGAAATCCTATCCGATGTAAGAGGTCCATGAGGTTGAACTGATGTGTGTCCTAATGTGTGTTGAGAATTCCGATCCGATGTAAGAGGTCCATGAGGTTGCACTGATGTATGTCCTGTTATATGCTGGGAACTCCAATCAGATGCATGAGGTTGAACTGATGTATGTACAAATATTTGTTGGGAATTCTGCCTTCCTGAGTTTGTACATTCCTGCCAAGGCTGCTGCCGAATTTCCTGATATGATTCAGAAGATGCCAAAGGCGGATTCACTGCTAATGCTTGATATGCAGTTTTGCCATGGACATTAAGTTCAAACTCTTCTGCCATTGGATTCAAGATAGTTGTGGATGCCTTTCCTTGCTCCTTTTCCAGTTGAGAATTCACAATACGAGAGACTTGTGAAACACTGCGATTGTCAGAAGCCTGTAAAACTGCAAGTTTGGCAGTGGACTCTGCTAACATAGCTTTTAGCTCCAGTTGCTCCTTTTTCCTCTTAATCATCTGCTCTTGCTCCTCCAAGGCATGCCTTTCCTTTAATGTTGCCATACGAGCAAGCAGTGCGGCCTTATTTGCCTCAGCTATGACTCTGGCAGAAGAAACACTCTTGCATGTACTTGCTTTACTTGAATGTTTACTCCCAACATTTGAAATACTATCTTCTGGATTAACACCATCAACCTTATCATTCATTACCTCATTCATAGTAATTTCATCATTTCCATTACATGATACCCACATTTTGATCTCAGAAATAAAATCATTGTTTACAATCATTTTGGCTTTAAACCATATGTCATGTTTTTCTTTCTCACTTTCAGGTAACATACCCAACAAAGAATCATGAATACATCTTGCTTCATCACACAAATTTAAGAAGTCATCAAAAACACTTTGCACCCCCTTTATATGTCTTTGTTGCATCAGGCCTTGTACCTTTTTTCTTAAATTTGCAGCTTTAGTTAGTACAGACTTTCTGTTACACTGCAACCTTTCAACCTTTTCAGCAAATGCTTTAGGAGTTAACTTTACAACACGTTTTTGTTTGTCCATTGGAACATCAACATCAATGCAAACACTATCGTTCAATTGAAGCGCTTCCATTTGGCTATGCACAGCTTCAGCTGTCTCCATAATCCACAGAATGTTCAAAATGTAAACAATTAACAACGATAGTTCGTAAAGTTAATTATTTTCTTTGATAACCAATGCATTGGATTTTTGTCCCATAATGTGTGCACACATAGTTAAATGGCCATTCAACAATAAGTAGCGCTACTAGACATACCTTTTCACGTTGGGCGCCATTATGGAACAAAAGGATCTCTGCCGGTGTTTGTAAAACAGCTCTGATGTATTTCCTTGTGCTGATGATGGTCCTTATCCCAGTAGAAAAGACGTGCATGTATACTCCACAGATTTGCGTTGTCCTCATATCATAGTTGCAGCATTTCAGATGTAAATCCACTTATGATTACTCCAAATAACGTAGACAAAACAAAGTTTTTTGGCTAAATGAAGCAGCTAAGTCTATACTTAAAGCAGCTGAGGGCAGTGGCGTGTTTACCATTTTGGGGGCCCTAAGCAAAGTCCAAGAACCGGGCCCCCCATGCCCCAGCATTGCCCAAGGTTTTTCATTTGAATTGCACAACAATAATATTCAGTATATAGAATTAAGTGAGATATATATAAAGCGGATTTATTTTGTTTTACACTGCTTAAAATAACACTAAATTGTTACAGTTTGGTATGACAAAAATTCTTGGTTTAAAAAAATGTTTCACGCCCCTCTCAGATATATTTTTTGCTCGCAAATGTCTTACAGGATGTATTTCAAACAATGTAATTAATACTGCAACTTCAATGTCTGACATCTTACTAAAAAAACTAAATGAGGAAAAAGACGAAGCTTTAGATTATGATTCAGACTGATCTAACAAGCTGAACTAACAAACACCAGCAAACAACATTGTAAGTTGGTTATTGCTTGAATTTATGGATGGGAATCACATAACTCTCATGTTCATATTGTAAAACCAAACTTACTGTGAGATACAACAAGCATATAGACTAGACAAACATTAAAGATGAGATTTGATGACAATAATGAGATACAGAATATGATTTATCTATTTTCGACATGATTAAAACCCCTGCGTGGTGTCTTTATCATGTTTATACCTGTACGAGCGTGGAACAAAAAATGTGTGTCACCAATCACAGGTGTGAAGCCCAAAGTCTTTAAAGTAAACTTGACCATAGAGTGAATGTTGTGCAGTTACGAGAGCAGAGAGAGTCGAGGGAGCGCTCATTCCAGCACTTGTGTGGCTGCATTTGTGAGCGCTGAGCAGAGGTGCGTTTTCCCGTAGAGTTTCGCTCATGAAGTAGCCTATATGTGCCCTCACAAGGATGCGCGCATATTTTATTCTGCGTACAGACTCGCACATATCGTGCTCGTGCATGCTTCATCCGTACCTTAGATTTGGGTCTGAATAAACGTAACATACTTTCGCACACCTTGTGGCCAGTAGGGGGCCCCCCAAGCCTGTGGGGCCCCATGCAGTTGCGTGGTTTGCGTGGTGGGTAAACACGCCACTGGCTGAGGGTTGCTGGACGGTGTATTTGTACGCGCTCACTTGGCTTAAGTTAAATGTCATTAAATCAATGTCCACTCACCATTTGAATGCTCAGAGTATTCATTTTATTCAATGTGTTGCATTGTTGTAACAGCATGGCCTTGTGATAGGGGCTGAATCCGAAACCGCATACTGCCATACTATATAGTAGGCAAAAAGCAGTAGGCGAACGAATAGTATGTCCGAAACCTCAGTATACGTAAAAGGGTAGGCGAGAATTAGCGGGATTTTGGACTATTTCTCGCGAGATTCAGATGCACGTGTACTTAAGTGTTGTCCGAAACCGCCTACTCACTGAAAATGTAGTAGGGGAAACAGCACGTGAACAGAGTAGTACGTCCGAATCCTCAGTATCCATAAAATCAGTAGGCGAGAAATACCCGGATGCCCTACTGAGTCCGCCCCGATTCTGAAGCGTGCATCGGATGGACACTTCTATCCCAGCTTTCCCATGATGCCACGGGAAAGCAAAGCAATCGACCGGAGACCAACCAATCGGGTGATTTTGATACGTTACACAGGACTGTTCCTCAGCACCCTAACTTCACGCACAGACCCAGGATTTACCACAAAGTGCTCAGCTGATTCATTTAAATAAAGATGTCACAGCTGTGTTGAGCTGACAGTAAATATGTGATGGTTTGTTAGAGAAATACATTTGAATAAAGTTTTGTTTGATATGGGATTCACTTCAATACGTTTTCATTTATTGTGATCGTTTTATTCATTCATTTTTTATTCATGTTTCCTGTCGTTTTAAGTAAATACAAGAGATTGCTTCACTAAAATGTATATAATCACATTGCCTGCATTGTCTAGTTTGTATTCAAGCACAGCTGTCATCTGACAATAGATAGTAAATTACATCCTGCTTGTTTACTTATTTTGTCCCCTACAAAATAATGTGTAATATATCTGTAACACTGTTACAGATCAAGTTACTGATGCAATCAGGTGTTAGTGCACCTGTCCCTCATACACACGCATACGTTTTCATGTCTGTTAATAGGTTTGTTTGAGTTTATGCACCGTTGTAAGAACCAACAGGTGGATGACATCAAAGTACCGTGAGAGCGATTCCAGAAATAATACGGAGAAGTCTGATTTCGAGTTGCTCTCGCGGTATTGTGATGTCAATCTCCTGTCGGTTCTTGTGGTTCCGCATGAACTCGAACAAGTCTACTACGTCATATGTCACATGATAACGTCAACATGGCGGATGCTGTCCATACTTAACGCGAACGTACATACTGCCTAAGCGCACGTTAAGTAGGTACCCAGTGAAATTCAGTACCTACACAGTAAGTATGCGATTTCGGATTCAGCCACGGTCAAAAAACTGTGTGTTCACCTTCCTCCAGCAACACCTGTCACCTGAAGGAAGGTTCCTACCTATATTCACTGAATATAGAACAGTGACACCTAGTGGACACCTTAACAAGACAAATGGCTCTTACAGAGACATTTCAATCATTCTGTAAGGACCCAGCCAACATTGCAAGGTGGGGCCCATGTGGGCCCCATATGGGCTTCCAATGTGGGCTGTACATGGGTTTGTCCATGGGTTCCACTGTGGCCCCACCTGGGTTGCCCACATGAATTTGATATAGAAACTGAGTGGGGCCTATGTGGGGCCCACGTGGGCAACACACATAGGGCCCATATTGCACCCACGTAATGAAGCCCACGTTACATATCAGGGCCCAGAATGGATTTTTAATGGGTACTGGACTGGTCCCTTATTATTAAATAATTATACTTTTAATGCTTAATTGTAATTTACTTAAATAATATATTTGTTTTAAATTGAAAACCGATAAAAGCAAATCATTTCAGTTCGGTAAATATCAGATTTCAGCATAAATATTCAACAATTAATTCATCTGTATACATCACAAAACATGAAGGAGGTGCAATATGAGAAATCAAATTAAAAAACTGTAAAGATTCAATATATCAAAATACTTTATTGTCAATTTATAACAATACAATGCTAAAATAATCATGAACATTTCAAAACTGCCAAGGCAGGTAATGATTAACAATTTAACATAACACTTAAAATAAGCATTGAAAGAAGTCAAACTCTTAAAATACTTAGAACTCAAAAACAACACAAACATTGCTCACTCTTCTGGAGATGGTCTTCTGATCATCAATTAATCTTTGCTCAAACGTTTTATGAAGAACTTCCAAAGCATCCACAGCCAAACTCATTAAATGTCCTTGCACGTTTGCTTTGATTCATCCATGTGCAGTCCGTGAACTTGTACCGTAGTATTACATTTTCTAAAAACATAACTCAGGATAAATTACAAGTGTAACAGTTGTGAGAGACTCCTGCTGCTCCGATAGAAACCGTATCCTTGCGCCTGAGTGGAAATTCTTGTAGTTTAAATGTTTATCATCTTTATAGTTGTCATTTTAAAAGTCTGCCTATTTTAGCAAAGATTATTTAAAATATGATATAATATTATGTGATAAAAATCACAATTAAAAACATTTGAAGCAGGACTACTTTGTCAAGTGTAATGTGTCGTTTCAGTGAGCAGATCGTAATGAGGTCTCCTTATATGAAACATCTGACTCCACTAATCAGACTCCTTTCAGAATGTTTGAAACATTTCTTTAATTAACACACTTATCAAACTGATGAACTTTCTGACATTTCTTATTTTCACTCATGCTCAGCTGTGCAAATTAAAATTAATAATTGGCAGGTAAACATTACAAATATCACAAATAAATGTTAACAATAATGCATTTTTATTTAAAATGTTTTATACTGATCATATCCTATCTGTGATATTATTTGCTCTTTGTATAAAAGTGACTATAAACCAAAAGTAATAATTTTAAGAGTTTAAACGTATATAAAATGTATTTTAAGCATAAAATGTTTTGCCCACATAGGTGCCATGAGGGCCCCACATTATTATCCCACATGTTGCCCATATGGGACCCATGTGGGGCCCACATATCAATGTTAATTAAATGTAAAAAAATAATGCATTTTTATTTAAAATGTTTTATACTGATCAAATCATATCTGTTATATTATTTGCTATTTGTTTAAAAGTGACAATCAACCAAAAGTTATTATTTTAAGATTGTAAATGTATAAAGATGTATTTCAAGCATAAAAATGTTTTGCCCACATAGGTGCCATGAGGGGCCCACATTATTATCCCACATGGGCAAACCCATATGGGGCCCACATAGGAAATCCACATAGGACCCACACATCTTGCCCATGTTAAGCCCATGCTGCCCAGATGGGACCCACGTGGGGCCCACATGTCAATGTTGGCTGGGGAGTCTGATGAGTTGAATCAGGGCTGCGTTCTCCGAAACTACCTTAACGCTACGTCGTTCTTAAGTTGTACCTTAAGCTGTACCTTATCGCTAATACGTGTTTTCCGAAAAGTTCTTAGTTACGTATCACTTCTGTAAGTCGGAAGGTTGGTCTGGAGCACTCTTAGCTATACCTTATCCCACATGACTCCACTAGGGGCCATCACTTTCATAAAAGCTTACAATGCAGACTATATAACTAAATATTTGTAAAAAAAAATGCAATGCACTCCGTGTTTAATTAGGCAAATATTTTTATATTTAAAGAATAAAACATTTACTTTCTTTCTTTCTTTCTTTATTTATTTTTATTTCGAACAACAAAAAAATATATATATAAAATAAAAATAACAAAAATAAAATAAAATATGAAAATACAATAATTGAACATACAGTAATTGCATTACCACATAAAAAACAAAATATCCTTTTACTTCATGTGTTCGAAAAGGAGCGGGATGAAGCAAAAGCTTATTTTTTCCCACCCCTTAAAGAGCCATTCAAAATCTATTATATTTCAAATATTTTCTAAAGTCTATATCTTCCTATTACAATTACAACTAATTCCCCCTATTTTTAAAATATGAACCAAATTTACCTTTTATTCCAAACAACCCATCACCCTTTAAACTTAATAACCAATCTTTTGACCCGCCCTCACAATCACTACTGTTCATCCTCATAACCTTCTAGTAGCTTGTTTTTATACATCTTTTTAAACTGTTTAAAGTTTCTACAATATTTAAACCCCTGCTCCAAATTATTCCACAACCTCACCCCACATATAGTCATGCACATACTTTTTAGAGTAGTTCTTATGCTAATCTTTTTAAAGTTTAATTCATCTCTCAAATTATACCCACCCTGCCTCTCCATAAACATGTACTGTAAATTTTCTTGAAGTAAATTATTTCTTGCTTTAAACATAAATTGTACCGTCTTAAATTTAACCAGATCAATAAATTTTAGTATTTTTGATTTCAAGAATAGTGAAATCTTACTTATGATTCTGATTGCTCTCTTTTGTAATGTGCATAACGATTGTAGGTTGGTTTTGTAGGTATTTCCCCAGATTTCCACACAATAACTTAAATATGGAACAATGAGTGTATTATACAGAATATGCAATGATTTTTTATCCAGAATATGTCTTGTTTTATTTAATATTGATATAGTCTTTACCAATTTTGATTTGATGTGTTTTATATGTGGTTTCCAGCTAATTTTGTGGTCTAAAATGACACCTAGAAATGTAATTTCATATACTTGTTCTATATTAATATTATCAATTTTAAGTTTTACTTCAGGTTTAGTATACTTTCCAAATAACATAATCTTTGTTTTAGCTATATTTAATGATAATTTATTTACATCAAACCACCGTTTTAATTTAATAATTTCTTTTGTTATCGCCTCCATAAGCTGCTGAAAATTGTCCCCCATACAAAGAATATTTGTATCATCAGCAAACAAAATTAATTTAAAAATATTTGATACTCTACATATATCATTAATGTAAATAATGAAAAGTTTTGGGCCAAGGACCGATCCCTGTGGTACTCCACATGTCATGTCCATAAATATAGATTTTTGATCACCAATTTCCACAAATTGTTGCCTGCTTCTCAAATAGCTACTTACCCAATTCAATCCAACTCCTCTGATCCCATACGTCTCTAATTTCTGTAATAAAATGTCATGATTTATGGTGTCAAATGCTTTCTTTAAATCTATAAATATTCCTAACACATATTTTTTAGTATCTATACAATTTGTTATTTCCTCAATTAATTCCATTAAAGCCAAAGATGTTGATCTGTTTGACCGAAATCCATATTGACTCTCTACTAGCAATTTATGTGTTTCAATGAAATCATCCAATCTTTCTGTAAACAGTTTTTCTAGGATTTTGGAGAATTGGGGCAGTATAGAAACAGGCCTATAATTTGTAAAAAGGTGTTTATCCCCAGTTTTATATACTGGTATTACTTTTGCCACTTTCATTTTATTTGGAAATTTACCATGTTGAAAAGACAAATTAGCGATATGGGTTAATGGTTGTGAAATTTCCTCAATTACTTTTTTTACTATAATCATATCGATATTACTCCAGTCCACAGAAGATTTGTTTTTACAATTTCTTACAATATCTATTATCTCTTCCCTTTCCACTGCTCTAAGGAAAATCGAGCTAGGATTTCTATTCCAATTTACTACATCCACCCCATCAGTACTTTCTGAATCATTTATTTCTTTTGCCAGATTTGGTCCTACGTTTACAAAAATTTTTTTGAAAGCATTAACTACATCTTCTTTGTTGCTTATTATCTTATCTTTATCAAAAAAATATTCCAGAAAACTTATCTTTTTAGTTTTTTTTCCATTTCTAATTATACTATTTAGGATATTCCATAAACCTTTCATATTACTTTTATTAATCTCTAATATGTTATTATAATATTCTTTTTTACACCTCCTCATGATACCAATTAATTTGTTCTTGTACTTTTTATATTTATTTTCTGCTTCTGGGGTACGATATTTAATAAATTGTCTATAAAGTGTGTTTTTCTTCTTACAGACATTTAATAAACCTTTTGTGATCCATGGACTACTTGTTTGATTACGTTTGTTTCTATATTGTTTTACAGGACAGTGTTTATCATATAATGATGCAAAGACATTTAGAAATTCATTATATGCTTTATCAACATCCTCCTCTTCATATACTAAATTCCAATTTTGTTCCAGTAGTTCGTTCTTAAAAGCATTTATACTTTCTGCTGTTCTTACTCTTTTGTATGAAGTGCAGGGACGTACTGGGACTGAAATTCAGCCCGGGACTTTAAGATGGAGAGGCCTTTTACGCGAGTGCCCATGGTGCACGAGCAGGATTTTTTGCACATTTAATTCTAATAGTGTTTTTATGGTATAAAGAGAATCAGATTATGCTGAAGACCTTAAAGAAACTTTAGGATAACACCTGCCTCCTCAGGTTGTATAAGCAAGTCACCACTGAACTAAACACAACCAGGTCAGCAAAACCTAATCTCGAACACATAAGTCACAGTATACTGCTAACTACCAGCATGTCATGTGTACAGTCAGTTGGAGTGATACAATTGTTACAAATACTCACACATACCCACTCAGATACTCAAAAAATACAATAAAGTCCCATAAATAGAGATTGTGTGTGTACTCACTTACAACTCTCCCTGGCTCAGCTTCCCCTGTGCTGGACCTTGCCTCTGCTGGATCCTGCTCTGCTTACTGATTGTACAGCTACATATGCATGAGAAGAACATCAGTAATAAATATGACTAAGAATAATTCCTTTTTTAATTCAATCTGTGCTTCAGTCAGGTTATTACCTAGTATATGAAACTATTGCATTTTATCCTATATGTAAATATGTAATATTGTGCTGTATTTTTTATTTGTGTGTGTCATTAAAGGTGCAGTGTGTACATTTTAGCGACATCTAGTGGTGAGGTAGCGAATTCCAACCAACAACTCAGTCCACTGCTCACCCCTTGCTTTTGAAACGCATAGAGAAGCTACAGTAGCCGCCACCAGACAAACATGTCATTGACAGAGACAACTTCGTAAAAAAAGTTGTCCATTAAGGGCTTCTGTAGAAACATGGTGGCACAAAATGGCGACTTCCACGTAAGGGGACCCTCTGTGTTTGTAGATAAAAACGTCACATTCTAAGGTAATAAAAACATAACGGGTCATTATGAAAAGGTCTTCATACACCCCTGATTATATAGTTTTGTATATTATTTTCCAATTTTGTCAAGAGATCCTTTTAAAAATTACACACTGCACCTTTAATAAAGCTTTGATTGATTGATATGCCTACCCTGCTGAAAAAACAGCATCAAACCAGCATGGGAATTATGCTGGTCTATGCTGTTTTTTCCAGCATGGTAATATGATTGCCTACCCAGCCCTGCACTGCCCCTGTACCTATCACTGTTTTTGTATTGGTTCCATTCTCCTCCTCCTCTTGCTCTGCTTTCCTTCCTCCTCCTCCTCCTCCTCCTCCTCATCAATATGATTGCAGGGATCATCATCAACCTGTCCCTCTCCATCACTGACCTTAACAGCTAATATACAGACATACAGGGATTCCTTAGACCATTTTACTGTTTGTACACAATGATGACGTGGCAACGTATGCATGTGCATGTTGGCAATGGACGTATGGCAAGAATCAGCAGTGAAGCAACACAGACAGAGAAAGTTATTTTAAAAAGTTGACTTTATCAACTTTTTCAACACAGCTACCAGATCCATGTACTATAGTGAAGTGGATAGAAGACGTTAGCAGATGGCCAAATATAAAGTGACCAAATAGATATATACGTATATAGTATATTATTAGTGCAACCAAACGCAATAACCAGACATTTTGATTAGTGATCGACCGATATATCGGCCGGCCGATACATCGGGCCGATTTTAGCACGTTTTAGGTGTATCGGCATCGGCCGATCCGCGGCTTGCGTTCGCCGATAGCTTTTCCCCGGCATTAATTACAGACAGGCGCCCACAGGCAGCTCTGTGTTCCTGGAGGCTGCCTGCAGCCCGTGCATTGCCCCTCCCCCCACTAGCAGAGCGGAGCGCTCCAAACTGCTCTGGTAAGTTTTAAACTTCAATGCATCTTTTAACTGTTTGACTGAAATATTGCCATATACTTTGAAAGTGTAAGCACGTTGCTCTATATGTGCGTGCAATCATAGCTAAGAAAGTTTGGTGGTCATAATGGAAAACGCGAATGCCTATAAAACTGCTTGCCATTGTATTTAGGGAGCTTCAAATAGCCTTTAGGCTAACCGTATGCATACGGCAGCTGTTACGAACACTGGTCATAGGATTAAATAATGCTGACGTTGTTCCGTGATTTGAGATGGGTCTGTCTGCGGACCGCAAGAGAGGGGCGTGCCGTTAAGGGGCGTAACTTTTAGCAGGGGGCGTAACTTTAAGTTGTCCAAGTTACACAGAACCACGCGAGACGTCAGGACGAGATGTTGTCATTCTGTCTTCTTAGCATAGAGATACGGTGGCATAGAGATACGGCGGCTAAAGGCGTTATTAAAGTTGCTCATCCAAGCGCCCTCATGTTTGTTCGTACTAATTTTAATGGACGGGAAGCCGACTGACGAACATCCTTTTCCCGAGAAATGGTTCGGCTACGACACATGTTGAGAAGTCACGCCAGGGGCTGAATTAAGGTCGACCGTTTCAGGTAAGCTCGCTACCGTTAGCTATGTGTTGTTAGCCTAATGTTAGATTTGTGAAGTCCGTTCTATGATTACACTTATGATCAGTAACGAGTAGTTAACAAAATCCAACAAATCTTGCATGAGTTTCATTGCTCACCTATATATTTTCCTGTTTACGATAGTAACGTTAGATATTAGTACATTAGAATCTTACAGTTATTCCTGTAAGTTGTCGACATTTCAAATGACAGTTAATTAATTAATGACCTATTAAACGTCATAATAACACTGGAGTTAAAGGATGTGTGTACTACTGTCTCGTTTTTAATGTATCTCTCTCAAACCCTATTCTGTTTAAGTATGGGTGCCATTGTATATTCTCATAATGTAAGCTTATTTTAAGTACAAATGTAAAATATGTTTGTTTATGGTTATTATTTTCACAGCTGCATTGATGTGTAGTGATGCAGTGGACAACTTGTGAGGGTGATACCATCCACATGCACCTTAACTGTGATGCAGAAATACAATGATCCATCTGTCTACACTTCAAAATCACAACTCAACCTTAAACATCCCATATCTGTTATAGTAAAACAATGTGGCGGTTTTCCAGACAGGGCTTATACTGTTCCCGGGCTAAAATGCATGTTTGAGCTACTGTAATTAAGAAAACACCTTGTACTGACACATCTCAACATATATCATTGCCATTGTTTTGTTTCAAGATGCACACCAGTCTTGTTTTGTAAGGTTTGTAAAAACTAAAATGTCCTAATATAAGTGCCCAGTCCTGGTTTAATCTAAACCATTGGTGACCAAACCTGTGTCTTGAGATCTACTGTCCTGCAGAGTTCAGCTCCAACCCCAATCAAACACACCTGAACCTGCCAATCAAGCATTTCAGGGCAACCTTAAAATTATAGTCAGGTGTGTTTAAAGCTGGGTTAGAACTAAAATATGCAGGAGGGTAGATCTCCAGGAACAGGGTTGGTCACCCCTGATCTAAACAAAGGGTTTCCAAACTGTGTCCTGCAAAGTTTAGCTCTAACCCTAATCAAACACACCTGAAGCAGCCAATTAAGGTCTTACTAAGCATACTAGAAACTTAAGTGCGATTTATAGTCGTGCGTAGGTCCTACGGCGTAGCTACGGCGTAGGCTATCCGTAGCCTGTGCGTAGCTCTGAGTCTGCGTAGCCTGACGCGCACCTCACAAATTTTCTAACAGCGCGTCGGCTCTACGCGGACCGTAAGCGCTGTGATTGGTCCACCAGAACCCCTCCCGTCAGGTAAAAAAACTGCGTCATAGGTATTTCCGTTTGAGACGGTGAAAACAAAGACGAGCCAAGTTGAGGAGTGATTTAACTCAAACTGAAACATAAGTCGCTGTTTATTTACTTCCATCATTGCTGTTCTTCTCAAATTATACACAACAAGTTGCTATTTCTTCTTCGTTTGTGGGTTTACTTGCTTAGCTTCTTCTTCTGTGACGACTTCTGCTGCTACTGTGGTTACACGCGTGATTACTGCCAACCAGCGGTTTCGCGTGTGTTTGCACGTCGACGCGGACGGCGACGCACAAGTATAAATGAAAACCGACGCGGAACCTACGCCGTCGCTGCTACGCCGTAGGACCTACGCACGACTATAAATCGCCCTTTACTGGCAGGTGCTCTGATGCAAGTTAGAGCTAAACTCTGCAGGACACCGGCCCTCCAGGACTGAGTTTGGGCACCCCTGACTAAGCCCTGCCTGGGAAACTGCACCAATGTGTTGAGCTGGCACCATTGGACATTACTGCTGCTGAGAAACAACCACTTTCTCAGCTCTACACAGGGTTGACATTGGATGCATTATTATTATAAAATGCATTCATGTGCACTTTACCAATACTTTACATACATGAACAGCTTCCAGCTATACACTTGAGATCAGCTCCTGATGCCTCTCATAATGCTGTGTTATAATTTATTGCAGGGTGATCTTGCTGAAATGATATTTTTATAAACCTTTACAATGTCACCAGATGTTACATGTTGTGGATAGTTATTTTTATAAACCTTTACAATGTCACCAGATGTTACCTGTTGTGAATAATTATTTTATAAACCTTTACAATCTCACCAGTTGTTACATGTTGTGGATAGTTATTTTTATAAACCTTTACAATGTCACCAGATGTTACATGTTGTGCATAGTTATTTTTATAAACCTTTACAATGTCACCAGTTGTTACATGTTGTGCATAGTTATTTTTATAAACCTTTACAATGTCACCAGATGTTACCTGTTGTGAAAAGTTATTTTTATAAACCGTTACAATGTCACCAGATGTTACCTGTTGTGAATAGTTATTTTTATACACCTTTACAATGTTACCTGTTGTGAATGGTTATTTTTATAAACCTTTACAATGTTACCTGTTGTTACATGTTGTGCATAGTTATTTTTATAAACCTTTACAATGTCACCAGATGTTACCTGTTGTGAAAAGTTATTTTTATAAACCGTTACAATGTCACCAGATGTTACCTGTTGTGAATAGTTATTTTTATACACCTTTACAATGTTACCTGTTGTGAATGGTTATTTTTATAAACCTTTACAATATCCCCAGATGTTATCTGTTAGCCATTTCTTATAAAACCACGTGAGCACTGTAGATTCCTCTTAAAACTTAAAAAGAATTAAGTCTGCAAGTTTGCAAATGAATTTCATCTTGGTTTAATACATATTAAACTGCCTGAGGTGCACATTTACTTAAAAAAAAGACAAAATCACCCTCACTGTGTAACAGTTCACGATTTAAATATTGGTATGCCTCGGTACTTTAATAATTTTACGTTGGTAAATATGTCCATATATGCCGTATGTGGCCATATTGTCTACCCACGTTAACAATGACGATGGATGAGACAATATAAGACCATCCGAGCGTCTTATGAAGCTTCCTCCGTGCCCTCAATTTAAAACATTTACGGCAGTAACGTTATTTGTCATTACGCTAAAGTTAAAAGAGAGCTATAAACAATCGCCTTACTATTAAACTAGCTATCGGATGTGCCGTGTCAGTTTAGCGGAAGTCGGACATCTCGCGGGATTCTGTGTGACTTGGACAACTTTAATTTCCGCCCCCTGCTAAAAGTTACGCCGCTTAACGGCACG
The DNA here is from genome assembly GCF_027580225.2 of Misgurnus anguillicaudatus. Lineage (NCBI taxonomy): Eukaryota > Metazoa > Chordata > Actinopteri > Cypriniformes > Cobitidae > Misgurnus > Misgurnus anguillicaudatus. The sequence goes on along the minus strand of NW_027395283.1, from coordinate 8,529,909 downwards.
CCCCTCTCTTGCACTCCGCAGACAGACACTATTGCGTGATTTCGTGGTATTTATAGGAGTTTTATTCAGCGACCACCAGTCTGATGTTTGGACGCGACGCGTGCTCATAATGCCGCAAGCGAACGCAGGTCATGTGATCAGCCGAACAGCTGATCATAGCTGGACATGCTGGGTTTTTAATTTTCATCTCCGTAAATATATGTAGAAGTAATAGGCTAAAAATGAATATCCATTGCTGATAGTTTCTCGTCATTGTGGAGAGCGCAGTTCATGGTTGCATACGTTTATGGTTGTTAACACGGAGTTTCGCGGAATTTTCGTAAGCGAAAAAAAATAAGAAATTCGACCCAAAGCACTTAGTTCCAAACAGTTCCCACATTACTTTTATGTGACCGGAGAAGTGTTTTTTTGTAAGTTTTGTCAACATTTCTGTTCACTGGGAGCGCAAAGATACATGCACTCTCTCATCCATGTCTCACTGCACCTCTCCCACGTGCACGCGCTCTACTATCTGACCGAAGTCCGTACACAAATCCTCATGTATTTGTTTAGTTTTATGCGTTTTAAGCGAGCTGAGGCAAACTAACTATCCCTCGCATTTATTATAGGGCAAGAGGGTGTGTGAGGTACAGAAGTGGGGCAATTGGCATGTTATTCAGAATTCTTTTAAGTTGTTTTTTGATCAGTATTGCTGTTTACATTTTCCTTGTCTTCTTATTAAAGACATTTGCTCTACAAGAGATTAAGTTAAGTGCACTAAAACTTAGACCTAAGCATTAAATAGGTTGTAAATAGTTGGTTACTTTCATGGATAAAGTAAAGTGTTCCCTGTGTTATGCTGCTTGGTTGCTGCTACTGTGTGCAATGGTGTAATTATTATTTTATTTATGTTTTTAAGCAGCACTGAATTTTCTTACTTGTTCTACCTCACCTGTTTTTACTATTTGTTAAATATAGTTCAATAAATGTTCCTTTTTTAAATTAAGAGCTGTAACATTTGGTTTTATCATTGTGTCATTTTTATGATATAAACTGAATGAGAAAAAGCTGTATCGGCTCCAAATATCGGCTAAAGAAAATCGGCAGCCTGTATCGGTCATCGGCTAAAGCTGATGGGAAAAAATCGGTATCGGCATCGGCACAAAAAAATCCATATCGGTCGATCCCTAATTTTGATGCTGGGAAACCGTTTTGATAAACTTTTTCTGAGTTGCTAACACGTTAGAACAACACCACTTCTGTTGCCAAAATGCACGCGCAGGCTATTTGATCAAGTGGGCTGTAAAAGGGTCTATAGACATTATGTAGCTAAGCCCCTTTTCAGAGCTGCGCTAGTTGTCTTTAAAATACATATTTTGTTTCAAATAATTGATTTATTTGGTAGGTAGCAATGTAATAAGCGGGATAATGTAGAGCGAGGCGGTTCTTATAGCGAATACAACCCAGTCAGGCTGATTCAAGCTCGCTTTGCGTGGGGTCCTGATAAGCCTGTCGGGCTTGTATTCGCTATAACAACCGCTTCGCTCTATCCCTTATATATGCCAGTGGGGAACCTTCAGGGCCTTCTACGCCTTCAGAGAAGGCCTAAAAAAAATAATAAAAAGATTTTTTATAATAATAATACAAATAAATAATATAGTATTCAATAAAAAATGTTTTTACATTTTAAAATTTTTATTTAATTCAATTTAATACAATACATGTAATATATTTTCTCTCATCTATGTTCTAACGTTAAGCTTACTGTCAGGTTCATGTCATGAAAACATCTAATCCAATCAGAATCGTCTGTCTCTATTAAGGCCCGGTTATCTGGCTCTTTCATTGGTTAGGACTTCATGAATCCCAGGGAAGGCCAAGGTTTGTGTTTTGGTGTGGAGAGTGACGGGCAAATCGACCAATCACGTTTTGATTTCAAGGGGGCGGGTAAAAAACAAAACATTGTAAGCCTTCATGAAGTCCTAAGCATGCAACAAACTGGATGCGAGCAGCCGTTGAACACCAAAGACGAAGATCATAGACCGTTAATATTAATACAGTCTAGTGCCCCGAATCTCTGCGGTGAGAGTGGTTGAGGTAAATGGCGGAAAACGTGATTGACGTTGTGGTTAGCTTGATAGGGCTGAGGTAAAAACGAAATAACTTAAGCGCGTACTCGTGAAGAGCACAGCCGGGAGAAGCGCGTGCAGAGGAGCCTGCTGCCTGCATATGACGCGAACACGAGAAAAATAATGGGTTCAATTATACTTTTACTTCCTGACAGTTTCACTTGTTACGTGAGGATAGTAATGACTGACATACAACGCCGAATTACATACAATATAATTTCCTAACTAAATCTGAGAGAATGCGAAAACATTCAAATATTTTTTTCCCCGCTATACCCGATGGGCAGGGCGGAGATACATTTTGGTAGCCCTCGGGGCTCGGGCTAGAGATTTTGCGAGCCCTGGATATCTTATAACAACAGTTATAAGCCACAAGGAGGTGCACTGAGAACGCAGGGTGCTATATTTCCCCTTATGAAAAAGACTAACAAGGTATCCTAAAGCTAAATATATATTTCCAAAAAATAAAAAATAAATTAAAGAACATAATTTAAGCTTGTTAAATGCAAATTTACAGAGCCCCTGTCATTACAGAGCAGCAGAGTCTGTATTTGTGTTTATCAGTTAGATTAAAGTAATTTTAAACTTTAAAACTGCATTTAAAGGCAGACAATGCCCATTCTGTAATTTAACTGTGCGTGCTCAGAATTTTTACACGTTCACTGTATGATTTAACGAAATACGAATAGCCTAGTATTATGGATGGAGAGGCATTTGCACTTCATTGCATATTTTGAAGGCCCAGCTGAAGTACCCACGGTTCGCCACTGATATATGCCTATATATAAATGCAAATATAAATGATTTTAGTGTATAATAAATGCATAACTAATCGCGCACCTGCCCTGTCCATGCTGCTGGTCCTTCCTCATCTGCATCTCCAGCCAAAGCACCCTTTTGACTGCGAAAATGGTCTGTTAATTTGGCGCATTTAGCTGCCTCTTGTGCCAACATTTTAACTTTTCGGCCCCACTCATTCCTTTCTCTTCTTTACTTGTTTTCGCAATTTTTACCATCTGTCTATATAAAATTCACACACAAAACCAAACTTGACCAAAAGTAAACTCTTTTGATCGGCGCCTTTGAGCCAATCGGATGTCAGGAAAAACGAGGATCAGTCTAAGTTGGGAGGGGCCGCTCTTATCCCCCCTCAAGATTGGAAGTATTGGTTTGGCCCGGCCTGAAACACAACACACACACAAACACACAGACAGCGTTCCGCTGTAGCTGAGCGGCCGGTCAGGCAGGTACAGTAGCGCAACGTAAAAAAAAAAAAAATTTTGACCTCCGGCCGGTTCGGCCTGAAATGGACCGGCCGTTCGGGATTGCTCCCGAAATTCCCGATGGCCAGTCCGCCCCTGATGAAGTGATATAACTACTGTCATTGGATTTCCTATACTTACAGTGATAAACAATAAAAACAGGTAGATGATCACTAATGTCATTATATAATAGTCCACTCTCTATATTGTTATCCATAATATTTGTAAATATATTATCAATTAATGTAGCACTATAAGATGTGATTCTACTGGGTCTACTAACTGTTGGATACAACCCCATGCTATACATTATATTAATAAAATCATCTGTTAATTTATGCTGTTTTGGATTTAGTAAATCTATATTTAAGTCTCCACATATAAACATAGTCTTTTGGAGTGTTTTTGTGAATAGTTTTTCGATCCAATCATTAAATATTTCAATGTTTGATCCAGGAGTTCTGTATATACAACTCACAACAATGTTCTTTAACTTTTCCATGCATATTTCTACTGTAATACATTCCAACAAATCATCAACGGCTATTGTCATACCCTCCACCACCTTATACTTCAGACTGTTATGCACATATATTGCCACACCTCCTCCATTTCTATTCACTCTATTTCTATAATTCAGCTCATAGTCATCGATCTCAAAATCCACCCCTTTATCATCATTATCAGGGGCGACAGTGGGCTAGTGGTTCATGTAGGTTGTCTACAAACCGGAAGGTTGGTGGTTCAATCCCCGGCTCTACCGGACCAAGTGTCGAGGTGTCCTTGAGCAAGACACCTAACCCCACCTGCTCCCGATGAGCTGGCTGGCGCCTTGCATGGCTGACACCGCCATCCTCATCCCATGGCGTCAATATTTGACGACACTTGACCATGCGTCAATATGTTACGCGGAGGGTATACCTTTTGCGTCATTTTTGACGAACTGGGGGCTTCAATAATATTAGGTACGTGAAATTAAACAGTTGTCACCTGGCATTGGGGTTAGGGTTAGGTAGGGATGTCATTATGTAAATCTAACCCGAAACCGACGCGAAAATGGTAAAACCGACGCGAAAATGGTAAGAAAATAGGAAAGAGAATGCAACGGACGTAATAGTATTGAAGTCCCCAGTTCGTCAAAACCCTCCGCGTAACATATTGACGCATGGTCAAGTGTCGTCAAATATTGACGCCATGGGATGAGGATGTGTTGTCGGTGTGTGAATGGGTGAATGTGAGGCTAATTGTAAAGCGCTTTGGATGGCCATAGGTCTGTTAAAAGCGCTATATAAATGCAGTCCATTTACCATTTACCATCATTAATCCAGGTCTCTGATATTGCTATGATACTGAATAAATTCTTTAATTGTGTTAAGTAATCTTTAATGCTTTGAAAATTGGCATATAAACTTCTACTATTCAAGTGGATTATTGAAATATCTTGCAGTAGTTGGAATTTTATATTGAATTGTTCATCTGTATAATAGCTACTACAACTGTTATTAATATTAATAAGCAAATTATTTTCTGGATCAATATGATTTTCCATGTCTTGCATTTTATACTCAGTATATACAAAATTTTCTAATTCCGCATTACATAACTTATTTCCAGCCACTGACATAGATTTTTTAGTCATATTTGTCTTATTTCGTTACTACTGGGTTTCTTGCATTACCTTACTCGTTTTCCTTACTGATATTTCTCCAGCTCCTCCAGATCCCTAACAACTAGCACTTTGGCTTGCTCTGGTGATCCATTCGTCTTAATAAATACTTTGCAGTTGGCTGTCCATGTGGATTGTATTTTTTTCTGCTTTCTAAGGAGTCTAGCCATTCTGGCAATGTCAGCGTTTTTTTTTGGTTAAATGTTCGTTCAGATATACATTCGTGCCCTTCAGTCGTCTTCCTTGTTTCAACAGATCAATCTTATGCTTCCTGTTTGTAAAACGAATTATTATGGCTGGTTTGTCAGTCTTGTTTCTCCGTGGGAGAGTATGACAAGCTTCAATGTTGTTCCTGTCCAACTCAATCCCCGTTGAGTGTAGAAACGCCGTCACTTGTTTCTCCACCGATGTAGCGTCTTTCTCGTTCGTCTCCCCTTCATTCAGTGTCGCCACCGCATGGGCATAAGAGCGTGGTTTAACCACCAACCCGGTGAGTATGATATCATTCATTCTAGTATATTGTTCCAGATCGGCCACCCGATTTTCCAGCGATATAATCCGCTTGTCTTTCTCAATGTTTTGAAGCCTCAGAGCTTTAACTTCCTCCACCAAGCTCATGATGGTTTTCTGTTGTTGTCTTACAACAGAAACCTCCTCCGTCAACATGTCGAGTGATCGCTTTATATCGTCGACCTCCTCCGCCTGTGCTGGATACCTTTTAGGAGGCATGGCATCGTTTTCTCAACGCCAAACACAGAAACTTCAACAGTTCTCCTAGTTGATTAGAGCACACACTCAGCACGTCGTCTCAACCGAACATAATTAGACATCATTACATTGATGGTTGTTAGATTTTTAATTATGTTTTCCAAAGGGACATCAACTGCGAACTATTAAATGCTACAGGATTAAGAAACTATTTAAAAAATATATTTTGGGTGATGGAGTTGGTGAAACTGGCAGCTATACAGCGAATCCTACTATTTCATTTGTGCATTTCATATCCGTTAAATCTTAGTCTAACGGCTAGTATTTTAGCTGCATAAATAAATCGGGTAAAATTACAAAAAATAATTATGATTATTAATGTTAATTCGACTTTGCATCAAAGTTTTTTAATGTTTTATAACTTTGAGGCAACTGCATGCCATATTCTTTATAAACATTTAAAATAAACTGTGCACTTGATTACTGCTTGTATAGTCTAAGGTCAACAAAATTTCCACATTAAAACTAATCAAAGCTAAAATCCAAAGCAATCATACTATATATTGCAACGGCTATTATATAATATTTGATATGTTATATTTAGACAGACAGGCTCCAGAAATGCGTCCATTAAGCTTTATCCGCATTGTTAATGCGCTGCTTGTGCATACAGTGTCCAAGCACAATAAACGCGTGAACTAATGAACAACAGCAGTTTGTTTTTATATATTTTAAGTGTAATGCACAGCCAAGTACTTGCACAACCCACTTTATTCCCCTGTGCAACGCACTTATTGGAAACCCCTAATATAAATGATCCTTTCAAGGCATAGTGGATGAATTGGAGCAGTTTAAACATGATACGTTTGGAAATAAAGTTGCGGGTTTTGCACGGGTTTGATATAAAATATAGAAGGTTGAATTTAGTTGTTTGCAATTTGAAATATTTTTTACCAGATATTCCTAATAAATTGAACTTGAACTATTTCTAAAATGTTTATTTAATAAAGAACACCGCTATCTCATAACGCAGCGAAACCTATTACATGAAGTGAATAATTGATTGTCGAGCAATCGATATCAACCTATTCAGCACCTCCACCATGGACAGCACCCGCTAAGGTTAAACTTAAGAAGGTTTACCTTAAGCAACATCCTAAGGCAGGGGTGTCAAATTCATTTAAGCTGAGGGCCGGATCGGAAAAAATGTCCCCTTATGAGGGCCAAACATTATTATGCTGACATTACCCATACAAACTAAAATACAACTAGGCCACAAACTGCTCATAAGTAAAGAACTGAATTTACTTAATTGAATAAGTCCTCTTTAAATGAACATGAACAGAGTAATAAATAAAACCATTAACTTTTCTTTTCAAATATACATTTTGAACATTAATGAGTACAGTAATTTAGCAAAGCAAGGGCAAAATTTTGATTTTGACATTGGTGGGGATGTAAATAATGTTATTATCTTAATCTTAGGTGTCATATTTATTAATGTTACATGTCAAAAACAACAAATATTAAATAGGCAGATTTTATTTTGTACTTTTTTGTGATGCCAGTGAAGATTCTGACTGGGCAAATACAATACTGCACCATCAGATTTCCTCCCAATCTGCTCCAGCAGAAAGATATATAATACATTGTATTATTTATCACTACTACTGTAGTTAGCAATTATTTTATTTTTGGTGCTTTCTTTTTATTGCTTTATTTTATTGTTTGTGCTTTCTTTAGTTAAACTACATGCAGACAGCTCAGTGTGCACTATAGTGTTACAACTTAGTTTGCAACTCCTCAGGTTAATATGGGATTGCCCTGAAAACACTGTCCCTGAATCATTATGTGTCCCGTATTGTGTGCATAAAACTGTTAATATAAGAATGCTTTCTTCCTCACTCACTTACCGGTAGCCTGCATGCATAATCACTTCACATCGCGTCAGACTGGCGCTTTGTTTCAAACGAATTGAGCTTACATAAAGCGACGTAGGTTGGGGGGGCGGGACTGAGAAAAGGAAAGCCAATCCTATTAGCGATGCGAGTTACAGAGGCGGGACTCATCGCAGAGAACAAGATCTGTTAACCGTTTGTGTACCACAAACAGCGCTATTTTTACAGAACGTGATATGAAAAGAGTTTTAATCTCATTTAGTGATTCTTGAATAAATTCATGTTAAATAAAATAAGAAATAAGTAAAAAAAAACACATAAAACATCAGTTGTTATATATATAAATAAAGATCTTTTGATTAAAATTATTGTTGACATTCAGTGTTCCCTGAATATTGGTATATGTTCCTACCTTGCGTTTTCTAATATCCAAAGCAGGTTATATGGCGACATGAATTTCTTTACTGATTCATCAGTATTTTCTTTTTTGGTAGTTCTATTTATAGTTTCATATTTATACCTGCGTGCATCACATTGTGACAATTAATGATAAACATACCACTCATCTGTTTACTTGACAGAAAAAGACGTCCTTTCTTCCTGAAATGTCCGCTTGTCAAGTTCAACTGTTCATTTTTTCTAAATGTTCAAGATCGAATGGGCCATAATGAAATAACACTAAGTAACATTGGCAGATACAAACTCGCACCTGAAATAAACGCCCTGACTGTTTCTGGCTGACTGACCACGTTTTTGGTTTAAAAAAAAGGAAAAAAGAACAGTGATGCTGCTGTAACCGTTTCAGTAATGCTGGAATCCTGTCAGTGTGCTGCTGGACTAGAGTCTCGTGCTAGAAGCGGAGATCACATGTTTGACGCGCAGTGCGTCCGCAGTGCTTGCTGGGAATTGTAGTGCAATGCTGCGCATTCTGAATTGAAGCGGGCCAAGATTAATTAAAAACTTAAATCATTGCGCGGGCCAGATGAAAATGTGCCACGGGCCTCATTTGGCCCGCGGGCCTTGTATTTGACACATGTGTCCTAAGGTATAGTTCGGAGAACACATGTAGGAAAGGTATACCTGTAGTTAAGGTTTAACTTAAGAGTCTTCCTAGCACGCTAAGAGACAACGTTATCGGAGAACGCACCCCAGGTGTTTTAAAACATTATGAAGAGAGGACACTGATCTACTAACAATCATCAAAATATTCAAACAATCTCTGTGTGTGAGGGAGTAAAATCAATATTAGATGTCTGTGATGTCCTCACTGAATGAAACACAGACCTGATTCAGTCCTAAAAATTATTGCATGAGATCAGAAACACCTCCAGAAATCACTGTCTGTTAACACAATTCACTTTATTTTTTATTTATTTATTTATTATTTGAGCAGTAGCTATTCTGCTCAAAAGGAGTAGGCAGAAGCAAAAAGCTTATAAACGCCCTCCTGAAAAATTAATAATACAGTAATACAAAAATCACGACCACAATACAACATCAAACAAAACAAATCAAACAATATACAATCAGACAAAATTTATATACACTTACAATGTCCAATAATAACAATACTCCTAATGATAAACGCGTTCTTCTTTATACCCTTTAAAAATATTTTGTTTGTATATTTATATTTAAATAGATTAATATTTGGACAACATTTCATCTCCAAATTATTCCACTGTCGCACCCCATTAACTGTAAGGCTAAAACTTTAAGGTTGTACTATGTTTTTGCATCCTAAAATTCATTTCATCACGTAATGCATAACCACCAGTGCGTTCTTGGAACCTTCTTTGTATTTGGCTTGGTAACAATTTGTGCCTTGCTTTATATAGCATCTGTACTGATTGAAACTCAACAATGACTGCGTTTACATGCAGCCAATAACCCGTTCAAATCCGGAATATTAGCAATAACCCGGTCGCGCACGTCCATGTAAACACCGGCAAAAACCCGAATATGCTAATGGAGCGGTGCGTTTCTCAACACAATGTAAACACTCCACTGCGGCCGACCTAAACCCAAAAGGGTAATAGAGCGGTCGAGTGGGCAGCGAATACGTCTATCAAAAGGTTAAAGGTGTAAATAACCAGACCCAGAAGGGCCAAATTGCGACTACGCCACCCCTGACTGTCAGGGGAACAATCCAAAGGACACAGGTTCGTTACCGAGAGGGGAGCAAGGAAAGAAGGCACCAGAATAATAGCAAAATATATACTTTTATTTATAATTAAAATCTTTGGCACAACACAGAGTAAAAGGTCGCTAATAAAGTGGCCACATTAACACTCACTGGAAATGGATCAATATTCAAATGGAACGGGAGATAACCCCTCGCTGCACACATACAATTTGTAAACCCAAGGTCATGCACACGGCACACAGGTGAAAATCATCAAGTAAGCACAGCACACAGTGTCAGAAACCCACACAAAGAAAAGAATAAGAAGTTACCTCCCTCCAAAATGGCTGACCCACCCCACACAAATAACCCGAAACAAAATAACAATAACACAGAAAACACTCAACCTCTAAAGAAAATTACAATCTTAATTGACAAACATCAAATAAATGAAAACAAAAACACCACAATAACACTTTAATCAAAAGAACTCAAAAGAAGTCCCGTTACCACAGGGATGAACCCAAATGCTCAAATCGGAAGTACATGTATTTGTGTTCTCGTAAAGAGACAATCCACTCACTACTGCTCATAGACACAATACCCCATTAATAAGGGTCTTACGAGGCCGACACTCTGCCTCCGTACACTCGTAGCAGTGTTAGTTTGTAGCAAAAATAACTACGCGAAGTGTGTTTACATAGTTGGTCAGCCCACCATCATATACGGATGTACAATGGTGGTTTACAATAGACAAGGGCTATACGAGATTATTCAGATTGTAAGTAAACTCAGAGTGAGGCACACCTTTGAAGTAAAGATGCAATACAAAAGGTGCGTTCAAGCAGTAGTTAGCATGACCTACTGGTCATAACAGTAGCGATCACCAGTAGTAAGGGAGTAAATCAAAAATAAAGAAAACAAACCAAAAACAAGAAAATACATCAAAAACGAAAATACATAACACACATAAAACACAGCATCACACGCCTCAGTATAGTACACAAAATCAGGGACAATTCACGTCGACAATATTAATAAAATGAAACCCAATACCTCGAGCTGAAGTCACGGTGTCCGAAGGGCTTTCTCCTAAGGCGGGTAACAATAACTTTGTCCGTGAAGGAACGACGCGTAAAGTCTTCATTAATAAAAACAAACACTGACAGGAGTTGTACACAGCAGCTTAACCTGCCGTAGGCAAAGCGGCAATTTAATCGCCCTTGGCAATACGGTAAACAGCTTGCCGTCGACGACCGAACTGGCAAGTGGTGGTGAGCAAAACACTCATAAAATTTCCCCACAGGCAAAACAGCAGCGCCGTCACACACTCGGGCCAAATACCCTCTCTGTTCCTGGACGGTAATCAGAAAGGCCAGATCAACCTGTCGAGCACATAGCAGCGTATTAATAAAATAAATAAGAAACTGGCGCTTGACGCGACCAAAACAATATGTAGCGAAAACTTGCGGGAATGACCCCTAACAAGAACGTCCTCGCAGTGGCTCGTTCAGTTCAAACGAACGCCAAACCACACTGAAATGGTGCAGCACGTGAATTTCAGTACACCAGCTCATATAAAACAACAAATGAAACTCACATACCTGAGGTAGCCGACAGCCCACGCCAACAACCAGTTAGCCAAATGGTACTATTGTCGGACAGAGTAACATGAGCCAGCGCATCCATAAAGTTACCAAAAAGATCAACACACCATGCGAACGCACATACCTTGGCAGAAACAATGGATCGGGTCCCACGAGAGGGCGGAGTCAAAGGTGACGCATCACCAGGTAGCCCCAAAGCTTGCCTTTTATATAATTCCCATCACATCACGTGACCTAAACCAATGCCCTTCCTGGCTCTGCTACACTAATATTCCTGTTTTTAAAATCCCGAATATTACCCCTGGGTTACCTCTTTTCTAGCCCGAAATTTTGGTCATGTAAACGCGCATCGGGATATTCCCATCAAAAGGAACATTGATTTGTGTTCTGCGCATGTTCTATCTGCGCAAGGAATCTTGGTCTTTTGAGTAGAGGAACTTCTTGTATACACTTTTTGTCACGGTAGGAAAATCCATTGTTTTCCTCCGTGTCATGTTTGTGTGTGTGTGTTGTTCACTTACCCCTGCCATGTGCTCGTTAGAGCAATCCCTTTCACCTGTGTGTTGATTGTCTCGCTCCAGCTGTTCATCATTACATCATCTCCATATATACTCACCTGACTTTCTGTTCCCTGCCAGATTCTTATGTTGCTCAGTCTCCGTGTTGCTTGGTTGTTTCGTGTTCATTGGATTTCGTGTTTCAGTTGGATGTGTATTGTCGTCGTCGTCTTCGTGTGGATGTTCCGTGTCAGCTTGGGATTTCACCACTGCTCACCACTCCACCAACGTCGCACTCAAAACACCAACTTCCACCGTAGTCATCGTCACCATTGCCTTCAACAACACCGGACTGGATTACTTCCGCATTAACTCAGAATACTCTCTCTTTGTTTACATTTAATAAACATTGTTATATTTTTCACCTGCATTTGCTTCCGTCTTTTACGAATCATTACAGAAGAATCTGGCCAACATGGAAGCGGCAGGTGGTCAACCGATCTCCGCGTTGGAAGAGTTTCTCCAGCGATCTCTGGCTCGTATGGATCATCAGGATCAAACCATCGAAGATATGCGGAAGGCCGTCCAGGTAATGGTGGCGAAGGTTTCCGAGCTCTCTCAGCGATCTCCGGACATCACGCCTCCCACTGCGCCACCCATGTCGCCCGCACCATCTTCACCTCCAGGGGGTAGTTTCATCCCGGAACCGAGACTTCCTATCCCGGAGAAATACGCCGGTGAGCCCAACTATTGCCGTACTTTTCTCTCTCATTGTTCTTTACACTTCGCCCAACAGCCTCGGTCTTTCTTCCTCGAGGAGACAAAGGTGGCGTTTACGCTCTCGCTTCTCACAGGCAAGGCTGCCCTCTGGGGGACGGCGGTATGGGAAAACAAAGACAGCTGTTGTTCCTCGTTCGCCTCGCTTGCAGAGGAGATGAAGAGGGTTTTCGACCGCTCCGTCGCCGGGAGGGAGGCCGCCCGTCTCCTCACGGATCTCCAGCAGGGGGAGCGGTCGGTCTCGGACTATGCCATCGAGTTCCGTACCCTGGCGGCGGAGTGCAGGTGGAACGAGGAAGCGCAGTGGGATCATTTCCTGCATGGGTTGGCGGATCGGATCCATCGACAGATCATCACGGCGGAATTACCGAAGTCGCTTAACGGGTTGGTGGATTTGGCGATCCGGGTTGACGCACGCCTTTCCACCGCTGCCAAGAGGAAGACTCAAGGTCCGTCCCTACGTCAAGCGGAGTCCACGGATCCGTTCATCGAAGTTTCCGCCGGTGGTCTCTCAGATCCGGAACCCATGCAGGTGGGTCGAGCTCGGTTACCCCGGGAGGAGAGGAAGCGGCGGAGATCCCTGGGACTGTGTATGTACTGTGGCGAGCCGGGTCACCAGTGTCAGAGGTGCCCGGTAAAAGACCAAGCCCGATAGTAAGACAGAGGCTACTATCGGGCGGGATCTCCGCACAGAAGACCTCTACAACATCCACTCTCCTTCCGGTGAGACTATGGTGGTCCACTATGTCACACTCAGGGCACGCACTTCTGGATTCGGGGGTGGAGGGCAACTTCATCGACAGCTCACTTGCAAGTAAGCTCAAGTTACCTTTCATCTCACTCACCCACCAGATTGCGCCCTTCGCCCTCAATGGACATCAGTTACCCACTATCAAGTACACCACAGCACCTATCACACTCATCACTTCCGGAAACCACACAGAGACTATTTCATTTTTTATTACTGACACTGCTCTCTCCCCCATAGTTCTTGGACACCCTTGGCTTCATTCCCATAACCCAAGAATTGACTGGAAACTGGGTTCTGTTACCAGCTGGAGCGAGGAGTGTCATAAGTCCTGTCTTGTCTCTGCTTGTGTTTCTGTTTCTGAGTCTGTGTTTCAGGGGAAAGCAGTGGATTTGTCTACCGTGCCCGCGGAGTACCACGACCTGAAGGAGGTGTTCAGTAAGTCGCGGGCTGATTCTCTTCCTCCTCATCGTCCCTATGACTGTGCGATAGACTTATTGCCAGGTACGTTTCCGCCTAAGGGCAAGTTATACTCTCTGTCCGTTCCGGAGATGGAGGCCATGGAGAAATATATTTCTGATTCTCTGGCTACGGGGTTCATTCGCCCTTCCTCATCTCCAGCGGGGGCGGGGTTCTTTTTTGTGGGGAAGAAGGACGGTTCCTTGCGACCTTGTATTGACTACCGAGGGTTGAACAACATCACGGTAAAGCAGGGGTGTCAAATTCATTTAAGCTGAGGGCCGGATCGGAAAAAATTTCCCCTTATGAGGGCCAAACATTATTATGCTGACATTACCCATACAAACTAAAATACAACTAGGCCACAAACTGCTCATAAGTAAAGAACTGAATTTACTTAATTGAATAAGTCCTCTTTAAATGAACATGAACAGAGTAATAAATAAAACCATTAACTTTTCTTTTCAAATATAAATTTTGAACATTAATGAGTACAGTAATTTAGCAAAGCAAGGGCAAAATTTTGATTTTGACATTGGTGGGGATGTAAATAATGTTATTATCTTAATCTTAGGTGTCATATTTATTAATGTTACATGTCAAAAACAACAAATATTAAATAGGCAGATTTTATTTTGTACTTTTTTGTGATGCCAGTGAAGATTCTGACTGGGCAAATACAATACTGCACCATCAGATTCCCTCCCAATCTGCTCCAGCAGAAAGATATATAATACATTGTATTATTTATCACTACTACTGTAGTTAGCAATTATTTTATTTTTGGTGCTTTCTTTTTATTGCTTTATTTTATTGTTTGTGCTTTCTTTAGTTAAACTACATGCAGACAGCTCAGTGTGCACTATAGTGTTACAACTTAGTTTGCAACTCCTCAGGTTAATATGGGATTGCCCTGAAAACACTGTCCCTGAATCATTATGTGTCCCGTATTGTGTGCATAAAACTGTTAATATAAGAATGCTTTCTTCCTCACTCACTTACCGGTAGCCTGCATGCATAATCATTTCACATCGCGTCAGACTGGCGCTTTGTTTCAAACGAATTGAGCTTACATAAAGCGACGTAGGTTGGGGGGCGGGACTGAGAAAAGGAAAGCCAATCCTATTAGCGATGCGAGTTACAGAGGCGGGACTCATCGCAGAGAACAAGATCTGTTAACCGTTTGTGTACCACAAACAGCGCTATTTTTACAGAACGTGATATGAAAAGAGTTTTAATCTCATTTAGTGATTCTTGAATAAATTCATGTTAAATAAAATAAGAAATAAGTAAAAAAAAACACATAAAACATCAGTTGTTATATATATAAATAAAGATCTTTTGATTAAAATTATTGTTGACATTCAGTGTTCCCTGAATATTGGTATATGTTCCTACCTTGCGTTTTCTAATATCCAAAGCAGGTTATATGGCGACATGAATTTCTTTACTGATTCATCAGTATTTTCTTTTTTGGTAGTTCTATTTATAGTTTCATATTTATACCTGCGTGCATCACATTGTGACAATTAATGATAAACATACCACTCATCTGTTTACTTGACAGAAAAAGACGTCCTTTCTTCCTGAAATGTCCGCTTGTCAAGTTCAACTGTTCATTTTTTCTAAATGTTCAAGATCGAATGGGCCATAATGAAATAACACTAAGTAACATTGGCAGATAAAAACTCGCACCTGAAATAAACGCCCTGACTGTTTCTGGCTGACTGACCACGTTTTTGGTTTAAAAAAAAGGAAAAAAGAACAGTGATGCTGCTGTAACCGTTTCAGTAATGCTGGAATCCTGTCAGTGTGCTGCTGGACTAGAGTCTCGTGCTAGAAGCGGAGATCACATGTTTGACGCGCAGTGCGTCCGCAGTGCTTGCTGGGAATTGTAGTGCAATGCTGCGCATTCTGAATTGAAGCGGGCCAAGATTAATTAAAAACTTAAATCATTGCGCGGGCCAGATGAAAATGTGCCACGGGCCTCATTTGGCCCGCGGGCCTTGTATTTGACACATGTGCGGTAAAGAATACTTATCCTTTGCCGTTGATGTCTTCAGCTTTCGAGAGGTTGCAGGGAGCGTCCGTTTTCACTAAATTGGACTTACGTAATGCATATCATTTGGTTCGCATCAGGAAGGGGGATGAATGGAAGACTGCGTTTAACACCCCTAGAGGCCATTTTGAGTACTGCGTGATGCCTTTCGGTCTCACGAACTCGCCGGCAGTCTTCCAAGCACTCGTTAATGACGTGTTGCGAGACATGGTAGACCAGTTCATATATGTTTACCTGGATGACATATTGATTTTTTCATTGTCTCTCCAGGAACATTTGCAACACGTACGACGAGTGCTTCTGCGGTTGCTAGAGAATGGGCTTTTTGTCAAGGCGGAGAAATGCGTTTTTCATGCACAGTCTGTTTCTTTTTTAGGACACATCATTTCGACTGAGGGTGTTCGCATGGATCCTGAGAAAGTTAAGGCTGTGGTAGATTGGCCATCCCCAGAGTCTCGCAAGGCCCTGCAGAGATTTCTGGGGTTCGCCAATTTATACCGGCGTTTCATTCGCAATTTCAGCCAACTAGCCGCACCTCTGACCGCTTTGACCTCCCCTGGTTTGACGTTCAGGTGGTCAGACGCAGCTGAGGCTGCGTTTGCCAAACTGAAAAGCTGCTTTGTTTCAGCTCCCATTCTCGTTACCCCTGATCGTTCACGTCAATTCATAGTGGAGGTCGACGTGTCAGAGGTGGGGGTAGGAGCAGTGTTGTCCCAGCGCGCATCCTCAGACGGAAAGGTTCATCCTTGCGCGTATTACTCTCATCGTTTATCTCCTGCGGAAGTTAACTATGACATTGGCAATCGAGAGTTGTTGGCGGTCAAGCTAGCACTGGAAGAATGGCGTCACTGGCTTGAAGGGTCGGGTGTACCTTTCATTGTATGGACGGACCATAAAAATCTCGAATACATTAGAACTGCCAAAAGACTTAACTCCAGGCAGGCTCGGTGGGACTTTTAGAGCGAGGAGGAAACCAATTGCAACAACCGCGCTTTGCACGTTAAATTAATATATTGCTATGCCCTTCTTGTTTTTCACATCATACATGTATAATAAAGTTCAAATAGATTGTCAATAGTTATGAGAGTAACTTGTTTTTTTTTTTTTGTGAATTTGAATTCAAAATGTAATACTATGCTATTCATATTTCGTTAAATACAGTGAATGTGTGAAAAAAGTGAAAGATGACAGAATAACTGCATAGCGTCGTCTGCATAGATGCAGTTTCTAAGATTAAAATTACTTTAATTTAACTGATCCACCCAAATACAAAGCGGCATAATATAACTGATTGCTTACCAGCATTAAAACCACTTAAAATAAAAACCTTAGGTTTTTTCTTTGTATGCAGCGTCCGCTCTGTGGATTAGGATGTTGCAATAACGCCGGTGGCTTTATTATTAACTGACTGAATACTTGACTCTTACCTGACATTTAGATATGAAAGTTTACCATCAACAGTACCTGCGCGAAACATTAAACATTGATGATCATCTGCCGACTTGACTGTTTCTGCACGTCCTCAGTCCGCTTAATTAACGGCTTTTCGTTCTATCCGCGTGAGCTAAACATTTTTGTTCTGTACTTTTTTACTTGCATGTATTTCTACATATTTTCAGCCAAGTAACACTCAGGATATAATATAAGTTATTATAGATAGCATAAAAGCTTGTTCTGAAAGGATGACAATTATAAAAACGATATTTCCAGCTTAATTTAGCCAAAATAATGATTTATTCGTTTTCATACTTTATATATGTTAATTTATCTACTAATATATTATTGAAAATGCCATAAATAAATATTCATTGCCTTCTGTAAGCTATTGCATTCGTTTTGTACATTTATAGGTGCATAAATACTGTCTAATTTAAATTTCTTTAAGACGTGGTTGTGTTCTCTATTTATCGATGCTCTGTAAATTTGCACTTAAAAACCTTCTTGTTAGAAAATTGTTCTTCAATTAATTTTTTTTTCAAAAATATATTTAGCTGAAGAAGGCTAATATATAGCTTGTTAATCTTTTTATCAAAAAAAGGAAAGTCATGTAACTTAGCCTACCCTGCTTCTACATCGGTGCAGCTTGTTCTGGATTTAAATAATACTTTTATTTTAGTAAATGAAGGCAGTAAAACCGCAAAGGGCACTAGTGAGCCATGCAAAATCACCGCATTTACCTTTCAATCACAGTTTACATCGGGATATTGCCAATTCCACGTATACAGGGGTAACTCTCTCTGCTCACGCATGTAAACGGGTTATTCCGAATGTTTCAGAAACCCGAAACCCGACCTTAACTCGACCATAACCCGAAAAATGACAGCATGTAAACGTAGTCAATGTCATAAAACTTCATGATCTTAGATTTTAATATAAAGTATGCAAAGCTTTGGTGTTTAAAATGTGCTTTACTTTTGCAATTACCGAAATGCTTCTTGAAATTTTAGAACTTACATATTTAATATGAGAGTTCCAAGTAATTCTATCATCCATAATAACTCCAAGGAATTTAATTTCATGCACCCGCTCTATAACAACGTCCTCTATCTGAATTACTTCCTGAGCATTAGAATTACCAGGTCCGAATATCATCATTTTGCTTTTTCCCAGATTTAATGATAATTTATTTTCTTTGAACCACTTATTAACACGTTTGAGTTCCAAAGTAACTATTTGACACAGTTGTTTTAAGTCGTTTCCAGACGCAAAAATATTTGTATCATCTGCAAACAAAACAAATCTAAGTAGCCTATTTGAGATGTTTTACAAATATCATTTATATACATGTCAAACAGTTTTGGGCTCAGTATTGAACCTTGAGGCAAACCACACACGCTTTCTTGATAACTTGATTGATAATCTCCTATTTTCACGTATTGTTTTCTATTTTCCAAATAACTGATCATCCACTGTAATGCAACTCTTCTAATTCCATAATGTTCTAGCTTATTAATTAAAATATCGTAATTTATTGTGTCAAATGCCTTACTTAGGTCAATAAATAATCCTATTGCATATTTCTTGTTATCTACAGCATTAGTTATTTCATCAATTGTATCAAAGAGTGCATGCGAAGTTGAACAATTATTCCTAAAACCAAACTGATTATCTGAGAGTAATTTATTTCTTTCAATAAAACTACTAAGTCTAGAATTAAAAACCTTCTCTAAAATTTTTGAAAATTGCGGTAAAAGTGAAATCGGCCTATAATTAGTAAAGAGATGCTTATCTCCTGCCTTAAACAAAGGAATCACTTTTGCTATTTTCATACCTTCAGGAAATTGGCCAGTTTGCAATGATAAGTTGCAAATGAATGTTAACGGCTTACTAATACTTTCAATAACACTTTTTAAGGTCTTCATATCCATATCATAATGATCTGTCGAGGTTTTATTTTTACACCCTCTAACAATGTCCAATATCTCATTTTCCTCAACATGTATAAGAAACAGTGTTTTAGGATTTGTATCTATTAAATCACAATTGTATCTCTCAACATTTGCAATATTTGCAGCAAGGTTTGGGCCAACATCCACAAAGAATTTATTAAACCTATCAACTACTGTATTCATATTGTTTATAGTTTTATCCTTATCTCTAAAATATTGTGGGTAATTAATCATTCCAGATTTATTTCTAATTAAATTATTTAAAATATTCCATAAGCCTTTACTATTATTCTTATTGCTATCTAACAATTATTATTATAATAATCCTGTTTACATTTTCTTATGATACCAGTCAATTTATTTTTGTATTTCTTGTATTTATCCTCCGCTTCTTTTGATCTATATTTTATAAAATTTCTGTAAAGTGAATTTTTTACAAGCATTCAACAATCCCTTAGACATCCACTCATTTTCTTTGCACTTTCTTTTTTTACAGTATTTTTTTATTGGACAATTTTTATCATAAACTTTTAGAAATATTCGCATAAACTAATCGTATGCCTTAATAGTATCATTTTCTCTATATACACTACTCCAATCTTGCATTAGTAATTCTTTTTTAAGTGCTTCAATAGTTTTCTTTGTTTTTACCCTTCTAAACCAATACATAGTATCCTCTTCATTTTTTTGAAATTCATTTTTATTTAATACAAAAACTGGAAGGTGATCGGTGATATCATTTATCATTAGTCCGCTGACTGTGTTATGTCATTGGAAAAAATATTATCAATCAAAGTCGCGCTATAGTTTGTAATTCTACTCGGTTTCGTTATTAGAGGAAAAAAAACTATACTAAATAGAGTACTAATAAATTCGTCAGTCTTTTTATGTTTATTTGGGTTTTCGCTTCCTTTTAACTGTGTCCGTATAGTCCTCGTTTATAAAAATTTTAGTTCCTTTGAGACGTTTTGCATGGTGCAAAATAATTTCGCGGTCCTTCCAGTGTCGTAGCTGCACAATGATGGGTCTTGGCCGGTCTCTCCCACCGTCAGGTTTCCCTACCCGATGCGCCCGTTCCACCTCCACCGTGTGCTGCAGCTGTAGCTTCTCCACCAAAAGATTTTTAACTTTTTCCTCCGCGTCGGCCCAGGTTTCCCCTGCCGATTCCTTCACTCCCTCAAATACCAAGTTGTTTCTGCGACTTTGCCCCTCCAGGTACTCCATTTTGTCAGTGATGGTGAGCATACTGTCGCAAACTTTATAGACGTCAGATTGCAACTTGTTGTTACGTTCAGATAGCTTTGCATTCTCTTCCTTCAGATTGTCCACCTCACCTTGTGTAAACTGTAGGCTTGTTTTAAGTTCTTGAATGTCCTTTAATATTGCATCCATTCGGATATTTGTAGTTTCCACAATAATTTTTATGAAACCTTTGAAGTTCTCCTGTTGTTGTTGGAGTAGTTCCTTGAACATATCCTTCTGTTGATCCATTAGCCCAATGACTCGACTGAGGCTCACATACTCTTCTTCCGTTGCCAAATCTACCTGCTGCTTAATCTCTGTTTTTGATGGTTTTGGCATTTTGCTCTCCTCTCTCGACAAGCACAATAAGATTTGGTAAATTGAGAATCTAAATCCGAATAGCGTAGTTTAGCGTAGTTTAAATGCGAATGTTGCGACTCCACACGCCAACACCACACTTCAACAAACATACACAAATGCTGCTTAAAGCTTTATCACGCAAAGAAGAAGCCCAATGAAAACAAGATCCACAAATGCTCTTCTGTCTGATTTCAAATGGACTGAGACAAAACTGTTCTGTGATCAGACAAATCAAAGTTTGGAAACTAAAGAGGAGAGAGATCATCTGTATTGTTATCAGTGCTCACATCAAAAGCCTTCATCTCTGTTGGTATGGAGGAGGATTAGTGTCTAAATGAGCAGCTTTCACATCTGGAAAGACCTCTTCGCTCTTATAGGAAATGTGTAGACAGAAGCTGAGTTAGGATGAAGATTTACCTCCAACACTTCAAAGTCAGATTTAGATAAAGTCACAGATCAGATCCTGTACTGAATAATCAACTCATACGATTAAGAGGAAGTGATGTCACTATTGTGTCGTCTTATTCACCATCAGATCATACTGAAGATCAGACATCTTTACACCTTTTTATTGAAAGTGAGTCCTAAAAATGAAAGAGAAAGTCAATCAGATATGAGATCATCATCAGTGTCAGATGAAGAGACAGAAAAACAAACTATTAGTGCTGTCAGTCAGTGATAGAAATGAAATCTTCAACATAATAAACATGTCAACAATCTGTTTATCACATACACATGAGCTACAACATACAAAAAAAACACATTTCATCTATTTCCTCTGAATATTTGATGTCAATGTAAGAGATGAATGTATTGATATGTATGTAGTATAATATAATGACACACTGATCTTTTTTCTAATCTTCATCTGTATCATTTATCATCTGTACTTTGTGTTTATCTGTTGTGTATATATTGTGTTTGTGTTGTTATTTCTGTCTGTATTCTGATGATTTGATAAATAATGCTTAAAACATGAAATAAAAACCAAGTTGTTATAAAAAGAGTTTAAGATGAACATCTAGTCAAGTGTGCATAACTATAGAGGTGTCGGCCTATCAAACAAACCCCATTAACAAACATCATATATAATGTGTAAGAAGAGTAAGATCACAGTATTAAATCCTGGAGTGAACAAACTCAACATCACAGTTAGTAAACAGACTCAGACATTGGATTGAATTCTTATTGTGTTGATCTGACAAAGCATCAAGTGTTGTTCATGTACACTTCATATTTTCTGTTTGTTGGGTTTAAAGGATACACAGCCTATAACAGCAGCAGATCAATTTACATTTATTTCTAATATTTACATTCTAGGATTTAAATGACACTGCATTAGTTTACTTTAAACATTTATTTAAATGAGCTCTACTCACCGTACTGTCTCTAGTTTATAATGTGGATCATCTTTTAGATCAGAGATCAGCTTCACTCCTGAACCTGTGAGATTATTACGAGACAGATTCAGTTCTCTCAGGTGTGATGGGTTTGATCTCAGAGCTGAAGTCAGGGCAACACAACATTCATCTGTGATATTACACCTCCACAACCTGTAGAGAACAGAGACTTTACGTGAATTATACAAAACTACAAACAAAAGTCTCTAACCTCAATCTCTTCATGTAATGTTCCTCTTTGAATCCCTCAGTAACTGAGACACTGTGTGTTTAAATGTCAAATAAATCCATCACACAGCTGACTATTAGTGTTAGATGTCCTAAACCACATGAACATTTCTTCATAAATCTGTATTGAGTTCATGACTCACACTTGTAATTCTCATCAGGTATTTGATGTAAAAATCTTCCTCTATTACAGGAGGAATATCAGCTGGAGATAACATAACTCTGATCTTACATTTAAAGATGTTACAGTGTTTAAAGATCAATTTCACTCAATCTATAAAAACATTATTAATGTGTGTGTCAGTGTCAATGATGGATCAATGTTTTTAATCATCTTTATAAAAACAACACGACGAGGAGAAAAACTCTTCATACACAATAATATCAGCAAAGATTTCATCAAAGAAACACCAAACTACATTTTCTGACATTTTAACAGAGGAGTTTTGTTGCACGTTGTGAAGGAAATTGAAATGAATCATAACTAATTATAACTAACATGTCTTTTCCTTACAGGTTTGAACCATAGACTGTAAAAAAATATGGACGACGCGACCTGGCCTCCCACCATTGTAATGAATTGAAGCCAAAAATGTCCGACCACGGTCGCCGCCATGTTACGTAAAAACGTCAGTTTGGAGCCGAGGCATGCGCAGAAGGAATCGTCCGTGAAGCCAGAGGCGGAGCCGCGGTATTAAACTTCCGCCCAAACGCTCGCGCGGCCAATTCAACCACTCCAATCATAACGACACGCCCCGTTTCTATAGCATCAAATTACAAGCTAAAATGAAACTTATCACAAAAATTAACACTTGAACATATATCAGCGTGATAACAACTACTTGAAAGGACCAAAACCATCTTTCGAAAACTTTTATTGGAAGTGTAAATATTTTTTTTATTTAGAGCATAGTCCCATTCATTTGAATGGAGAGGGCGGGGTTATGACTTGTACTGCAGCCAGCCACCAGGGGGCGATCAAAGAGCCAGAGGCTTCACTTTTCAAGGCTTATGAGGCACACCCGGTTTGAACATTTGTACTGTATGCTTTTGACAACAAAATGTGTTGAAATAATAGAGGAAGTACGTGTGGTTAAATGATTTCAATTTAAAATCCCATGACTTGTCAAAGCTGAGGTTATCAAGAAAGTTAAATTTGGTTTTGTCTGCATGTTAACAGAGAAGAGTTTCTGAATTGCAGATATGAAGAATAAATCATATTAGAGATAAATGATGTGACTTTGTCATGTATCTATCCTATATAAACTATTTTATTCTTTCTGATGAGGAGGATTCAGTCGTGATTAAATCATATTCAAAGACATTGACTGGAGTCTGTCAGGTTGAACACATGATCTTATTTCCTCAAGCGTTTGTGTTCATTAGGGGTGGGAATCGTTTGGACCCTCATGAATCGATTCAGAATCAACATATATAATTAATATGTTAACCAGCATATCGATACGTAACTGTAACTGACATATCATCTAATTCTCATCATTATACACAGTGATTTTGGCAGTATTATTGTATTTATCTAATGCAGCGCACCCAGCGCCTCTGTCTGAATAACAAATGATGTGAATATTTTTACAGAAATATATATTCATGTTCTTATCTATATCTAAACATTTAGCGGCAGGTTTTTGGAAACGCTATTAGCACATCAGATGAGTCCGTAAATGAAAGGCGCTGTTTCTTCCTGCCGCTCACTGAACAGAGAAAAGGCAGATGAAGATCATCCCAACATGTATTTTATTTTCTTGCAGTTTATAATGAGTCAAATAGGGCTAGATGTGTTTTTTTTTCTTTCTCTTCTGCTCTTCTTTCTCTTCCCTCCCGCAGTTGAGTTCAGCCTTTTGGTTCTGATAACATCACCTCATTATTTTGTAAAATAACTTTTAAGAATCAATTCTTGACACTAGTGAATGATGCATCAAAGAATACAAAATTTCATAGTTTTTCATTTTTTTTCATTTTTCATATAATGGACAAAATGTTGTGTGACTCTTCTGTGTTTGTCTTCTGTGGACACCCGGTGAGGATAAATGTCTTGTGTGTGTTGTCTACATGGTTATGTAACTTAAGTCAGTCAGGTGTATAGGGGAAATCTAACAACACAACATCATAATTATTCATGAGACTGCTGATGTATCTGCTTACTGATCAGGGCCCAGTTCCCCAAAACGTTCTTATCGCTAAGTAGTTCTTAACCTATTTCTTAACCTCACTCTTAACTCTATGGCACGATTCCCAAAACGTTCGTACGCTAAGTATATCTTCTGTAAGTCACACTTTCGTAAGGTTGGTCTGGATCATTCGTAAGTTCTCTCTAGCGTTGTTTGAGCACAAAACGCTATCGCCGCCACTGTGCAGCAGTCTTTAGAAATCAGCACAGCGCAGTACAAGTCAAACTATGGTATGTTATCAATGATTTTATGTTATGGACATTTTTAAGACCTATAATAAAATATGTTTGCAATGGATACAGGACTATTTATGCAGTTGACTTTATTTGGTATCAGAACTAATGAATCAAAGACGGCGCCGGTGTTTGTTCCTCATTGAAGTCTGTTCCCTCTATGTTTATAGCGTTTTCATCACATTACATTTATAATTTATTTAGAAAGATTAAAGATTTCAATTGGTTATACTAAAAATCAATAATATCATGTATTCTATTCTACCCGTTCTCACCAAGATGCGTACAAATATGACACGCAGTGTGATTATCGTGCAATAGATATGCCAAATTCCGATTTTGCGTGCATATGATACGCCAGTCCTTCCCATTCACTTATATGGTGAATCGTTTCGTGACGTTTTATTTATTGTTTTCTCATTTTTTTTCTGTTTTTTAAACCATTTTCGCTTGGGTTTAGGGTTAGATTTCACATTTATTTAAGCAGGTTATTTAATATACAGGTTTCTCTATGTTTTTATCTATATTTAAGCCATGGTCGCTTGGAGTTGGGGTTAGAGTTGGGTTTTGGGTTAGGATGTCATTTTTATATAACAAAAAGTTGTTCTAACCCTAAACCCAAGCGAAAATGGTAAAAAAAACAGAAAACAAATGAGAAAACAATAAATAAAACGTCACAAAACGATTCGCCATATAAGTGAATGGGAAGGACTGGCGTATCATAGGACTGGCCGACTGAAGCTAGCATTTTCCGATCTAATGGCGGATTCATCTGATATATGCTTTTCTGACCTGTCCTCGCCTGAGCGGGAAGCTGCAAAGGAGTTGATCGGTTTGAGCAGATCCAACGCGAGCTACAGCGCCCACTTCACCATGTCTCCGGACGTCCACAAGCGACCGAGGAATGCGACAAACGAGTGCTCCACGCGATGCAGCTTCACTGACCGTAAACGAGTGAACGGAGACGCCATTGCTCAACATGAAAGCGATCGGGAAGATGTGGAGGAGCTGCTGCCCGGCCTTCGCAGATTCAGCATGCCCCACATCACCCTGGACCCAGACGTTCGCAGGCGACTGAGGCGTACCACAACCAAACCCCCCACGCGATGCAGCTCCGCGGAGCGCGTTCGGGTAAACAAAGACGCCATCGCCCAGCATGAAAGCGGTAAGACTCCGCTTGTTATTGTAAGATGTACTACTTGCTACATGTATAGTTTAGCTTCTGCCGTTAGCATAGATGGGTTTACATGCACTAAGTGTATTGAAGTATTAAGATTAACTGAGAAGGTTGCTGAACTAGAATCGCGCATCCGAACGCTAGTTGAGGATAGCAAAACCGCTAATGTTACTGTTGTAAATACTGTATCGAGCGAAAAGACTACTGGCTCGGTTCCGACATCAGAGGCTAATGTAAACATTACAAATACTGTATCGAGCGCACATAGTGTTCCGACATCAGATGCTAATGTAAACATTACAAATACTGTATCGAGCGCGCATAGTGTTTATCATAATACACATGGCTCGGTTCCGACATCAGAGTCAAGTCGGCGGTCTAACTGGGTGACTGTCAGGCGGCATAGTCATATACGGCGTCCATCTAAGACCCATAACGTTACGGTACTTTCTAACAGATTCGATCCCCTAAGGAATACACTAGCTGAAATACCTGTTAAAAGTGCCCTGGTCATTGGAGATTCTATACTCAGGAACACTAACATTGTGGCACCAAACACCATAGTCGACTGTATACCGGGAGCCAGAACGTCTGACATTAGATCCAAACTTAAAGTGCTGGCTAATGCTAAGCGGAAGTTTTCTAAGATTGTTATTCACGCCGGAACAAATGACACCAGACTCCGACAGTCGGAAATCACCAAAGATAATATTAAGGAGATGTGTGAAATTGCAAAAACAATGTCAGACAATGTAATATGCTCTGGTCCCCTCCCCGCCTACCGGGGAGATGAAACACATATGGGCGGTTTCCCGGACAGGGATTAGCCTAATCCAGGACTAGGCCTTAGTTAAATTAGGAAATATAACTAGTTTTAACAAATATGCCTTACTAAAAACATTACCTGTGTGCATTTTGAGGCAAAACAAAGGGCCCTGATGTATTTTAAGATATGTCAGTGCAAGTTGTTTTCAGTTTGGACAGCTCTTAAAAATGTTTTAGTCTAGGACTAGTCTAATACCTGTCCGGGAAACCGCCCCATAGTAGATTAGTGTCTCTCAATGGCTGGATGTCAAAGTGGTGCCCTCAGCATAATGTAGGGTTTATAGACAATTGGAAGCATTTCTGGGGTAGACCATTTCTCCTAACCCGAGATGGCCTTCATCCGACATCAGAAGGAAGTGCTATACTCACCAGAAATCTGATTAATATTCTTAATTCTGATATAGTATGACTATCCAGGGCCAAGGTCAGGAAACAGACGGATCAGCTTAACTGTCCGTCTGTTAGCTGGCATGATATGTCTAGATCACATATATCCCAGCACTTCGAGTCGATCTTACCAGAATATCAACACATTTCAACTGTATCTGTTCCCCGAACAAGCAAATACAGAGCACCGCTTGCCACATCACGCACAAATTTGATCAACATAAAATTAGGAAACAATACATTACAAGATGAACCTCGAATGTTAAAATTCGGCCTTCTTAACATTAGATCGCTTACCAATAAAGAACCTATTGTTAATGAAATAATTAATGACCAAAACTTAGATGCACTCTGTTTAACAGAAACCTGGCTTAAAGCAGACGACTACATTAGTTTAAACGAATCCACCCCACAAGACTATTATTATAAACACGAACCTAGGTTAAAGGGGAGAGGGGGTGGTGTAGCTACAATATACAACAAAATTTTTAAAGTAAACCAAAAATCTGAACTAAAATTTAAATCATTTGAACTAATGTTGTTAAATATGGAAATAACTTATCGTAACCACAAACAGCTCTCTTTCGCCTTAGCTACAATCTATAGACCTCCGGGCCACCATGCAGATTTCCTTAAAGAAATAGCAGATTTTCTGTCTGAGCTTGTAGTCACTGTAGATAAAGCTCTTATCGTTGGTGATTTTAATATTCATGTGGATAACCCAAAAGATGCATTAGGACGTGCGTTTATGGATGTTCTAAATTCTCTCAATATTAGACAAAACGTGACAGGGCCAACGCATACTCGTAAGCACACATTAGACTTAATTCTGTCACTCGGGCTCAATATTAATGACATCAAAATATCACCTCAGAGTGATGCAGTTTCTGACCATTACCTTGTGTCATACACTGTACTTCTAGATAGGATAACTCAATCCACAACATGCTACAGATTAGCCAGAACAATAATTTCCACCACTAAAGATAGCTTTATTAGCACTCT
This sequence comes from Misgurnus anguillicaudatus, assembly GCF_027580225.2. NCBI lineage: Eukaryota > Metazoa > Chordata > Actinopteri > Cypriniformes > Cobitidae > Misgurnus > Misgurnus anguillicaudatus. Next base: position 8,501,560 of record NW_027395283.1, on the reverse strand, counting down.
TCCAGACCTGTCCCAAATTAAACATGCAGATAACTGTGATGATCTAGATATTGTAATAGAAAACCTAAACAATGTCTGTTCTAACACATTGGATGCCGTTGCTCCCATTCGAAAAAAGAGAATCAAAGAAAAACAGCCAGCTCCATGGTATGATCATCACACCGCAGCTCTTAAAAAGGCAGCTAGGAAAATGGAAAGAAATTATAGAAGCACAAAGTTAGAAGTATGGCGTGCAGCATGGAAAGATAGTGTTAAACACTACAGACAGGCTATTAAAACCGCCAGATCTACCTATCTTAGCAAGCTTATAAATGAGAATCATAATAACCCGCGTTTCCTCTTTAGCACCGTTGCAAAACTGACTAGAAACAAAGAACAAACAGAAACCAATAGTAAACTCCAACACAATAGTAACGACTTCATGAACTTCTTTTCTAACAAAATTACGGCTATAAGGGAAAACATCGTAGCTACACAGGCAACCACCACTCTACCCGTTAGTTCCATTAACACTACACTACCACACGAACATCTTGATTCATTTAAACCTACTACAATAGAAGAGCTCTCTAAACTAGTAACGTCATCCAAATCATCGTCCTGTATATTAGACCCCGTTCCCACAAAACTACTTAAAGAGGTATTCCCTGTAGTGTCAACCCCAGTTCTAAATATCTTTAACTCATCGCTAGAAATGGGATACGTTCCAACATCTTTCAAACTAGCAGTTATCAAACCGCTGATTAAAAAACCACAGCTTGATCAGGGAGAGCTTAATAACTTTAGACCAATCTCAAATCTCCCTTTTCTTTCGAAAATATTAGAAAAGGTAGTGGCAAGCCAGTTACGCACATTCTTGACAAATAATAGTACATATGAAAAGTTCCAATCAGGATACAGGCCCCACCATAGCACAGAGACAGCGTTGCTTAGAGTTACAAATGACCTCCTATTAACATCCGATCGTGGTGAAATCTCAATTCTTATATTACTAGACCTTAGTGCAGCCTTTGACACAATAGATCATACAATCTTACTCAATAGACTAGAAAACTATGTTGGTATCAGTGGTCAGGCGCTAGCCTGGTTTAGGTCGTATCTAACCAATCGCTATCACTTTGTTTATGTAAACGAGGAAGAGTCATATCACTCCCTGGTTAAATACGGTGTACCGCAGGGATCGGTTTTAGGTCCTATCCTGTTCTCTTTATACATGTTACCTCTAGGAGACATTATCAGGAAACATAACATAAGTTTTCACTGCTATGCGGATGATACCCAGCTTTACATCTCCTCACATCCCAGCGAAACACACACGTTTTCTAAGCTAACAGACTGCCTTAGCGATGTTAGTGACTGGATGGCACATAACTTTCTTAAGCTGAACTCCAATAAGACAGAGATACTTATTATTGAACCGAATCGCTACAAACATAATATGTCAGATTACACGTTGCACATAGATGGCTGCACTGTGGTGCCATCTTCCACGGTAAGGAACTTAGGTGTGATGTTCGACAGCAACTTATCCTTCGATAGTCATATCGCCAACGTCTGCCGTACAGCTTTCTTCCACCTTAGAAATATCTCGAAAATACGCCATATACTGTCTACATCTGACGCAGAGAAGCTTATCCATGCTTTTATGACCTCTAGAATAGACTATTGTAACTCGCTACTCGGGGGATGCCATGCAAATCAAGTAAACAAGCTTCAGCTAGTTCAAAACGCTTCCGCAAGGGTACTTACTCGATCTAAAAAGTATGACCACATAAGCCCAATTCTGGCATCTTTACACTGGCTACCAGTTAAATATCGCATACAATTTAAAATATCACTAATCACCTACAAAGCTTTAAATGGCCTAGCACCCTCATATCTTAGAGAATTACTATCAGAATACAATCCATCACGCACACTACGGTCACAAAATTCTGGTCTCTTGATTATCCCTAGACCATCAAAAGTGTCTAAAAGTGGAAGGTCATTTTCCTACTTAGCCCCTAAGCTCTGGAATGATTTACCAACCGATGTCCGAGAATCAGACACAGTCGATAATTTTAAATCTAGACTTAAAACTTTTCTCTTCAACAAAGCATTCGCATAATTTGTCTAGTAAAAGTACTTAACTCGAAATAGTTATTTGTACCGAACAAAGCACTCGCGGTCATAAAACAGACCAACCAAATAAATAAATAAAAACCTTATCTTAACATATAGTCGGATTGCGATTTTGGAACTTTCGTGTTCTTGTGAATAGTATGCCATACAAACCCGTTTGCCACTGAACGTGCATTAACGGCGTCAGTGGGGCATCCAGCCTTAGTCAAACGGGTTGGCACGTATGGTTGGGTTGTGACTTTGGCATTTTCGTGTGTCTTGTGAATAATATGCCATACAAACCCGTTTGCCACTGAACCTGCATTAACGACGACAGTGGGGCATTCCGGCCTTAGTCAAACGGGTTGGCACGTATGGTTGGGTTGTGTTTTTGGCGCTTTCTTTATATTGCGAATACTATGCCATACAGACCCGTTTGCCACTGAACCTGCATTAACGACGACAGTGGGGTTACAGGCCTTAGTCAAACGGGTCAACAGGTTTCATTTTCTCTTTCTCTTAAAAATCAGAAGGTGACCATTAGTTACCATACATACCGTCGCAGTGGGCCCCCCAATTTGCAAAATATACCGTCGCAGTGGGCCCCCAATTTGCTAAATCCTCAACTATGGATAATATAATTATGCCGCAATAGTTAGTCTGTCTGAAACTAAGCTGATTAAACCACATCCCTGTGTGACACTTGCATTACATGTGAACGGCCCCTACGCTAATATGATTTTGTTTTTCTCTCCCTGTCCTGTCCTCGACCCTGAGGACAATGGGACAAACAGACCCAGTTCCGGTAGATGTGAAAGTCGACACACCTCTGATCTACTGGTCGTCCATCAATGTGATGCCCAGCTGATGCCTGACCAACGACCACCGGCAGAACCCGCTTAATCTCCGCTTAATCCCCGCTTAATCTCCTTATCCGTTTATATGTCTGTATATACATATATATCTCCCAAGGGTTTTTCCCTCCTAGGACTTTTTATTTTTTATTTCCTCGGCTAAACAACCCGGGGTTTTTTTTTTTTTTTCTCCTAGGGGGTTTTTTACCCCGGGGAGGTAGCCTGCTTGGGCTTAATTTAGCTTCTTCTCCTAGACGTTACATTAGTAATACGCTCGTTCATAATGTCGAGTCATAGCCGCAGCAAATTTGACTGCATATGCTATTGTGTATTATGTTATGCTATCTGTCATTTTTCTGTGCTTTTACTGCTTCTATTAATGTAAAGCTGCTTTGAAACAATTGAATATTGTGAAAAGCACTATATAAATAAAATTGAATTGAATTGAATTGAATTGAATGCACGCAAAATCGGAATTTGGCGTATCTATTGCACGATAATCACACTGCGTGTCATTTGTACGCTTTTTGGTATATTTGACAGTTTTATGCCTTTTAACATATAGCTCTTTTTTCTCTACGGTTTGTTTTAAAACTGTTATGTTTCCATACATAATAAATATATATTATAAATATAATACGATTCATATTGTAAAAATAATTGACTTACAATCAAAAACAGTCAAGATACATTACATAAATGCACACATATACATCTCAGTAGCCATTAAAACTTTCAATGTATATAAAGAATAAACGTATAATGTGATAAAAACGCTATAAAAACATTACACTAAAGGGAAACATAGGGAACAGACTTCCACACAACACCGGTAACTCCAAAACAATTTTTTTTTATTCGGCAACCCTTAAACCTTTTGACATTTTGCCTGACGTGGCTAAATAAAAAAAAAAAATTGCCTCCCAAGACAACTCATTATGGAGCTGCTGGATCTTCTCAGACCATATTCTCTATCTAACTAGGTTGTTTTTTATTGAAAACATTAATGGTAAGCAATACCGCATTAAACAGAAGTAACTGCAGCTGCTTGCCAAGTAATTCTGATTGTTAAGTACCTTACCATTAGTATAAAAGTGTATAACATCATTTTTAAAAGTCGTTAAACCCATGTCAAGAAACGGCACAAGTGGCACAACGGGATAAGGAGGGTGTATGATTAGGGAGGGATACCCGCTTCGTCTATATTAATGACAATTTGATAACTTAATTATTAGTCTATTTTACTGATAACTTAAACCATGTTAAAATAAATGTTACTGGAATAGTTTGAGTTATGTTCCATTTGTATATAACGTGTTGTCTTTCTTAACATTGTAATGCACCTTTGCGTTAAGTGGAAAATGGATCCCTGAGCGATCGATCGCAAATAATTCAGCACCTTCACTTGGGACAGCGACATTGTTACGCCGAACTTAGAGGCAGCGTGTTAAGAAGCTTCCTAAGAGACACTTCGGGGAACACACTTAGGAACACAAACAACTTTGGTAAGATATATCTTTTTGAGTCTTCTTAGCGTGCTAAGAGTGAACGTTATCGGGGAACCGGGCCCAGATACTTTACATTTTTTGTGTGTTTTTTTCATACAGTTTATGTTTAACTAAATCTCAGTACATGTGTGACTATCAGAGAGATGATCTTACCTCAGTATCTTCAGTTTACAGTCAGGATTCTTCAGTACATCAGAGATCAGCTTCACTCCTGAATCTCTTAGTTTATTATAAGACAGATCCAGATCTCTCAGGTGTGATGGGTTTGATCTCAGAGCTGAAGTCAGAGCAACACAACCTTCATCTGTGATATTACAACCACACAACCTGTAGAGAACAGAGACACACAGTTTGTTCACACACAGATCAAATCTACAGTGAGTTGAATTTGTTTCTCTTCTGTCATCATTTAGTGTTTATGGACAATTTTATTTTAGTTTCATTTATGTGTGTTTGTGTTTTACTGAAACACATCAGTGAGATTTACAAGGAAATGAACTTCATCAGTTTATGTTTATATTAACTGTGTGATTTATTTTTTATACAGTAATGAAATCAGATTTCTCTCATCAGACATCACTAAATGTTCTCTTATGTTTTTATTTCTGAATGATTTTTGTTTTTTACTTTTGTTCATAATTCAATTTTAATGTTTTATGTTTGTGACTTTCAGTAAGAGTTAAAGTGTTGTGATGAATGTTGAATAAAATCAGCTTCAGTTATCAAATACATTATTGAGATTAAATAAAAATTCACCATTCAACATTTAAAGTGAACCAAAACTTTTTATAAATGTTGTCTTTGAATTTTGATCAATACTTGTCTGAGGACATCTTAGGGTGTTTTCAGACATGAGTCTATGTTTCAGAACCTGCTGCTTTTTCTTCTTGGTTCAGTTTGTTTAGTCATATGTGAACATGGCAGGGGCAGACTGCTTTAGTCTATGATCACAGCAGACACAACTACCAGATGAAGATCAATAAAACACTCCCACGAGGTTCACAACAAGATTACAATATGCCCGGGATATGTTGTGCTGTTGGCGGCAGGGGTGCCGCTAGCAATTTTGGGCCCTATGAAAGAATATGAGGTCGGGCCACCACCATACCCATTTCGCACCAAACATCCAATCCAACCTACTGTAGCTATTCAAAATCTTTGTCTGTAATTTAATAATACAGAACTATTTATTTTGCTATTGTTTTGACCACAATTAACAGTATTTATAGATACTTACAATGTTTGCAGCTAAGATAATTTATTGCGCAATGTAAATGTAATTAAAAATACAGTAAATTAATCAAATAATCAGAGAAAATGCAACATTATTAAACACAGATTGAAGATAATTGTGACCATGCCTGTGAAAACCCAGCTGAAGTATTTCTTTGTGATTTACTGTTTTCCACATAAAACCATCCTACATAATGTAAAGAACATTTTGTGAAAATATAAACTTGATATTAATATTGACTGAGTAATGTCATGTCAGCGATTGAAATCATAGTGAAATTAATGCTTGAAATTAAACTGTGATGCTTTTATCTCACAATAAGATTTGAGGCTTTAGTCTGATTTTCAGAGACCGTCTCAGTGACATACTGTATACTTGAGCTGTTACACACATCAACAACATTATAACATTTAAAAATGGCGAACAACAACAATGCATCTTTTCTATACAGTTACCTTATGCCTCAAATAAGACTGCGTCAAAAATGCTTGACCAAAGCTTGTATTATAATTATTAGCATTATTTATAAGGTGAAGAACAGGTTTCACACACCAGCAGCTACACTAAAGCAAAAATAACAACAGATCATTAACGTGAACTCGAGAAAACAGCTTTACTCTTAACGTAAATGATTCTTCAGACTGTTTATTAATCAGCAGGACTCTAAAATGAAATGAAGGACAACTGTAGATAAACGTCTCCATCTCTCTAACAAACTACAACAACTATAACAGATTACGACAGATTGATTTCTTAAAGCTGTTGCAAGGATAGAAGCTTTAATATACATTAATGGACTAGTTTAGCCTTTGTTGCATTTCAGTTTTATCACAATCAACTCGATTCTCAACTGCCTAAAAGTACTTCCTTGGCATATTGCGTTACAAAACATTGGAGTGTGTAACCGCTAGCATTTGTAGTTTATGTTAATTAGGTTATACGGGCTACGTTAATTAAAACAGCTTATAAGGGCTGACTTCGCGTTAGAATCATAACATAAAACAGGGAACGTAAATCACTTTGTGTTTTTTTAAACTGAGGTGAACAGAGCGAAGACTTTACAGTGGAAAGAAAACTGCATTGTATTGCTCCAGCGTCACATTGTGTAAACTGCATCTATAGTAAGGAAGTGCACATATGCAGATATCATAGAAATTAGCATCAAATACACACACCTTGTTCTCTTCTGAAGTTCACGCGCATTGTGAGAGCATGAATTAAAGAAGGTGCTAAATGCAGAGTAAAGACGGGGCGGAGCTAAGAGGGCTCAGCTTAAGGGGATTGTGTGTGCGGCACAGTCCTTGGCTGAGGCCCCAAAAATTTCATGGGCCATTAGAATCATCCCAACACCCCCCCGCCCTTACGGTGCCCCTGGTTGCCGGTAACAACAGTCGTTAGAGGAACCCCGAACTACGTTTGTATTCAATTCCAAAGGAGTTAAATCAGCAGAATAAAGGATTGCCTTCAATCAGAAGTGACCACTAAGATAACATAAATGCTGGCCTAATATTAATGAATAGTAACATATAAGTTACAGCTGTCACTTATACTTACAAGCCTATAGTAATGGATTCATACGCCCCAAAACACTTTTTTCCTAAACTTTTCACTTTACACATAACCTTTTTATATACATTTATAAATGCCAATGGACATTTTGACTTAATTATTAGCGTATGTGAACATCAAAGCCTGAAAGATCACAGTTCTGCATGTGCACGTTTGTTCCCGCTGAGATGTTATGGACAGCAGACTTTCTTTTGTGTCCCAGCAACTTATTTTCAGCAGATTAACCATATGGGCAAACTGGACGAGTACCCAGGGGCACCAAAGTCTTAGAGGCACCAACTAAAACCAACAATAAAAAATATTTTATAAAATTACAAAAGTACTTGCTCTTTAAGACGTAAGTTGTTCATCTACTAAGTAAGCGTGACGTGCACAACAGCTTTTTGGAAAATGATCAGTAGCAGCTAAGTGGCATAGCCAAAAAAAAGTACATTAAGCCACTTTACACAAAATTCCACAAATGTGCAGTTTGTTGAGGTAGATGAATCTGATCGTGCTTTCAGTGTTACTCAGACTTATCAATATGATGTTTGCCGCAAACAAAAGAGAAAGCGGTTTGTAGATGAGTCATCTGACGAAGATGAAGTATTATTTACTGATGTAAGTCAGAGATTTAAGCTCGAGGCATATTATGTCATTTTGGACAGACTAAAATCATGCCTGCCCAAACGTATTGATGCTTACAAAGAGGTCTATGATCTTTTTGGTGTTCTCTTTTGTAAGGACTGTACAGAAAGTGAATTGTGCATAAGGGCTGATAAACTGTCATCACTTATCCAGTGGACCTAAATAAAACTTTGACTGATGAACTGATTCAGTTCAGAGATTTAAGCAAAGACAAGACCTCACCTGCAGAGCTGCTGCAAATTGTTGATCAGAATGAACTAAAGACAACATTTCCTAATGTTTTTGTTGCACTTATACTGTATTTAACTTTTTCAGTATCTAACTGTGAAGGAGAGAGGTCTTTATCTACTCTAAAGTGAGTGAAAAATGAACTTAGGACAACAATGACACAGAAACTTCTTTCTGCACTTTCCCTGCTTGTCATTGAATCTGAACTGGTTAAAGACATAAGAACATTAAGAACACATCATATTCCAGTTTGCTTGGTCAAAATCCAGAAAAGTGCAATTGTAAATTGTTTGAGAATTTGTGCATAATATCACTGCAATTGTTTTGTTTGTGTTGCTCAGTACAAGCAATGTAGCATTACACCACTGAGTAGTTGCACATTAACCAGGACCGGCTGCAGGATGAAATGACTGAGGGGGCATGTGAAATTGTTGAGGGGGCTTAACTTTATATCATCAATGATACACTGAGATCTCGCTTTGAAAAGACTTTTTAAATGCAGCGGTCCATAAAACACTCCATATGCAACTGCACAGCACAGGTAACCACATGGCCGCGGGAAAAATCTCCCTTTCAAAATATTGTGCAAAATATTTTTACTTAAAAAAATCTCCCTCTCTCGCCAACAGGGGGTGCTGCGGGTGCTGCAGCACCCCCTGTTGGCGAGAGAGGGAGATTTTTTTTAAGTAAAAATATTTTGCACAATTTATATATTACTTATGAATATTTTGGGAAATTATTTTTTACACACGTAGGTTATTAAAAGCGGAGTCCACGATGTTTGAAAAACGCGTTGGAAAAGGAGACGGGCCGACTACCAAAACACACTTATAGCCAATCAAATCAAATCAAATGCCGGGTTGCGTATGTGTGGGGCGGGTCTATCAACAGAAGGTCCAGATTCTATTGGGGTAGGGGCGTTTTTGTTTAGGTGATTTCAAATATCAACATTGGCTTTCAAACATCATGGACTCCGCCTTTAAGTGTATTTTGAATTTTAATTTCATTACTGTCTGTGCCTACCCATCTCCGTGGCCTCATCCGAGCGCACTTTCTCCGCCTTGCGTCTTTTGAAGACATGGGTACGCAGCACCATGACCCAGAAAAGACTCACACATCTTTGGATGATGCATGCCCACACAGAAATTCTGAACTCCCTGGGCATTCGTCCCCTCATGAGAGACTTTGGACTTTATTATACAACCGGGGCAATGCGCGACGCGAGTGTCTTTTGCTAGATTAAAAAGCGCGTTGATAATATGCGCAGTATTAACGGGATGACAACGCGGGTTTGCATACATGGATGCGAAGCAGCACAAAAACGCGTTTTAATATGAAAAAATTAAAGGATTTAAATGTAAAAGATTATTATTGAGTCTCTTGGACATAAATGATGACCGATTATGAGACGTTAGAAGGCGCAAAGAGCTGCTTCATCTGTAGCTAAGTAAAATAAATGCTTTGCTTTAAACAAATGCATCTATTTTTAAATGTTTTTTTTAAATGCAACCCCACGAATTTATTGTATATAATGACTCTGTACCTGTGGATATGGTGAGATGAGAACGTTTGTAAATTCTTTATCTTTTGTTTGTAACAAATAAAGTATTTTTAGAGTACAAACCTTATATAAAGCCTAATATATTCTAAAAATGTAATTATACACCATGTATTTCTTTATAAAATATCAGAACTAAACCCATTATCATTTTTGTTCAATTTATGAATTATTTATAAGTTTAAAAAAAAAAAAGTAATAGTACTATTTAGTAAAAAAAGAGCTATATAAAAATAAACAAGGTATGTTACTGTGAGAATATTTTACCACTGTTAATCGACGTGTGATCCTAACTTAAAAACGAAAGTAAAATATGTTCGTCCGCATGGACATTGAAAATACGTTGTTATAATATTATATGTTGTATGTATATCTGAAGTTGTAATGAAAGTAATTTCCCCTGGGAAAAGTATTTCTGCTTCTGATTAATAGCGCATATATTCATCTGAGAACTGTCTGTGTGTTTCAGACCCTGCTGTGTGCACTGACTGAAGTGTATATGACAATAAAGTAGTGAAACTCAATGTATTTATTTAAAAAAAAACTATTTTCAAAGGAACTGTATTCTGACAGTTATTCAAAGATGCACACATTATTCCGCAAATTATTTGAATATTAAACGAGAGAATGTATATACGGCAATGGACGTCTTATATGGCAATAAATATCCACATAGGCTATAACTTAACATAACAGCATAATGAAATGAATAAACAAACAAGGAAGCAGGATTGACGTGTAAATTGTATTATTATTACCGGAAAAACAGCAATATTACTGAAATAAACTCTGAGGTAGGCTAAATGCGCAAACACGCTGTTAACCGCAAGTTAATAAGCAATAAAAGTGGATAAAACATCATTATCTCTTAGAACTTTATATGACAAAAATGATATTTAAAGGAAATGTATTCTTACAGTTATTCAAAGATGCACAAATTATTCCATATATTATTTCCTGTTTAAGAGCACGTTCGTCTCTGGCCTCGCTCTGTTATAATAGCTGATTGGCAGATGCGCATCTCCGTCTTTCAAACAAGTATCATTATAACCTTTATAACAGTAGAGTAAACTTTATAGTTGCTTCCACTGTGTTTGTCTGATATGAATAACACACGTTGGCAAATTATAATTATTTGAAAATAATTTGTATTTATTATTTGCAAATTATTATCTTATTTGAATAGATTTGTATTGCTGCTTCCACAGACATCAGGGTGTATTTTAAAAACTATAGGCTATTGTTTTACCAGTGCTTATGTGTATTTAAATGTCTGAAATCTAAAATAAACATTATGAGGTTGAAAACATTGCATAGTGTTGATATATGACAGCGCTGAGCTCGTCCATCTGGCTCAGCGTCAACCAACGCGAAAGACATTTGAATCCGATAGTAATGTCACGTCACTGAACATTCTACCCATATGGGGATAAGGTTAAATTATTATTTAAATCAAAAGGATGAAAATTTAATTTGTAACCATGAATAGAAAAATAAAACAGAGGGGGCACAAATCAGATCTGAGGGGGCAATGCCCCCTTTTGCCCCCTCGTGGCGCCGGGCCTGACATTAACTATGTTGTTATATGTTAGATTAAAGAGTTGTTTTTGTGTTTAATTTTAAAAAAGTGACATGTTTATATTGACAGTTTCCTTGTGAAATGTAATAATTGTTAATTCTTACAAAATCTTATAAAATATTAAGTGGATTCTTGCATGATTATTTGTCAGGTGGGTCGGGGGCACCACAAGGTCTTAATACGCCACTGCTTATTTTAAGGACTACAAAACAATACATTGTAATCAGGGTTCTAAATTAACTTTTTTGACCACCAGCCAAAGTGGCTGGTAACTTTCTAAAGTTACCAGCCAATCAGCATTTCCACTAGCCAAATTTTTTCCAGTGAAAATAAGATAAATTATGAGTGCCACTGAATGCAACAATGATTCGTTTTTTTCCTTCACGTGCATGCGACAATCCTGACAAAACATGACAACATTTTTGTGACGAAACATAAGCTTTCTTCATTTCTCTGTTGATAGACATAAAGCTTTACTGGGGCACAGGCCCCCCATTTTTTGCTGACTTTTTTTGAAAGCCTGCTGTGTTCTATACAATGTCCTTTACTTAACCCACTATTCTACAGTGCAACAGGTACTGCGAAAGATAAATATGTATTTAAAAATATTTAAGTATAATCTTCATCATACCTAACATTATTAACATGTTTGGAGGCATTAATGGCATAAAATGTTTGGTAATAATGACAGCAGAGAAATATTTTCTACATTATACAATGATAGCAATGATTAATAACTTATTATTACAAGAATATTTTAAGAAACCAGTCATTTTATGACTGCTATACTAAATAATCTCAGTCATAGTTACTGTTAACTGTTATGTAAGTTAGTGTCCTAGAGTTAAATATTAGTAAACTAAATATTAATTTAATATCTGTAAATACAGTACAGTATAACACATACATCTCTTGATTTTCTCAGCAACAATGCAATCCTATAGACTTGACAAAAGGTTTTTCTGAGATTTTTCCTCCAATGTTTGAGAACTGACTGAGTGTGGATGTAGTTTGTCTTACCTCCCTTAAACTCATCATCTCTCCTTTCTGCCTCCCTTTCCCTGCTTTGCACAAAACATTTCTGATGTCCATCTACAGAAGCCAATAATGGTCGAGTCAAAATATGATTATCATTATTATTTAGAAACGTACTTCTCGTCATGTTTTCATAATTACTCATTTGCATGGCGTCCACTTTGGATGCAGTTGCGCGCGCGGATGAACGCAAAGACGCGCGTGGACATGGATACATGCGTGCACGCGTCAGTGCGACGCTTCGTCGCTTTACAAGCGTAAATTGGATAAATACACTGCATATAGATCTGAATACACTAGTTAACTGCTAAAATTTAAACTTAAGATTTACACCTGGGCACAAAAGATTTACACTGGGGCACGTGCCTCAGTAAAGGGGTTTGGCGACACCGCTGTCTTAGGGGGCGTGCACACCAACGCTTTTACGCCCGCGGCCGGCGCATGTTTTCAATTGTTTTCAATGGAAGCTCAGCGTTTTTCAAATAAGCCAGCAGCTAGCGGTTTTCTTCCGCGCTGAAAACCGGCGCCCGGAGGTTTTTCCGCGCTCAGCGCTGAACGCCGAGAGTTGAGAAATGTTCAACTTTGGAAGAAAAGCTCCGCTCGTCAATGTCAGTTCTCACGCGGCCGTCCAATCACAGTGTAGGTGGGGCGGAACAAGTATCACAGCAACCAACCGTCTCACAGCTGACGTATCAGAGCTACCAAAGCACTTAGCTGAAGAAAGCTGGCACTCAGCTGAAAAACAGCTGGCATTCGGCGTCCTCAAGGCGTTTTCAGCCGCGTTTAAAAGTTTTGGTGTGTCCAGCCCCTTAAGTCTATCCTCCCTGCTCTGCCCGTTCATTCTCCTTCTTCCTTTTGTGTTCTGGCGGACGCGTTCAGTTCGTTTCCATGGTTTCTCGCGCTGGTTTCGCTGCAAACTGCGCGCAGCCAATGGGCGTATGAAACATTATCACGTAGCATTACGGCACAGTGTTTATGGGAAATGTAGGAAGTACTGCCAGAGGGATAAATGACCGAGAACGAAGCTTAATGTATCATGCTTGCAATGCCTCATGCATCACCGGCCAAAGTGGCTAGTAAGTTTTTATTAATACCCGCCAAAATGAATTTTAACCCGTATTTGGCGGGTTGGCGGGTGTTAATTTAGAACCCTGATTGTAATACATTTTGATATTGCTTCACCAGATCCTTACATATGAGACAGCAGGACAGCAGAGACATGCATTATATCTTACCATTAAACTTCATGAATCTAGTAGAGATAATGGTTTTATGTGTACTCAGAAGATGTGATTCACTGTTAACTGTGGGGTTCAGGGCTGTTATAGTAACAGGATACAGCGTGCTATGAGAGGGATTGTTTATTCACGTTAGTAAATTAAAGCCAAAAATATTCACCAAGTTGTTTACTCTATTTATAATGACAGATATTATATTTTATTTATTTTTATGAGACATTTTTAATTTCTGGAAATATTTAATACAGAATATGACAAATAATGCAGAATCACAAAAATTCAACATTTTGTTGATTTTGCACTCTTCTGCAATCGCGAACAACTGTAGGGACTGACTGGCAGCCGACATCTAACTCCAGATTGTAAAATCAGTATTTTGTTTCTGGTAAGCCCTCAATTAAACTAATAAATGTGACCATTTAGTGCATTAGATATGTGTTCGCTGCCAAGATGGACACAAATATGGCGGCGGGCATGGTGGAAGTGACGTCTTTGGTACCCATGAAATGCTTAATCAACCATGAACGTACCTGATAGCTTTTTGTAGATGAATTCTAGTGAGTATGTCAACACCATTTAACACGAAAGTGCACCTAAAAACAGCTTTTAATTGCTCTTCTCCACATAGATTCATGGTAAGAATGTTGTCCCACCCAAGTTTTGATTCCTACTTAAACAAATGAAGTAATATAACCACACTTACAAAAAAAGCCACACAATAATCCCGTAAAGCTGCTCTCTGTCCATCCTGACTAGACCCCGAAGCCCCCGCCAGGCGCCGCCATTTCCACCATTTAGAAGTTCAGCTGCCGCCAGCCAATAATTTCCTAAGCCAAATTGAGCTGATAAAGTTTGGCTGAGCCGGCTAGAATTATTTGCATCAAATAATAATTCAATCACAAAAAGACATACACACACAAAATATATAAACCAATACACGAGATCTATTTTCCGACTGGTTTCATAACAGCACAGTTTTGTGCTCGCTCGTTGCTACAATACACAGAGGCCGTTTCTCAATCCAAAGGTTGCAGCCTGCGGAGGTCGCATACAAGGCCGTAGCCAGGATTTTTCAAATACCGAGGACATTTTTTGTATTATTTACCTTTTTTCCATATTACAGAATAATAATAAACATGTCCAAACTACGACATAGCACAAATGTAACTGTGTCTGTGAGAATTTTGTTGGTGACTAAAAGCATCCAAAATAAAACAATGGTTACATTTCATCATCTGAAGTGCAAGTCACCCTTTGCCTAGAAACTGCAAAACCGTGTCATTTTTTCAAGAAGCTTCTTAAATTTTCAATTTAGGATGAGTATAGAAGGAGTTTATATATAATAAGGGCTCTTGGTGGCTGCTTTTTCTTCAATATAGTGTAAGTCATCTATTTCAAAAAATATATTTTTTGGTTTCTAATAACAAAAATGTATCTGTTTGGCACAGCTATATTTTGTCTACAAAAGTAATTTCAAGCATTTAACCATAAGCCTTCAGATTTAATGATTTTTAAGACTACACTGTAAAAAAAATCCGTAGAAATTGCAGCTGAGTTGCCGGTAATTTACCGTAGATTTAAATTTATGTTATTTACTGGCAACATTTTGTTCAAAGTTAAATGAACATTTAACATTTACAAGTCTTTGTCTTTACAGAGTAAAACTAAAAAACAGCATCAAGCAAAACATTCTGGGAAACAAAATCTGAAGCAAAAAACAGAAAAAGGTTGATGATGATTTCTGGTTCCCAGAATGCTTTGCATGATGCTGTTTTTGTATAGTTTTATTCTGTAAAGATAAAGAATTGTTAATATTTAAAATTTATTTAACTTTGAACAAACTCTTGCCAGTAAATAACATAAATGTAAATCTACGGTAAATTACCGGCAACCCAGCTGCAATAACATTGACATTTTTACGGACTTTTTTTACAGTGTATAGTTAACATTTTAGTTAAGTGACCTTAAACTTTTGAACAGTAGTGTAGGTTTTAATCTCATTGGTAGCCGTATTGCATCCCATATCGTAGGCTACTTGCTGCATTCTCACCTTCCCTCTTTCTCTGCTCATCTTTTGCTGGCTTTCCAAATGATAGTTAAGTTTGTTACAGCCTTTTCATTTTCATTTGCTTTATTAGATTAGAATTACAGACATGGAGAGACTCTTTCTTACGTTGCATGTTACATAAACATTCTTGCCTTTCTTGAATACTACTCTTGTATAGAAGCAGTGCTTATTATACTTTGTGTTTGCGACCGCTACCTTTGAGCTTGTTGTACTTGCCATCGCTCTGTCGTTGCGGATGTGAGGGACTCTGGCGGATTCCACGTGAGGACCGGTCTGTCTGTGAGTGTCTAGAAGCAGCACCCACTGCTCGTTGAGTGAAGAGAATGATACATGCTCTCGCGTCAGTCTCCAACCACGACAGAAAAGATCGCTAGATTTGTCCTTTTTCGCTTTTTTTAAGTTGCTAAATCTAGCGACAAAGTCATCAACAAGTTGGCAACACGGCACTGCTTGGACTGTGCATGTATGTAGTGTATGAGCTTATCGTGCTTCTGGTTGGCTAACGATGGAAATTCAGCCAATCATCATTGATTATGTGGTTGTCCCACCACCTCTAACATACACAGGCCAATCATTATGTGTTTCCCACCCCTCAACACACACAAGAGAAAAATATTGCCTGTCTGATGAGAGCTTACTTGCTTCAGTGAGATTAATTATACTAATGCGCAGCATTTTAATGTCAGTAACGCTGTTAGGAAATGACGTTTATATATAACGCCGTTATTTCCATCACTGTACGTGATGGTCCATAGATGCAAAGATTGTCTCGTCGGCTATTTACACATCAAGGAAACTTCAAGAAAAAACTACAGAGGACATGACCTCGGTGTCCTCAATGGTAGCTACGGCCATGGTCGCATATGCAGGCTGCAAACGTCATAAAGCCTGGTTTATTTAAGTTAACTGAGCATTACATTCGCAAGCCATACGCATATTACAACAATTTACGATTAACTAAGAATAAACTTTATAATTGTTAATATTTTGAAATAAGACAGTCTTGATGACGTATGCAGCGTAAAAATGCGACCTCCGGAGGCTGCAGTCTTCGGATTGAGAAACGGCCAGAGACTCACAGGGATGACGACCAATTAAAATTGCTACAGAAGAAGCGATGCATTTTTTTCTCGCACTGATCTAAATGGCGGAAAGAAGCAAGCAAGGTAATTTTGATCTCACTTCTCACATACTTTCCTAATTCCTATTTACCTTTTTTTTAACTTAGACCTACCCAGACTTTTGTTAAATCTTCAGGGCACGGTTGCACAAACCTGAATCAAAGATTGATGTTATTATAAACCAAATTGTAAGTGACCATAGGTTAAGAGACTTTTATTTTGATATTACGCCGGACATGGTTAAGATACAGGAAGAGAGATCGCAGCGCGCGGAAAGCCTTGTTAAATGAGCCACATTTCTCTCTTGCGTAAATATACATTGTGTGTATAACAGTATACGAAATCAATATTTTTGCACTGTTTACTTTGAGCTTATGTACACACTTTCGTTTCGGATTACATTTTGAACGTATATGTTCTTGTTAAGTCTGTTTGTGAACTACCTGCAAGGGGCTTACGGACAGCTACGTAAACTGCTAGTTTGCATCCTTTGGAAAGTGGAGCGAGGTATGAAATCTTTAAGTATAATGTTCAGTTATCCAAGTGAATTTTTGTAATGTAAAGTGTTAAATGATGTTTTACAGTGTTTCTTGGGTTATGAGTTTGTCAACACGAGTCAGCAATTTGTGAAATTAATGTAAACTGTATTGTAGCATATTGCATTTGCACACGAGAATATTCTTCATTTATCATTTGAGTATTCAGTTAATATTTGCACAAAACTATGCAATTTATTCGTATTTTTTATTTACTTGCCTTTATATGTATTATACTTTAGTTTCAAGGTGCTGGAAGAGCGGCAATAAACATTATTGCACCCGTTTTCGAGACTCCTCTTCATTTTCGACTCCAAGGGCTGCTACACAAATATTCTGGAACGGAGAGATTTATAGCACTGAACAGGGGCGGATTTAGTGATTTTGGGGCTCAAGGCGAACCATGTGTCGGGGCCCTAACTATGCACCCTTTATGCAACCTTTACTGTATTTTTCTCTCTTTCTCATCGCTATCTCTTTTTTCCTCTAGGTTACATAAGTTTCAGCCCCCAATGAGGTTGAGATTAATACTGTTTGATAATATGATTGGATTTTATACTAACCGCAGTACTACATGGTAAAAAGATGTGTATAACAATTATGTACTTTTTATTTTACTTTGTGTACTTAATTTCTTTAATACATTTTCATTTAATGCCACATTACATCCACAATATATTTTAAATTAAAATACTTTGTATTCAAATTAACATAATATGATGAGAAGAAACATAATATGGTCTTAAAATAATGCAATCATAGGTGTTAAGAACTCGAAATAAGATAAACAAGGGGTGAAATTTGACTTTCTATATGGATGGTAAAGCGTCATGTATTGCTTCTGCATTACATTATGTAAACAGTTTTTATATTATTGAACTATACAGATGTCATCTATGTACACATCTTGTAATTTGATGTTCGCTAGTGATATACAGGGCAAAGCCGAAGCATGCTACCATTTTCATATGAGATTTAAATGATACTAAAGCGATCACGAATTCGTGTGCAGATTGGGGATGAATTACAATCTTTAGTGGTGCTGGGCAGACATTTCGGCGGACTAAAGCTTACTGTACCTGAGATTACACGCTAATATTATATAAACTGTAGATCCTGTATTATTTGCGGAGCATACTCACCAGCACACTACAGTGTTTCCTCTAGGATTTTTTTCAGCTGTGGCGGCAGGGGGCGCCCATGATGATTATAAATGTACATTATTTTTTTTAAAGTAGAATATAGGCTACAGTAAACTAACATGTATTTTTTTTATCATTTTCATGCTGTCATTTACTTTTCCTTATATTTATAGCATATTGCTTTTCTATGTTTGATCTAAAATGTATTTTCTTAAAAAACGTTACATAGCTACGTACGTAGTTCGGATATTTCATTGTAGTTTTAATGTAGTGTGCATTGCAAGTTGTGCTCGTGTTTAGCGTTACAGAGCTGTTGCAAACTCACACACAGTCCTGTTTGATAATCCGCACAGCTGTGATTGACCGAACAACCGACCAGTTATCCGACATCAGCAGCAATTTTATTTCACACCCGTACCATTTGACATAAAGACCCCGAGCCGGTCACACCGCAAATCGCGCAGTTGAATAGAAACCTTTAACGGTCTTCAGACAGATCTTAAACACAAAGCACGGGGCCATTTAAAAACGAGTCGAATTTTGGTCTTGGATGTTAGACCCGCATTTTACTCTTGTCTATTGAGTCCTGACCTGCATCTACAACGCAAATGACGCGCGAAAAGCCTATTATTACACCCGTTACATCAAATAATACGCGGTTCACCCGCGGGTACCCCGACCGTCCTGTTTCGTCTGAAAACAGATAAAACAGTCTCACCGTCTGCCTCAAGTTTCTATTACCAACGTTCTTCTCTTCCACGGGAATAATGTAAGTTTCCTTACAAACAGATTCGACTATTAATGTCTTGCAGTCGCATATAAGTAGTATTCAGTATTTAGCCTTTTGTTTTTGGACAAATATCATATCATTTAATGTGAAACTTTGTGAGTGTCGATCTAAAGCACAGAAGATTGATTGACAGCTGAGCGGTCAGCAGCGCGCTACTGCGCTTATAGCCTATATTCTGAATAACTAATGACCAGATAAGTTGATAATATGAGTACAGTGATTCCAAATGAATCTCCAAAAAACTCGTAATATGTTAAATCGAAAGTTTAATAATGTCTTTTCTCGCAGCCCTGCGCTGCGTCCGTGTATATGCGCCGGTGAACATCAAATGCGTGATGACCTTGCACCTTAAATTACCCTAAATTTATAGTCATAAAGATAAAAGTAAAACAATATTCGAAACTTCAGATTATGTCTTTTTATTTGTATAAACTCATAATAAGGAGAAAACTTTGTGCTTATTTAAAATCATTAAAAACATGACGTGCTTTCTGCTGCTTTGGTCAGCGCGTCACAAAAAAACAGAAACTCAAATACTTTTTTATTCGTTTTGTCAATTTAATTATTATTTAAGTGTAACATATTTCGTATAGGCTTATTTATTTTATTATTATTTCTCAAAACAGAGACGTAGCCTAATCATCCTCTGTTGATTTAAATCTATTTGTTCATTAAACTAAACCCATGGAAGAAATTGATACTTTAGGAGATTTATTTATAAATGAGTTAACAACGCGAATCCAGAAAGGAATTTATTTCTAAGACAGCCAGTCTGGCAGGGCGGACATTTCTGTAGCTTTTTTGCGAGCTGCCGCCGTGGGTTTTGTCTAGAAGGGATACAGCAAATGCCGAAAAGTTAAGGATTAGATTTGGAGGTAGGATTATTAGGATGAAAACAGCGGCTCTGGCTAAATGAGATACAAATACATCCTACAATCGTGTGAAATTTTGTGTTTAGAGTTGGGTTTGGTTGAAGGATTAGGATAAAACAGTGGTCATCCAGCGAGATTTCGTTTGCTGTATCCCTTCTATCCACAACCGCAGGCGTGGCGGGGATGTTTTAGGCATGGCGGGCCGCCACGGTAGAATGTATATAGCGGAAACACTGCACTATCAGTGTCCGTGGCCGAGAGAGAGCGGTGTCTGACGGAAAAGAGGTTGCTGAGAGCAGCACAGACCGTGGCAGTGTTTGTGGGGAGAAAAGTGGAGACTTTGGCTACATTTTTGTGTGAATCATCTTTTCTGCTCCATTGGTGTAGCTACGTTTCACTCTTAGTTTATTTCCTTGCAGCTTCGCTCTTTTAATGTATCAACTATCAAACTCACTCGCTGCTGCCTGCAGCTCTGCTCGCTTTGTTGATTTGAGCTACGCGCTAATATGTAATAATAACGTTCAAACCTTTTATGGGAATATACTGAAAAACACAAAATATGTTTTAATAGAATTCTTAATTAAACAAAATTATGATAGTTTTCTGGGAATCTTGATGATAAGCAGGGGCAAAAAGTGGCAGCTCACCAAGTACACCCCTGCGTTTTGGGGCCCCTTAGTAAGGCGGGGCCCAAGGCAACTGCCAACCTTTGCCTAATGGTAAGTCCGCCCCTGGCACTGAACGTGATATAACTGCAGTAACAAACCATCGTTTCCACATTGCTAATTCACGACGTATGCTTCAGTGTACATTGAAGTGAAATGTGCAAAACTTTGTCCAAAATAATACTGATAACATTGTGTGTAACGACGGGGAAGGAGTTATGGGTCCTGAATTGACGCGTGCATTAGGCTTGCTAATAACAAAGAAATGTATTGTCCATATCTTAGGATGAAGTTGAATATGCCAGTCCATTTATTATCATGGCACATAAATCAAATAAAGACAAATAAAATACTTTACAAAACTTCAACCTTCATAACAAATAAACAAAATACGAACGTAACATTAGCACAACCGATTCACACGGTCAAAAAAGTTTGTTTGACCGTCAATTCCTTGCCACCTGTGGCTCATTAACACAAACTTAAATACATCACCAAGGCTAATGGCGCCATCTAGTGTCAAACAAAGAAACTCAATATATAATGGCTCCAACATTCCGGCCCCTAATTGTTAATGACATAAGGAATAAACAATTTTAAATCATATAATAATATAAGGAGCCATTAAATAGATTATCATCATCAAGAATAAACAATTGCCTTCTTTAACAATAAAGGTACATCATATCCCATTTACCTTTCACATTTCCAATAAAAGACAAAGTTTTGTTATAGGTCTTATTATTGTGTTTGTTTTGGTTTGAATTCGTGCAGATCTAACTAAACCCTTTTTATCTGGGTAAGTTTCTACCACTCTACCAAGTAACCAAGAATTGCGTGGGGCTGAAGGATCTGCAATAAGAACAATATCATCTGGCATAAAATTATGTCTTTCCTTTGTCCATTTTTGACGTTCTTGTAGCAAAGGTAAGTACTCTTTGATCCATCTTTTCCAAAACAGATCTGAGAGGTATTGTATTTGTTTCCACCTTCTTCTTACATATTGATCTGATTTGTCAAAAAGACCTGGAGGATAGATGGGTTCTCTCTTCATTGTAAGAAGATGATTGGGGGTTAGCGCTTCCAAATCATTTGGATCTTCAGATATTTTGGTGATAGGTCGATCATTGAGAATTGCCTCAGCTTCACACAGGACAGTATGTAATTCTTCATCATTCAGTGTCTGCTGATTTAAAACAGAGGATAATACCTTTCTTATCATTCGGATGATACGTTCCCATGCACCACCATGATGAGAGGCTGCAGGTGGATTAAAACTCCATTTAATTCCTTTGTGTGCTAGAGCCTTGGTGATTTTACTTTGATTTAACTCTTTAAGAGATTTTCTCAGTTCCTTTTCGGCACTAGTGAAATTTGTTCCATTATCGGATATCATGTGACATACTTGCCCTCTTCTGCATATGAATCGTCGCAATGCATTTATGCAAGAATCAGTGTCCAATGAGTATGCCACCTCCAAGTGAACTGCCCTGCTGGCCATGCAGGTAAAAATTACGCCATAGCGTTTCACACAACTGCGACCTCTTTTTACCTCAATTGGACCAAAATAGTCCAACCCAACATTAGTAAATGGAGGAAGATCTGCAGTTATTCGGTCTACAGGCAAGTCAGCCATTTTTTGCTCACCCAATTTACCACTGTGCTTTTTGCAGAAGGTACATTTTGAAATAACCTTTCTGGCTAATGCATTGGCGTGGGTAATCCAATAATTTTCTCTTAAAATGGAGAGCAAATGATTTCTTCCACAATGACCATTTTGTACATGAATGTGCCTGAGGATTAGAGTAGAAATATGCTGATCTTTGGCTAAAATAACCGGGTGTTTCCTTTCTTTGGGCATAGCAGCTCTGCACAATCTCCCACCAACTCTCAGTATCCCATCTTCTAAAATAGGGCTCAACTTACGTATAGCACTCTCTTTTCTTATTTCAGATCTTTCTGATTTTAGTAGTGAAATTTCAGTGCTAAATTTTTCCCATTGACAGAACTGGATTACAGCTTTTTCTGCTTCTAAAAGGTCATCTGAAGACAAGCATGGACCTCCAAATGAAGCTTTGGTTTGTTGCAATCTCTGTTTCAACACATTGTCATCTTTCAAAGTCATTGTCAATTGTTTTCTTTGGCGACTTACTTCAAGTAGGACTTTCCTTACTCTCAGTATCCATGCAACTGCGGTTTTAAGTCTTTTCCAATCTGAAAAGTAATTGATTAGCCTATGGGTTGCATTCTCGATGACCTCAATAGTTACAGCATTTGCTGAGAGCTCCTTCTTCAGCTCTGGATCATTGTCAACAACGTTTAAGTCAATGTTGTCTTTTGACCACGTTGAAACTGGCTCTTTCAGAAATTCTGGTCCATTTAACCATTCTTTGCTGGTAACCAATTGTTGAACAGTCAATCCTCTGGATGCAACGTCTGCAGGGTTTTGTGAAGTATGAATATACTTCCATTGTGTTACATCTGAAGCTTCTCTGATTGCAGAAATCCTGTTTGCAACAAAGGTACGGAATCTCTTGTTTTCATTTTTTATATACTTTAGGACAGATGTGCTGTCAGTCCAAAAACAAGAGTTTTCCAGTTGAAGCTGTAGTTGTTTTCTGAGCATTTTATCAATATTTACAGCTAGGACTGCAGCAGTCAACTCCAAGCGAGGAATAGTGACTGATTTTAGGGGTGCCACCCTAGATTTGCCAAGCAGAAAGGAGACATGCACATCATTGTTACTATTCTGTAGTCTTAAATAGGTTACAGATCCATATCCACTTCCACTGGCATCTGAAAAATGGTGTAGTTGGGCACTAGCCAGTTCTCCAAAATTAGATGGTTTCAGACATCTGTCAACTTCGAAAGTGTTCAACTGATCCAAGTCAGTAATCCATTTAGTCCATCTTTGCTCAAGAACTTTAGGAATCTCATCATCCCAGTTATGGTTTGTTCTGCATAACTCCTGTAGGATAAGTTTGACTGGAAGTGTCAATGGTGCAAGATATCCTAAAGGATCATACACTGAACTTACTACAGACAAAATGCCACGTCTGGTTGGAGTTTTTTCTTTGCAAACAGTTTTAAAATTAAAGGTGTCAGTTTGCACGCACCATTGAAGACCTAAGGCTCTTTCTACTGGTAGCTGGTCTCGATCCAGATTGAGCTCATGAAGATTTTTGGATCTGTCTTGTTCAGTAATAGATAGTAAGACCTCTCTGCTGTTACTCATCCATTGTGTTAGATGGAAACCACCTTTGTGACAAAGAGCAGTCAGGTCTTTAATCATTTTAATTGCTGCTTGTTCTGTAGGTACGCTTTTGAGGCAATCATCCATGTAAAAGTTCTTGTAAACAGTGTCACTTACTTCCTCACTAAAGCAGTGTTCATTGTCCTCTGCAGTTCTTCTTAAAGCGAAACATGCACAGCTGGGAGAGGAAACTGCTCCAAATAAATGAACAGTCATTCTGAAGACAGCCACATCCTGCGTAACATCTCCATCTGGCCACCATAGGAAGCGTAGAAAATCCCTGTCTTCCTCTGCCACTGTGACCTGATAAAACATTGCTTTGATATCAGTCATGAAAGCAATAGGTTCCTGTCTGAACCTCAAAAGGACTCCTATTAATGAGTTGGTTAGATTAGGACCTTGTAGAAGTTGACTGTTCAAAGATGCTCCACTGTACTCTGCTCCACAGTCAAAAACTACACGTAATTTACCTTTTCGAGGGTGGTAGACACCATGATGCGGAATATACCACACTTTACCATCATCTCGATCCAACTGATGCTCTGGCACTTTCTCAGCGTAACCTTGGCTCATCATATCATTCATAAAATCAGTATATTCCTGCTGAAATTTCATGTTTCTTTCAAGTTTTCTCTTCGTTCCAAGCAGCCGTTGTTTGGCAACGTTAAGATTGTTTGGCATAGCAAGATCTTTCTCTTTGAAAGGCAACTTCAAACTATAATGTCCACTTTTAAAGCTCACAGATTTCTCCATAATTTCCATAAACCTTTTATCCTGCTGGGACATTTCTTCTTTGTCATCTGACACCTTTTCACTGAAATCATGCTGGTATTGCTTTTCCAATAGCAATTCCAATGTTTCAACAGACACCCTATTTACTCTAGCAGTATGTTGTTCATTTTGAGAGCTGCCTAGCGAACCGTTTACAACCCACCCCAGTAGGGTACGTACGGCGTAAGGACCATCTCCCTGGCTATTCACTACTTGCCATGGTTCAAGTAATTTAGAGGCGTTGGTACCTATCAACAACTCTACTTCAGCTTGAATATGCGGAATGTAAATACCATCAAGATATGGCCATTTAGTTAGGTCTTTTTGTTCAACAATGTTTGCTGGGCTTACTGGCATTTGTTTCTGTGTGTAAACTTCTGGTAACCCATAAAAAACTTTACCATTGAGACTTGAAATCTCCAAGTTGTTTACCACATAGCTTGAAACTGTCGTTTTGGGACTCATTGTAAGTAAACTAATTTTGGTCTTTCTTCCATTTAGATGCAGCTTTCTCATCAGATTTTCTGAACAGAAAGTAGAAGTGCTTCCTGTGTCCAGAAATGCATAAGTCTGAATGACTTTGTTACCTACTGCAGACTTTACTTGGACTGGAAGGATAGGCAAAATATCATTGTTACTCCCGGCCCCTGTATGACCACATGTCTGTGCAGAAACAAGCACGTTATTGATTGAAGGTTCTGCATTATGTTCATCATTCGTGCTGACAGCTTTATCAACTTTGAGCTCTTTAGAAAAAATGTGAAGAACACTGGGATGTTTCTGGTTGCATACTTTGCAAGTTAGGCGCCTTTTACAGTCTTTGCTTCTGTGTCCAACGAGTAAGCAACCAAAGCAAACAGCCTTTTCCTTTATAAAGCTTACCTTTTCCCTATGTTTCTTCTTGCCAAACTCTTTACATTGCTCCAAAGAATGCCCTTGTGTACAAAACAAACAACTAGATAAGTTGCTTTTAGATTGACTGCTTGAATGTTCATGATTTGTACTTTTGGTTTTACCTACAATGGGTTTGTCAACATGGATAACATTGGTAGCAAAACTGTCTCCTTTAAACTTTGGTTTTGACTGGGATTGGGACTTAAATTTATAGATGTCCTTTGGTTTACCAGTGGTTTTTGTTTCTAGATTTTGAATTGACCCAAATATTGGATCTGAAATGACTTTAACTTGGTATTCAATAAATGTGACAACATCACTAAATCTTGCTCTTCGTTTCTGTCTTTCCATGATGTCACATGCAGTTGTTCTCCATTTTTCTCTGAATTTAAATGGAAGTTTTAGAATCACTGTTCTCATGTTTGTTGGCATGTCCAACTCTTGCATGTATTGTAGGTCTGCCATTGCATTGCAACATCCACGTAAAAAGAGAGCATACTCCTGAAGAGCTGTGATATCCTCATACTTAATCATGGGCCATCCAAGCACCTTTTCCATATATGCAGCAGAAACAAGATAGTCTTCTCCAAACTGCTGTTTAAGCATGGCTTTAGCTGTATCATAACCCCTTTCAGGTGCCATATTCATACAACTTCGTACAATTTCTCTTGGGCGCCCTCTTGTGTATCTTTCAAGGAAATACAAACAGTCACCTTTGCTTGTTTTCTCCTCGACACAATATTTAAAAGCTTTTGTGAACAAACTGAATTGTAAAGGATCCCCTTCAAACACTGGAATCTCACGTGGTGGCAAATGTTGAGACTTTTGTTGCAGTAAAAGTAACTCTGTCATTTCCTGTTGCTTTTGAAGTATCTTCAGTGTATCTTTAGGATTTACTGAAGCAGTTATTCTGGGCTTTAATGCATGTTGCTGTACAGGTTGAGATAATTCAAGTTGTGAAGTAGCATTTATGTAACTTTGCAAAGAAGTCCCCTTTTGTATTTCAACGTGTGGATAGAGAGATGCAGTTGTGGTTTTTGCATGTTTACGGATATAGGATTCCATCCCGTCCGCTGCAGTGCTACCTTCCTTTTGCTGCTCAAAAGTCCTGATCACTGATAGCTTTGCATTGGAGGCTGCAATTTTTGCTTCAATGTTCATTTGTTCCTTACGTTTTTGTAGCATTTCCATTTGTTGCTCAATTTCATGCTTAGCTTTTAAAGCCTCTGCCTCAGCGACAAGAGCTGCATTTTCCGCTTCAATTTCAATGCGTGCAAGTTCCACAGAGCTTTTAGATTTGCTGGAGCGTGAACTGTGGCGGCTACCACTGCTGATCTGTGTTTGTATATTTGAAGCACTATCATTGGGTTCAATTTCACTGGGAGCACGTCCACATTCCTCATGTGGCATATCCAACCATTCATTTACCACATCATTAAATTGTTCAGCCCATAACATCTTGGCTTTGAACCATGTTTCGTGCTTATCCTTCTCATCATCAGGCAATAAAGCAATTATAGACTCATGTGCTTCTCTTGCTTCCTCACATTGTAATATAAACCTTTCAAGCATCTTCTTGACCACATCTTCAAATTCCTTATTTCCAAAACACTCTTGAATTGACTTTTTTAACTTAGAGGCTGTGTTAAACTTAGATTTTCTTAATTTCTGCAAAGTATCGAGTTTTGCCATTAACCCTTTTTCAGTAAGTTTAACATCTCTCTTTCGAACAACATTTTCAACCTCTGCTTTCTGTGTTTGAGACTCAAGCTCCATTTTATCTGCCATTTTGAAATATTTAAATACTCACAGCATGTTTTAAACCCATAAGCATTACCTTACAATACTTTGTAAACATGGGTAAGCTAAACAAGCATTTAAAGAAAATACAAACAAATAAGTACTTTTTTTTTTTTTTTTTCCAAAACCCCTTTTACCACCAATGCGCATTGGATTTGTGTTTGTTCGTTTCGTGTGTACACACAGTTTATGGCCATTCAAGTTCAAGAGAAAGCGCTTTCATACCTCAGTACCAGGCTGAAGACTCAAGTGTTCGTGTACGCTGTGTCCTTTTACAACTTCATAGTCCTTTGAAATCCGCGAACAAAGAGAGCAATAATCCACAGAAAATCCGATAAAACGAAACAGTCCCGAATGAACATCATCCGACTCCAGATCAGCTGCTGACTTTTACTGTAGTCTCCCAAACGATCGGATTCAAATGCCAAAGTTAATAAAACTGATATTCAGGCTCCTTTGGTCAAACTTTTTTGACTAAACATGTAACGACGGGGAAGGAGTTATGGGTCCTGAATTGACGCGTGCATTAGGCTTGCTAATAACAAAGAAATGTATTGTCCATATCTTAGGATGAAGTTGAATATGCCAGTCCATTTATTATCATGGCACATAAATCAAATAAAGACAAATAAAATACTTTACAAAACTTCAACCTTCATAACAAATAAACAAAATACGAACGTAACATTAGCACAACCGATTCACACGGTCAAAAAAGTTTGTTTGACCGTCAATTCCTTGCCACCTGTGGCTCATTAACACAAACTTAAATACATCACCAAGGCTAATGGCGCCATCTAGTGTCAAACAAAGAAACTCAATATATAATGGCTCCAACATTGTGTGTTTATATTACAGTTTTTCTCAGTCTCATTTTCTCATTACCTGGAAAGACTGAGATCTAGTTAATCAGTATAACATATACATCTGTAGACATGTAGTGGCAGCTTCAGTCATTTGCAGCTATGAAAAGTTTGGCTGCAGCAGTCATTTAGGTTTTGGCTGAGCCGGCTAGCCAGCCAATAACTTCATCAGCCAGCCATTATTCTCAAAACAAACGCCTTCGGGCTCTAATCCTGACAGACAATTTAAGCAGAATCACAGAAAATAAACAGATGCACTCTGAGATATTAAAGGAAAGTTTACACACACACACAACTTGTATTAACAAAGTCTGATTCATTTGGAAATATTGTCTTGTGTATGCGAAGTAAACCAACATTTTAGCCATTTAACCCCCAGTTTCAAAACAAAGCAATCGATCTACAGGTCTGAAAACACCCTAAAATTAACTTTTATGATCCACTTTCAATGTTGACTAGTGTCTATAAATCCATTACAGATGTTATGATCTCTATATAGTCTCACTATAATCTATATGTGATTTCTGTCTGAACATCAGATCACAATCTTACCACAGTATCTTTAGTTTACAGTCAGGATTCTTCAGTACATCAGAGATCAGCTTCACTCCTGAATCTGTGAGTTTATTATAAGACAGATCCAGATGTCTCAGGTGTGATGGGTTTGATCTCAGAGCTTTAGTCAGAGCAACACAACCTTCATCTGTGATATCACAACTCCTCAACCTGTAGAGAACAGAGACTTTATGTGAATTATACAAAACTACAAACACAAATTCTAACCTCCATCTCTTCATGTAACGTTCCTCTTTCAATCCCTCAGTAACTGAGACACTGTGTGTTTAAATGTCAAATAAATCCATCACACAGCTGACTATTAGTGTTAGATGTCCTAAACCACATGAACATTTCTTCATAAATCTGTATTGAGTTCATGGCTCACACTGAATACTTGATCTTATTTCCTCAAGTGTTTGTGTTCATAATGGACAAGATATTGTCTGACTCTCAGCTAACAGAGAAAAGTTCTAAGAATGTTCCCTGAAAGTTCCCAAAAACGTTCTGCCAACATAAAAAGTGTTCAGTTTTCTTAATGTTATAAGAATGTTTCTAGGTTGTCTGAACGTTAGATGAATGTTAGATTCTACCATTTTCAAACGTTATGACAATTTCATGTTTTAATTTTCACACAATGTTTAAAACAACAAATGTTTTATAGACTTATTTGCTTGTTATGTAAATGATAGAGTAGGACTGGACAATAATTCAATATATCTCACACATACATGATGTGAAACACACGTGTTCCCACATAAACACAATGCTGCCATGGCCTTGCCCTCTAACATCCAACCTGGATAATAACCAAGGTCAGGCAAGACCATGACAGCCACAAAACACTGGGAACATGTGGAAGCCACAACTATATGCCTCCACATGCTCCCACACAGAACATAGTACTGTTATGGTCTTGCCAGATACACTCAGACCTGAATGTAGTACAAAAGATCTGGCAAGCCCATGACAGTACCGCTGCGCAGGCGGCTGACGTGTCCGCGGTTGCGCAGGCGGCTGCGCCGGCGGGTGACGTGTCTCCGGCTGCACCGGCGGGTGACGTGTCTCCGGCTGCACCGGCGGGTGACGTGTCTCCGGCTGCACCGGCGGGTGACGTGTCTCCGGCTGCACCAGCGGGTGACGTGTCTCGCCAGGCGGCTACCGGCAAACATCCTCGCTGGGTTTTGTTTGGTGCGTGCGTTATGTCACGATCGGTTTTAACACCGGAAAGTGGAAAACAAAGGACGAACCCAAACGCGAAGGATGTATAAAATTATAACTATGAATTTATTAAATATAACAAAAACACCCACGAGGGGGTAAAACAGAAGATCAACAAAGGACTGTGATGAAACACAAGAATCACTGAAACAGGTAACAGAGAACAGGAACACTGAATTCACAACAACGCACGCACACCACACAGAGAACACGAGGACATAATATAGACAGCACATCAATGGGGAACAGGTGAACATAATTAATCACGTAAGACACGAGTACATAAGGGAGTAGGGTAAAAGTGACAAGACACTGGGAACACGTGTCACACATACATGATGTGAAAACACACGTGTTCCCACGTAAACACAATGCTGCCATAGCCTTGCCCTCTAACATCCGACCTGGATAATAACCAAGGTCAGGCAAGACCATGACAGCCACAAAACACTGGGAACACGTGTCACACATACATGATGTGAAACACGTGTTCCCACGTAAACACAATGCTGCCATGGCCTTGCCCTCTAACATCCAACCTGGATAATAACCAAGGTCAGGCAAGACCATGACAGCCACAAAACACTGGGAACATGTGGAAGCCACACAACTATATGCCTCCACATGCTCCCACACAGAACATAGTACTGTCATGGTCTTGCCAGATACACCTGAATCTAGTACAAAAGATCTGGCAAGCCCATGACAATGTTTTAATGTTCACACAATATTTAAAACAACAACTGTTTTATAGACTTATTTGCTTGTTATGTAAATGATAGAGTAGGACTGGACAATAATTCAATATCAATATATCTCGCAGTATAATATTTTTTGATAACAGTGATATGGTTTCTAAACACATTTCCGATATTTCGATACATTACGTATGGCAAGCCGTTTTAACTTTTATTCATTGTTTTCTTGATATCAACAATTCAATTTTCACTAGTTAAAATTGTAATTCTTGATATCAGATATTACATTTCTACTAGTATTAATGGCAATTCTTGATATCAACAATTACATTCCCACTAGTAACAATATTAATTCTTGATATCAGCTATTTAATTCTTGATATCAACAATTACATTTCCACTAGTAACAATGTTAATTCTTGATATCAACAATTCAGTTCTTGATATCAACAATTCAATTCTTGATATCAACAATTAAGTTATTGATATCTGTAATTGTATTTTTACTAGTGAAATGTCACCATAGGTTGCCATTCAAATTCAATTGTTGATATCAAGAATTACATTTTCACTAGTAACAATGTTAATTTTTGATATCAACAATTCAATTCTTGATATCAAGAATTCAATTATTGATATCAACAATCGAGTTCTTGATATCAAGAATTCAATTCTTGATATCTAGAATTACATTTCCACTAGTAACAATGTTAATTCTTGATATCAACAATGCAATTCTTGATATCAACAATTCAATTCTTGATATCAACAATCGAGTTCTTGATATCAAGAATTTAATTGTTACTAGTTAAAATGTTAAGTCTTGATATCAATAATTCGATTGTCACTAGTGACAATTTTAATTTCTGATATCATGAATGGGATTGTTACTAGTAAGAAAGCCATTTTAGATATCTGAAATGATATTGATATCAGAAATACAATTTCAGATAACAGAAATTAACATTGTTACTAGTGACAATCGAATTATTGATATCAAGAATTAACATTTTAACTAGTAACAATTGAATTCTTGATATCAAGAACTCGATTGTTGATATCAATAATTTAACTCTTGATATCAATAATTGAATTGTTGATATCAAGAACATAATGAATAAAAGTTAAAACGGCTTGCCATAGTGAAAATTGAATTGTTGATATCAAGAAAACAATGAATAAAAGTTAAAACGGCTTGCCATAGAAAATACAATTACAGATATCAAGAATTGAATTGTTGATATCAAGAATTAAATTACTGATATCAAGAATTAAATTGTTGATATGAAGAATTACCATTGTTACTAGTGGAAATCTAATTGATGATACCAAGAATTGCCATTGATACTAGTAGAAATGTAATATCTGATATCAAGAATTACAATTTTAACTAGTGAAAATTGAATTGTTGATATCAAGAACACAATGAATAAAAGTTAAAACGGCTCGCCATACATTACGGCGTCCTGTGGCTGTTCAAAT
Organism: Misgurnus anguillicaudatus; assembly: GCF_027580225.2. Taxonomy (NCBI): domain Eukaryota; kingdom Metazoa; phylum Chordata; class Actinopteri; order Cypriniformes; family Cobitidae; genus Misgurnus; species Misgurnus anguillicaudatus. The sequence continues at coordinate 8,469,299 of NW_027395283.1, read as the reverse complement.
GTCACATGTAAAAACGCATGTTAAACACAGGTCAAGGGGCTACTTCCCTCTTAAACGTGTGGTGTCTTGTAGTTAAAGGACAAGTTCGGTATTTTACACTTAAAGTCCTGTTTTCAGATTGTTTATGATGAAATAGAACGGTTTTGACAGAAATTTGGTCATATGATGCTGGCCCGAAAACTTTCGGGTGTTTATTGTATTACCCCCCACCCTCTACAATGGCTGTATAAGTGCACTGGAACAATCCTTCCTAAAATGCATTAAACTTTCGTTTACAAAGACGTGAAACTCACCGAGTGGTTAGGGGTGTTCACTGATATGCTCACACAAAAATCACTGCAAAAGATGATTATAACTACGATAAAACAGCTGTTGGAAAGCATCTTTTGCAGCGATTTTTGTTTGAGCATATCAGTGAACACCCCTGACCACTCGCTGAGTTTCACGTCTTTGTAAACGAAAGTTTAATGCATTTTAGGAAGGATTGTTCCTGTGCACCTATACAGCCATTGTAGAGGTGGGAGGTGAAACAACAAACACCCGAAAATCCTCGGGCCAGCATCATCTGTCCAAATTTCAGTCAAAACCGTTCTATTTCATCATAAACAACTGAAAACAGGCCTTTAAGTGTAAAATACCCAACTTGTCCTTTAACTCTTTCACCGCGAGCGTTTTTTAAAAAGCCCGTAAGATGACAATTTTAAGCATCCTATCACTATTTATAAATCCCGGACAACATGTTTAAATGCATGCAAGGTCAAAAAACACTGTAATTTTTTTTTCAAAATATAAATTTAAAATTACCCCATTTCTCAGAGATCCCCAAACGATTCGCGTGAAGCCATTCAACGACTCAGTCTGCCTAAACCCCACCTTTCAGTAGCCTACTCTGCTCTGATTGGTCAACTGACACAGTGTCTTTGCACAAATCACAGATCAGTCTCACAGACCACAGATCGGTGGCACAGACCAACAACAGTGCAACATGTATTGACCTCGTGCTAAAATGATTTACTGAGAAGACATTATCAACATCAATACACATCATTCATCATTAATCCAAGCAATAACAACGACGATTGAAACTAACTTTTTACACTCATTTAAGCATTTATGTAAGCTAACCGGGTCATAACAAAACCGTAAATGAGCATGCGTTAGCAGTTTGCTAACGTGACTCTCTGACAGTAAATTAACAGTTTAAACACACAACATCATTCATCATTAATCCAAACAATACAAACGACGATTGAAACTAACAATTTTACACTCATTTAAGCATTTATCTAAACTAACCGGATCATAGCAAACCTGCTTGCTATCGTGGCTCTGACAATATATAAGTTAGAGTTTAAACAACGATATCATTCATCATTAATCCAAGCAATAAAAACGACTATAGACATTTTACACTCTTTTAAGCAAGTATGTAGCTATAATCATACTTACAGGTTGTGGTTAGGAGACGCATGTTGTTCCAAATAAAGTGGGTACTGAACCATCTTTCATTGCCAAACGTCTAAATCCCTCGTTAAAAATGAATTTTAACCACTGATTCTTCACAGCCAGACACGTTTAGAATATCCCTCCTTGAAAAAGTCTCCTTTGGTAGTGAAAACAACAAAAGCTGAAAACAGCGTGAGCTGATGTTTACACTCACACACTAGCTAGCTGTGGGCGGGTCATAGTTTTCGTTTCTCCCGCAGGCAAGGCTGTAGGCGGAGATTAGTATCTCATGTGACGTGGATAAGTTCGTGTGACGTGGATAATATCAGGAAGAAGACTCACTCCCTATAACGACTCGTTTCAGCGATTCAGAGTCGACTCCCTACTTTAGAACCCAATAAATTTATTAATCGTGCACTTTTTGGTTCAACTATTTTACACGTTGTTTACATTGATGGACAGCTACATGACACACTGCTATAAAGGTAAGTTTCGATTTTGGATCTGTGTGGCTCTTTTAAAAAGTTGCCAGCCAGCGCCAGCGCCAGCGTTTTTCATGATTTTCACAAAAGTTTAATGCCTTCCAGAAAATGTTCTTCTTCAAATATATAAACATACAATATACCAAATGAAAGAACAGACCCTCTGCTTTCAAACAAAAAAAACCCCGTTTCATCCTACCTTTAGTAGTTCTTTTGTAATCAGCTTTTGAATATGGGTAGGTTTCTGCAAAAACACCATATTTTGAGAAAAAAGCAGAGATAATTCCATTTTTGTGACGGACTTTTCATAGAGATCCCATTCAGAGCGATCTTTAAAACAGACACGGACATGCAGCAGCATGCCATAGGACAATACTTCCGGGTTTAAAAAGTCCTGGTGGATAGTAGCGGTATTGCGGAAAGACGGAAAATCTCGTCATTGGCGGGGAAGCGTTTTCTCTTAATTGACGAGATATCTCGTCAATGGCGGGAAAAGAGTTAAGCAACCATGAGCCGCAATCTCCGGGACGACAAGCAAATGGAATGCGGATTTAAATTCGCTCATCTGTACCTCGCGTCAAATCATATCATTGTCACCACCATGCGATCAATTAATCTATTCGGGACTTTGGAGTGTTTGCTCGGAGAAGAGCTGTCAGTCACTCAGAAGTACGAGAAGGAGGTGTGGGGTTAGTTTGCATCAAGTCACAGCTTCTAATGACGACACCATATAGAGATGGAGAACAGGAGATGTAATAAACACAAAAAACTAAATTACTGGTGAGAAAAAAATAGGCTTAAGCCACAAGGTGCGAAGGTTAGAAAAGAATAAAGATGAGAAGCAAAGATACAAGTATGTATGCTGCTGTGTCATCTGGTTATGAGTTATATGCAGGGTGCGATTTGTGAAAAAAACAGAGGGGGGGATGTTTTCATAGGCGTCGATTTCGGCGACGGTGGTTACCCACCATATTTCATAAGTCATTTTGTACCCACCATTAGTTTTAACTTTTTTGACTGTTTTCAGTGGTTATGAAGAGCAATATATGAGAAATTTGGTAATCATTGTCCGACCTAACAAAAATCCATTATAATATTATTTTTTATATATTTCTAATTAAAATATTTCTAATATTCAGAAATGCGCTCTCCGCTCACGAGCTCTGATCGGAACAAACCCGAACCTCACTGTCTGCTGAACTTGCGCAGAAACATAAAAATATAACCAGCTTTTTAAAATGGTTTTAAAACTAAACATTTATACTATTTTAGCACAAATTATGAGCTTATTGACGATTTTTTATAATTCTTGACATAATGCGTCTCTGTCCACAGCACATTTCAAAACATTTTAATTCATAAAAATAAATCATGAGAACATGAACTCATCACTGCATTTGCAGGAATTGTAAAATCTTTTTTCTTATTAACTCTTGAAGCAGCCTAACGCAATAGTTTTACTCTAATACTGTAGCTTATCTTTCCCCACACATATGAACTGTGATCATGCACAACGAAAAAACATGCAAGAATTAAATTTTGAATGGCAAAACTATATGGCACAACGTAGTGTCAACTTAAACATAAATATGAACAATGTATTGATTGCAAAGTTAAACCATTACAGTAGAAACCGTTTTAATGCTGCTTTTAAAGTAATAACATTAACTTTACACCGCGATGCTGAGCTACAGTGAAATGATAGAAAAGTCAGATGCATTATGTAGTCACTTAGCCTCATTTGCGCAAACTGGACGCGCCCACGCCTCGCTAAACGCCTCATCAGCATTTATCATGTGTAACTTCGGCCATTCTCAGTGGTGTGACTGGGACACTAACTCTGCTTGTCATCATAAACAGATAATCAGATTGTGATCTTTATTCCCACTTTATTAATATGCGGCTGAATATACCGCATTTCATCGTTTCGACACACAACTCCATAATCATCTCGCAAGTGTTGATAGGCTATTACTCGTGAGGTGTAACTGGGTCTGTAACCAATCAGATAGCGCCGTGGGCGGGACATTGAGCAAGTCTGCAGAGTGGTGAATACAGAGAGGCTGCGCGGTAGCTATATCAGAGCCAGCCAAAGTAGCGCATTTAAAAAAAATTGTCTTTAATCAAACCACGGATCCGTGATAAGTTTTGTGATCCGTCTCGCCACTAGTGTAGTAGCACTGATCACTTTGGGGAGGGGGGGATAAATTTATCCCCACCGGGGATAAAAATAATGAAGCAGAGGCAGGGATACATTGACCAGAAAGGGGGAAATCCCACGCATCCCCCCCGGCAAATCGCACCCTGGTTATATGTATAATATAATTAAATGTCTAGTATCAAATCACTGATTCTTGAAACTTTGGCAAAAACATGTCCCACTAAGAAAAGTGCTAATTCTGTTGGAAATTAATATTATTTTCATGAAGAAAAAGAATCAATGTTATAATCAGGGGGTCTTTGCACATATGTAAGGTTCTTTTATAGGTTTATTTTTTATTAATTTAATGATTATATGCTGGCCCATTGCCTATAAAATCAGCTGTCCTCGGTTAAGAGATAATCATTTCAACTTGATTAAAAAAGACAAAAGTAATAATTGAATTGAATAATATATTTACCACATGAAAGAGTACATTGTAATATGTATTAAAAACTACAAACAGTGAGTTTTGAACACTATTTACTATATTTTGTGATGCTCAAAATGTGTCCCACATATTCGTCACCACCGTCAGATATTTATAAAAAGCATAAAATCAGACAACTTCAGGGTCAACTGCATTCCTGAGGACCCCATTTTCAAACCTTCAGCACTACTTCATGCTTCAAGATCACTCAAGCTCCTGTATGTTTGATATTTTCTCTTAAACTTCTTCATATTTTTGGACACTGCTACTGTGACAACCATAACATGTCAACACCGTCATCTCTGTATAAAAATATTAGATTAGATCATGAAATAAATGTATAATTTTTCACTATCTAGCTTGCTAAGCAATTACAAGTAGATCAGTAATTTTTATTTTTCTTACAGTATGTAACATTATATACTACAATAATTTAGGGTCACGTTGATTTATATTTTCTCCACATATGACTATAATAGCAAATTGAACAAGACTTACACAGATGGAACTATGAAAGTCAATACTGTGACTGAATAAATCCATAATATATCAAAACAGAAACACAACCCGGTGGCAAAAAATACTTAATAGTTTATAAATGTAAAATAAATAATTGTGTTTTTTAATGTTAAATAGCTCTTCATCCCATCTATGAGATGTCAATCTCAGAAATGTCCCCAAGCCTGTTTGAGTTTGAGACGCCTGCATTACAGCATTTAACACTGACTGACATTCAGGGTCCACTTATATTATTATTAAACTGAGCCTGAAAGTTTGTTTTACTGGACAGTGATATCACTTTTTTGTATGAAAGATAAACACAAATTAAAGGTGAACATTAATATCGTCGCTGCCTGATGAAACTCAAGTATGTCCAAAACGGTAACTTTTCAGAAAGTGAAAAAACATTGTATATCAAAAGCAGTTGAATGTAGCGTTGTCATACTTGGTACGGCATCTTTACATGTAACCATATTCTTGCCAGTGTCATGATATAATCCACATTTGACCAAAATTGAGTTTAAATGGACATGCGTGCATATTTTACAGTAACGGTGGTCGATACGCGTTCTTCCGATCATTAATTAGAATGGCCAAGTCGCGTTTCGTATTGACAGATGAATACGCTCAGTTTATTAAATAGCCTACGTCTTAGTTAAATACGCTTACTTTATTTAATATTAATTATACATTTATTAAATGTCTCTTGCAAACTATGAAGGGACAATGAATCAATACACTGACATGGTAATGCTACACAACAGGGGCGTCAGTTTGTGTTGAAAAGTGGTGGGGACAAAAGATCTGATAAAAACATTACTGCAGGACGGGAAAAACATTGAATAACGGCGCATCAAAAATGGGCATAGCGTAGGCCAGTCAACAACAAGAAAATACTCAGCATAAATTTATAAACCCTCAACAATGACGACTGCACACATGTAACAGTTCCTGCAACACCAGCTCAACCGAACAATGCCAAAGCACCATACCGTAGAAAACAGCAGCTCGTTTAATAAATGATTACAATGAATTTCATTACATATGTACAAGAAAACACACCATAAGCATACAACACAATATATGTGACCCTGGACCACAAAACCAGTCTTAAGCATCGCTTGATTTTTCAGAACATTTTAACCAAATGCTTTCAAAAAGTGGTGGGGAAATCCCCATCGTAAATATCACCAATGCTAGACAGATACTTTGTTTGCACAGTCCTACCGTAATTAAGTCACTCATAGATGTAAGTCTGGCGTCCGGGGGAAAAGTTTACCTCGATGAAGGAAAGTCATTGTCATGTTTATTCGGCTATATCCAGTGCATAGGTTCGATGAAACTTTACGAGACCGTCGAGATGCTTCACAGGCGGAAGATATGCGGCGTGATTGACAGCTTTGACACCAAACGGGTACGTGAAAATCAGATGACATGATTTCACAAGTTTTCATTGGCTATTTAGGTATGTGACGCATACTGTATATGGATATGAACCTGGACATTCAATCTGTCGAAAAATCTCAAAATCGGCAAAATGAACATACGTGAGTTTCATCGGACAGCGACGATATATTTATCCCTTTTTTATTTTAAATATGATATAGTTTTATAGGAGAAGGTTTCATTGGCCAATTTTTTTTAGAGGTTTGTTTTTGGTTCAGAAATCCATTGAAGGCATTCTTGGCAGTTTTTACCGAGGCTTTTTTAATATGCATACCGTTATCGGATTTATACGGTATCGGCCGAAATGGAGAAGTATATCGTGCAAAAAATGTTGGCCATATCGTCCAGCCATATGATAGAGAAACATTGCATTTTATTATTTTAAAATATATAGGGGTGGTTTCCCAGACAGGGATTAGACTAGTCCTAGACTAAAGTAAATGTAATAGCTGTCCAAACTGAAAACAACTTGCACTGACATATTTTAAAATACATCAATGCCATTTGTTTTGCCTTAAAATGCACACAAGTAATGTTTTTAGTAAGGTGTGTTTGTTAAAACAATTTATATTTCATAATTAAACTAAGGCCTAGTCCTGGCTTAAGCTAATCCCTATCTGGGAAACCACCCCATAAAACATTATTTCTGAATGTTCTGTAAAAATATTGCTGTAGAAAACACAATTAACTTATTAGGTTTAGATGTTGATGATTTGTGTCATTTAAAGTCACCATGGTGTTGATTAGTGTTTGTTTTAGTTAGACTCTTGACCCTTGACTTTTTGTTTGCTAGTTATTCCCTGGTTGTGTTAACTTTGTATATAAAGCACATTTGTTATGTTAATGTAAAGTTAGTGTAATTCTGTAGCAGTTGGTATATAAGTTGTTGTTTTAAACATTGTGTGAAAATTAAAACATGAAATTGTCATAACGTTTGAAAATGGTAGAATGTAACATTCATCTAACGTTCAGACAACACAGAAACGTTCTTAGAACGTCAAGAAAACTGGACACTTTTTATATTAGCAGAATGTTGGGAACTTTTTTGAGATTGACTGCTGATTTATGTACAACATTAAGAAAATGAATTTTGTTAGAAAAGATTCTTCCAAAGTAAGAGTTCAAAATAAAATCATAAAATAATTAAATTAATTGTATTAAAGCAACACAATTGCACTGTTGTGCTTTTCAACCTCATGGGGGAGCCGTAAGCCAATCTAACATGGAAAACTACATAGTGTTGCTTTAATATGTAGACAGTCATGTGATTGTTGTTAGTTTTACTTACTGAAGTTTTTTGGTTTCTTTAATCACAAGCTGCAGTCTCACAAGAACTTCATCTGCTGTATTTGCATCTCCAATAAATTTATTTAGATTAAGTTCATCCAAATTCTGCTCAGACGTCAACAACACAAAAACTAAAGCTGCCCACTGTGAAGAGGAGAGTTTGGTCTTTCCTACTGATGAAGATGTCACATAATGTTGAATCTCCTGCAGCAGTGAATCATCACCCAGTTCATTCAGACAGTGAATCAGATTGATGGATTTCTCTGGAGACAGATTCTCATTCATCTTCTCTTTAATGTACTTAACAGTTTTCTCTTTCTTGTAGGAGCATCTTCTCATCTGTGTCAGTAGATCCTGTAAGAGAATCTGATTGGACTCCAGTGAAAGACCCAGAAGAAAACGCAGGAAGAGATCCAGATGTCCATTATTACTCTGTAAAGATTCATATACAGCTCGATGATGTAACTCAAATAATGAATCCTGTTTTAAAGTTATAGAAAACCAAACTGATTTAAACACATTTGTGTTGTTCTTTGTGAAGGAGATGTGAGCATAAAGAGCTGCTAGATGTTCCTGGATGCTGAGATGAACAAAGAGGTAAACTTTCCCCTGATACAAACCAAACTCCTCTCTGAAGATCTGAGTACACAATCCTGAGTACACTGATGCTTCTGCTACATCAATGCCACACTCTCTCAGGTCTTCATCATAGAAGATCAGATTGCCTTTCACAAGCTGCTCAAAAGCCAGTTTCCCCAGTTTGAAGATCATGTCTTCATCTTTCTTCTCATAGTCCTTCTGATGTTTGATGTTTGTCTGAATGATCAGGAAGTGTGTGTACATTTGAGTGAGAGTCTTGGGGATCTCTCTTCTCTCTGCTTCACTCAACATTCTCTCTAGAACAGTGACTGAAATCCAGCAGAAGACTGGGATGTGACACATGATGTAGAGACTCCTGGATGACTTCAGGTGTGAGATGATTTGATCAGACAGACTCTCATCACTGATTCTCTTCCTGAAGTATTCCTCCTTCTGTGGATCAGTGAATCCTCGTACCTCTGTGACTCGATCAACACACTCAGAGGGGATGAGATCAGCTGCTGCTGGTCTGGAGGTGATCCAGATGAGAGCAGAGGGAAACAGATTCCCCTTGATGAGGTTTGTCAGCATCACGTCCACTGAGGTTGATTCACTTACATCACACAACCTCACACTGCTGTGAAAATCCAGAGACAGACGACACTCATCCAAACCATCAAAGATGAACAACACTTTATATTCATCACTGAAGATTTCCATTTCTTTTGTTTGTGGGAAGAAAAGATGAAGAAGATCTAAAAGACTGAGTGTTTTGTTCTTCATCAAATTGATCTCTCTGAAAGGAAGTGGAAATATGAGGTGGACGTCCTGATTCTCTTTCTCTTCAGCCCAGTCCAGAATGAACTTCTGTACAGAGACTGTTTTTCCAATGCCAGCGACTCCCTTTGTCAGCACACTTCTGATGTGTTTGTCTTGTTCAGGTAAAGGTTTAAAGATGTCATTACATTTGATTGGTGTCTCCTCTGTTGTTGTTCTTCTGGATTGTGTCTCAATCTGTCTCACCTCATGTTCATTACTGATCTCTCCACTTTCACTCTCTGTGATGTAGAGCTCTGTGTAGATATCATTCAGTAGTGTTGGGTTTCTCTTATTTGATGTTACCTCATACAAACACTCAAACTTCTTCCTCAGATTTGATCTGAATGTGTTCAGGACTTCAGTAAGATTAGACTCATGACTGTAGATAAAAACATAACTTTGAATAAAAATGTATAGAGCAAAATGTTGTTTTTGCATCACAAAATATGGGACATAAATATGGATGGAAAATGTTTTTTTTTTTAAGTATCATGTGGTCAACCTGTTTTAGTCTCTAAAAATAAATTAAAATCCTATTATTTACCTGAAATGAGGACTCATGTTTTTATTGAAGTCTTGTAGTTTATTCCCAAATTGCTCAATCTTCCTCCCCTTACAGTCGGGTTCTGTTATGATTCGTCTGGATTGTAAGAATGAAAATGAAGAATCACTTAAAGGGCGGTTTATGGAAGTAAAACAGTGCCGTTGGATTTTGAATTCTAATTCTTAGCACTGAATTTTTTTACATCGAATTTTTAACACTGAATTTTATTTTGCATCTAAATCAGACTTTGAATTTTAAAAGCCATCGAATTTCTAGCACTGTTTTTTTGCCTATGACATTTTTTTCAATGTTTTAAAAAAAATTCGGTGAGAAAAAAAATTCAATGTCTAAAAAAATTCAGTGTAAAAAAATTCAATGTCTCAAAAGATTCAGTGTAGAAACATTCAATGTTTCAAAAGATTCGGTGTAAAAAATTCAATGTCTCAGAAAATTCAGTGCAAAATAATTCAACGTCTCAAAAAATTCAGTGTAAAAATATTCAGAGTCAACATCCGGGGAAGCAAGGAGAAGCAATCGATCCCTGTATCAAATCATTCAACATTCAGCCAATCATTTACGCTCCATTGGTCATGTGACGCTGAAACGGGAAGTCGGTGAAGTTCAGGCAAAGGGTTTATTTGCATTAACATAGTAGGAAATCTCACATTTTTCACATCTGGCAGATCGTATCATCAGTATATCAGGACACTGCCCGTTTACATTTATCAGCATCAAAGTGGCTTCTGTATCTGGATGTGTGATCGATCCCGTGCGGGGAGACGCGCTGGATGAATAGCTGTCAATCACAAATGGCTACAACTGGCTTTAACCATATGATTTAGGGTTGTCGCGGTAACCGCACTCCCGTATTGTACAGTTCTACTGAGAAGCAAACAGCAGAAAATAACTAGCAACCCCAACAACCTAAGCTTTATATTTTAAGCTTTAAAGGTTTTATCTTTGTTTATCTGCAGCGTCCGCACCGCAGACTTTAGCTGAACTTGACTTTCACCCACATGCTTTTTATTAACAACAAAATCCAATGTTTTAGTCTGCCTTAATAACGGGCTTTAGGCTCTGTCTGAACTTATACGTTTTTGTTCTGTAGCCTACTTTGTTCACTTACATATTTCTATATCACCCATAAACTGTTGTTACCTATGTTTCCTGATAAGTTTAATATGATTTAAATAAAAGAGCTAACAATTTCCTAAATTTCCTGTTCATGTCTCCCTCTAGTCTAGTGCGTAAGAAGTGAAGTAATGTAATTTACAAACACATTTACTTTGCATAACCAACACTGAACAAATGTATTTGGCCAATGTTATTATGGTTTGTACGTGTTTAACCCAGTCTCCTGAGGTTGCGTATAAATAACACGAAGTGTAAAACTCGTGCAAATTCCACTTTGGCGTGCATATGATACGCAAGTCATTCCCATTCACTTAACCGGGGCATCTTTTTTTGTCATTTTATTTATTGGTTTCTCAAATTTTTTCTGTTTTTTAAACCATTTTCGCTTGGGTTTAGGGTTAGATTTTAGATTTGCTTAATGAGGTTATTTAATATACAGGTTTCTCAATGTAATTTTGTCCATATTTAAGCCATGGTCGCTTGGAGTTGGTGTTAGAGTTGGGATTTGGGTTAGGATGTCATTTTTATATATATAAAAAATTGTTCTAACCCTAAACCCAAGCGAAAATGGTAAAAAATAGCAAAAAAATTAATTCAGAAACCAATAAATAAAACGACAAAAAAGATGCCCCGTTTAAGTGAATGGGAAGGACTTGCGTATCATATGCACGCCAAAGTTAGTGCTATTTATACGCAGTTTCAGGAGACTGGGTGACAAGCGCAACATTCACGTAATGACCCTTGATATGTCGCCATGGAAACTCAAACATTAAAACATTCATTAAATTCTGCTACTAATTATTAATCTCTACAGGAAGAGTTGGAACATAATAAACATGTCCCTGAATAACTTAAAAATACAAGCAGTGTTAAAATGCTTTTGCATATCGATTTATTTCAAGACTTTCAAGCTTAGCTAGCATTGCTCCACAAATATGAATTTATAGAATACATAGGATTTAAATTGCATTTCATTATCTAACTTTTGCGAGTTTGTCCATGGTTTATATTGTTGTAGTTTTATATTGATTAAATTAAACAAATGATTGGTTTGCTTTTTTTAAATCTAAGGATCTTTAGATGTATTTATGTAATAAGGCAGGTAAAATGTTTTCCATTTATTCGTTTTTGTTAAACCTTCTCCTAATATAAGCGAGTCATTTTAGTAATTTGTTGTTGTTCTGTTTTAATAAAAAATAATAATAAACAAATACTAAGCATTCGTAGTAATGGAAAAATATGTCTTTCATTTATTTGTGTTAGAACGCAGATACCATCCGTCGAATTAGTTTTATTAATAAACAAGCTGTTTAGCGAGTTTGTCATTGAACTATTTTATTGGTTTTAAGTTTTTCGTTCATAATAATAATAAAGAAACATTTAAAAAACTATTAAATTCAAGAAATGGAAATATTTAATAATCTGACTTTAAAAGCAAAAGTAATCTAGTACAAATATAGGCTATTTCCTATAAAATATGCGGTTTGTTTAATTCAGAAGGTGAAAAAATCCTTACCTGCATTTCCATAATAATACAAATACAACACATCTATGTAAGAACCTAAATCTCCGTGTTATTTTTACATTATGACTTAAAAGAACAATTTGGAAAATGAGATCAGAAGCGCGTGAATCCGCAATACACTTGCTTTGAAGACAGATTATTTTGCCAGAGAAAGATATGGTAACATTTCTTCAGAAGAATTGCTGAAACCTATTAATTTACTGATGTTTTTATTAGTACTCCAGCTGTTTTATCGGCCTTTGAGATGGGACGTGGCAGTCAAATTCATGCTGAAAGCGGGGTGAATTCCAAATGGCGTTAGCGCCCTTGAAGGGCACTTCAGGAAGGGGATGTCACACAGTCTATCCAAATAAAGAGAAACTGATGTGCGTATTTCATTGCTCTATTCGCCAAGTGTATTTGAATTGACCACACTATGAGACAATTGTGCAACTTTCTCTAGAGTTTATACATCAAGTGTGTTCTGATCTTCGAAGGGAATAGGGATAATAATATTCTATTGGAATACGCCCTTTATCTTTTCGCGGCAGTCGCGTAGGCTTTAACCAATCATTGAACTGATTATTAACCACAAATCATAGAACATTTTACTGACCCTAGTGTTAAAAAGATTGCGGGAAAATGTCTTGGAATTTCTATTAATTCACACATTAAAAATCTCATACTACATATAATTAAGAAATTAAGAACACAGGGCTTTACATAAAATAATAACTAGTAAAAATTGTATATTTTAACGAGTTGTGTATAATGTGTGAATAATATAGATTTAATGGTTTAATATTTTATTACTGGTGGCCATCTACTTTATACTTATCTTTTTTATATATTACGAGTAACACTAGGGGGCAACAGCGACAAGCTAAATGCCTTATAAGAAAGTCACACTGCTTCACAATGCTGCTATGTGTTTCATTGTGTTTGTTAAGTAATACGAGTGATGTATCCTCGAAAATCATGTATAATTATATTAAAATTTAATGTGTACTATAAATACAATTAAATATGAATTTAGTGTGTCTCTGTTATGCTTCACTGTTACAAATAACCGCGTTGGCGATCTTTTTTGTGATTTTAATATAGTAAAAGTGTAGGAATTATGTTTTTAGCAGATTGATAGCCATTTATATAGCCATATTTTTGCTACAAAAATAAAAGATAAACTGTGTTGCTTTAGTTGGTATAGATAACCACAGTTATCTTTGAGTCACCATTCACTGTTTATCTTTATTAACTGATTTACTGTATTTCCATCACTCCCTAGTAAAAAAAAAAACGTTATAAACATAGTAAGTATAGTGATCAATTCACATTCCAAGCTAATATTTACCTAAAATAGCTGAAAACCTATGCAAACAGATTGACAACCCTGCTTGGTTTGGAACTGTAGAACGTTACATGAATCACGTGACCGCGCGGCGGCGAGATCAAAGCGTTTCGTAACTCTATTATTATACGACTCTGCATATGGTTAAAGCCAGTTGTAGCCATTTGTGATTGACAGCTATTCATCCAGCGCGTCTCCCCGCACGGGATCGATCACACATCCAGATACAGAAGCCACTTTGATGCTGATAAATGTAAACGGGCAGTGTCCTGATATACTGATGATACGATCTGCCAGATGTGAAAAATGTGAGATTTCGTACTATGTTAATGCAAATAAACCCTTTGCCTGAACTTCACCGACTTCCCGTTTCAGCGTCACATGACCAATGGAGCGTAAATGATTGGCTGAATGTTGAATGATTTGATACAGGGATCGATTGCTTCTCCTTGCTTCCCCGGATGTTGACTCTGAATATTTTTACACTGAATTTTTTGAGACGTTGAATTATTTTGCACTGAATTTTCTGAGACATTGAATTTTTTACACCGAATCTTTTGAAACATTGAATGTTTCTACACTGAATCTTTTGAGACATTGAATTTTTTTACACTGAATTTTTTTAGACATTGAATTTTTTTTCTCACTGAATTTTTTTTAAAACATTGAAAAAAATGTCATAGGCAAAAAAACAGTGCTAGAAATTCGATGGCTTTTAAAATTCAAAGTCTGATTTAGATGCAAAATAAAATTCAGTGTTAAAAATTCGATGTAAAAAAATTCAGTGCTAAGAATTAGAATTCAAAGTCCAACGGCACTGTTTTACTTCCATAGCGGTTCCCATTATAACTATAAAAAATATAGTTTTAAAAATCTTTTGATTTTAAAGAGAATAGTGGAGTTCACACCACAACTATAACGATAAAGATACAAGTAAAAGTATCGTTGTGATCACTTGCGGAGCGATTTTTTTCTAACCGATGAACAATAAACCAATGACAGCCAATCAAATCTACTTGAATCTAAAGTGAACGCACATTCGAAATGGCACTGTGGGTGTTGAGGATATCTGCTGGCTATAGCCAGTTATAGCAGCATATTTATACATTTCAATGTAAACAATTACAGCAAGTGGAGAGATTTTAATACAAAAACTGTACATTTTATGTGTCTCTTTGCATGAATATGTCTGATAATGAAGAATAATTTCTCATCTCTTTGACAAAATACAGGATTATTGTAGCCCTGAGTGTTTAAATTAGGCAGGTTCTTATTGCCCCCCTCTTTAAATTTTAAACTTGTTATCTCTGTGTGTGAACAGTTTCAGGTTTGTGACATGCTGTATGGTGATTTTGCACTGTTCTAAATGTAGTTGCTCTTGCTGAACTCAGGCTTGTCAGCAGGGGGCGCTCTCACAGACACATGACTGAATCACTCAATGAGGCTCATAGAAGCAGTGTGTTAGTATCAGTGCATGAGCTTCAGTACACGTGAGACGGGGAGTGCTCCTTATTAAATGTGTTTTTTCCTGTATTTTTACAGGTAAGCTGACAAAAACATTAATCTGCTAATGCTAAACAATATGGTGATGTGAAACATTGGTAGTTTTAAGCCGGGGGCATGAAAATGTATAAAGTTTGGCCTTGATTAAGAGTGCTGCATCTAAAATGGCGGATGACAGTGTTAAGGGAAAGTTTGTAACTTTTAGCATGTAAAGATGAATAAGTAGTGCTTAAAATACACGAAATAAGTGTTAATGGATATATTTATCTGAGATGAGACTGGTAAACAAGGGAATTGATGTTAAATAGATGTGGATGAACATGGATTAGTGTTGTGTTGGGTTAAAAGCAGGGCTGTTAACAGGCCTGTGATTGCATGTGAACACATTAAAACATTGAGCAGCAATATTCCTTCATATTTTCAGTTTAAAAGGGCATTTCACAGAATCACAGCTAGACTTTGTGGTTACAATGCTTTAATATGGTACATTGATTGAGATTGTCATGTTAAAAAACAGCATATGAGGTTCAGTACATTTAAATTGTTCATTTGAATGTCAGATTATTTGAGTTATCTTTAGAGGATTACAAAAAGGGATTTAAACATGGAATAACAATTACACTGTGATTTAAAAATATATAAATATAACTGAATACATAAAAATGAATACAAATAGTTAACAATACTGGAGTAAAATGCATACAAAGTGCAGCGGTCATGGCTATGACTATGGAATTTATGTATTACTCACCTGTTTTTGTGTTTAGAGCGTTCTTGTGAGTCTTTAAAGAGGTTTTGTTATAATAACCTTACATATTGGCATTATGATTGTGAGGGCAGAGTGTTTAGTTTTATACAGTAGCAATAATTATTATAATGAGTGAGCACATGTACTATGTGATGTGAAGTGAACTGACTATGACATAAGAGGTAATGTGTTTGGTGCTATGTATATTTTCAGGTGTTTGCACTATGTGACATGTTATTGTTTTATATGATATACTGAATCACTCAATGAGGCTCATAGAAGCAGTGTGTTAGTATCAGTGCATGAGCTTCAGTACACGTGAGACGGGGAGTGCTCCTTATAAAATGTGTTTTTTCCTGTACTTTTACAGAATTAAATGTGTTGCATTGGAATGGACTCCGCTTCGTTCTTAAAAGTGTAACATATTTTGGCGAGCCAGCCAGGAGGGGGCGATAGAGTGACCAATACCATCAACTTCCCTCCCTCTTAACGAGTCGAGCCTTCAGCAAAGCGCAGTGAGATGGACCCGCGTGATAAAGTGAGTGAAACTCTGTGGCAGCAAGGGGGGGAGGCTCTCATGGATGTCTGCAGGCAACTGAAATGTAAAGGCCTGGACAGCGAAGAGTCCCACAGCAAACCACGGAGGGCGCTCATCAAAATGGCGGAAAGTGCACTGGACGAAATTGAGGAAGGTAACGAAAGTGATGTAGTCCGTGAGTACTGCGACAACCTACTAAGTTTCATAACGAGACAAACCAAAGAAAACAGTCAGGATGACAGAGAACCTCAATAAGTAGAGCCACCTCTGAAAAAGAGATCTGATAAATGTTCGGCGCCATACATCCCTCTTATTGAAGCTGCAGATTTCTCACCTAGAAGCCGACCAGTGCCAACCCACCCACTGTCTGAAGTAACATTAAGAAGGGAGTTTAAAATCTGTGGACAAATTGGAGAGAGCGGTCAGAGAGATAAATTATCGTACCTCAGTTTAGTCCGTCAGATTGAGATGGGGCTAGAAAAAGGGCACACAGAGACTGAAGTGGTGGAAGCTGTAATCAGAGCTGTCAGTCCAGGGCTGCCATTGAGGGACATGTTAGAGATTAAACGGGGGCTAACCCTCAGCACACTCCTTACCATCCTTAAAGGTCACTTCAGGGTAGATAGCTCCACAGATCTCTATCACCAGCTGCTTAACATCTCCCAAGATCCCAAAGAAACTGCTCTGAACTTTGTATTCCGTGCAATAGAACTTAGAGAGAAACTGTTATGGAAAACAGCGGATGAAGATACAGATGAGCAATACAGCAAAGCTGTAATCCAACGCAAGTTTCTCCGCTCCATAGAGACTGGACTGCTTAGTGATTCTGTGAAGTTCCAAATCTTACCCTACCTCAGCAATGTGAACATACGAGATGAAGAACTAATTGCGAGGGTGGATGAAGCGGCAAAGGTTGAAAGTGAGAGACAAGAGAAACGGAAGAGGTCCACGGCGGGTAAGACTCCCAAGGTGCAGGAGCTCCAGCTGGACGCTCAAATTAAATCCACACCTACCCAGAGCCACTCTAAACCTAAGGAGTCAGACTCAACAACGACAATCAAAGCAGTAAAAGGGAACGAAACTAAGCCAGACAACATGAATGCACAGCAGATTTTGGAGGAACTTCGCAAGAAGATGAAACAAATGTTTCTGGCCGCAATGGAAGCGAGTCCACGGCCTCATGGACAAAGACAAAGGGGAAAAGGCTGCAAAAAATGCAGGGATGAAGGAACTGGTGAGGACTGTTCACACTGTTTCAAATGCGGCCAAGAAGGACACTTCTCTCGTGGATGCAGAATCACATCGGGAAATGGGCAGGGACTACTGAGGGGGGACCACTAGTAGTCCAAGGCGAAGCGTCCCAAAACGAGCAGCCGTCACCGTCCCTGTTAACACCAATGACCACTAAAGAAAAAGCATCAGACGCCTCAACATTTGGAACTGTGATCAATTACCTACCTTCACAACGACAGCCTCAGTTAGTAAGCCTTGTAGGAAATAGATGTTTGATGGACTGTTTTATCGACGATCACCCAGTCAAAGCCTTGTGGGATACTGGAGCACAGTCCAGCATAGTGAATGACCCCTGGCGAAGGAGCCATCTTCCCCACACCGTTGTCAGGCCAATATCAGAGTTGTTGCAGGATGAGACACTGACAGTTTATGCTGCGAATGACACGCTCATCCCATATATTGGTTGGATTGAAGTCCGCTTTAGACTAGGTAGTGACCCCATCACATTGGATGACCTACAGGTGCCAGTACTTGTGTCGAGCGACCCAGCAGTTGCCAGTGACCCCATAATCGGCTATAACGTCATTGAAGCGCTCATCAATAGAAACGAAGGAAAAACCAAATGTGAAAAAAGACAGTTGGCACACCAAGTGAGTAAAGCCTTCGCCATAACTGTAAAAACTGCTCATTGTGTAGTTAAGTTAGTGCAAAATGATGACACCGATTCGGAGGCTGGTGTGGTTCATACTGGTAAAAATAGAGTTTCCTTACCAGCTAGCCAAGTCACCACTGTTTACTTAAGGGCACATGTGAGTTCACGAGCCAGAGGTCAACACATGTTCTTTTCGCATGACCTGCTCAACCCTCAACCAGAAGGTCTGATCTACAGTGATGTACTGGTGAAGATCCCAGAGAGAAGAGTGCCATACATACCGTTATCTGTGACCAACACAACTAGCCACACCATCTACCTGGACCGTCATCAGATAATTGGACACCTGGAACCTGTCAAAACAGTGTATTCAGCCCCCATTCAGCCTAAACGAAAGGTATCAACATCTGAAATGAAGGAGAGTATACATCTCAAATCTAACATGGCAAGTTGCACACCACAGCCAAACAACAAGCAAAATAGACCTACCTCATGGGACCCACCTGTGGATCTCTGCCATCTCTCAGAGGGACAGCAAGAGGCGGTAAGGAGAGTTCTGCGAGAGGAATGTGAGGCATTTGCTTATGACAGTGATGATGTGGGTTATATACCATCTCTCAAGATGCACATCACCCTCCATGATACAAGCCCAGTGCAAAAGACCTACATGTCCATCCCAAAGCCTCTTCACAATGAAGTTAAAGAATACCTGCAAGACCTGTTGAGTAAAGGGTGGATCACACCTTCACGATCCCCTTATTCATCGCCTGTAGTGTGTGTCCGCAAGAAGGACGGAACCCTCCGCCTCTGTGTTGACTTCAGAGAGCTTAACCGCAAGTCTGTCCCCGACCGCCATCCGATACCGAGGATTCAGGATATGTTGGATGCACTTGGTGGAAGATCGTGGTTTTCAGTCTTAGATCAGGGCAAAGCGTACCACCAGGGTGTCCTGGATGAAGAGAGCCGCCCTCTTACAGCTTTCATCACACCCTGGGGACTCTATGAATGGGTTCGCATACCCTTTGGTCTTAGTTCGGCACCTGCCGAGTTTCAAAGGAGCATGGAACACTGTTTGGCTGGCCTAAGAGACACCATCTGCCTCCCATACCTGGATGACAACCTCGTCCACAGTAGCAACTTTGAGGATCATCTGGAACATATCCGTCTTGTCCTCCAACGATATAAGGAACATGGTGTAAAGTTGACCCCTAAGAAATGTGAACTGTTTAAGTCAAGTGTGAGATTTCTGGGCAAGTTGGTGACTGGAGACGGTTACACAATGGATCCTGCAGAGATGGCTCCAGTAATGGCTCTAAAAGAGAAGATACCTACCACCATTGGTGATGTACGTCAAATGCTGGGGTTCCTCTCCTATTACAGACCCTTCATCCCCAACTTCTCCCATGTGGCATACCCGTTGTACCACCTACTCACTGTACAGAACTCTGAAAATCACCAATTAGACTCAACTGAGAAGAAGCCAAGGAAAGCAGTGAAGAAGAACAAAGGTCACTTACCATCACGCATGCCTGTACAGTGGACCAGCTCTCACCAGGAGGTGTTAAATCAGCTAATTGATGCCCTGATGAAGCCCCCTGTTCTTGGATATCCAGACTTCACCCAGCCTTTTGTTTTACACTGTGACGCATCTTAAATTGGTCTGGGCGCGGTGTTGTATCAGCGACAGCAAGGGAAAATGAGAGTGATAGCTTATGGCTCCCGGACCCTAAGTCCAACAGAGAAGAGGTACCATCTTCACTCGGGAAAACTTGAGTTTTTGGCGTTGAAGTGGGCCATCTGTGAACGGTTCCGTGACTACTTGTATCATGCTCCATCGTTCATAGTGTACACGGACAACAACCCGCTGACATATGTCCTAACCACTGCCAGACTCAATGCCACAGGACACAGATGGGTAGCCGAGCTGGCTGATTACAACTTCACAATACGATACCGCCCCGGCAAGAACAACTCCGATGCAGATGGATTGTCACGGATGCCGCTGGATATTGAAGAGTACATGCACAGCTGTACGGCAGAGACTAGTCAAGAAGTAACCAGGGCATCCCTGGAGGGGATTACTGTAGAGAAAAGGAACTCTAGTCAGGGTGTTGGGTTGATCCAGGTCAGTGCTTTGAGCCTGGTGGCAGACAGTGAGACCAGCCAACCCCTCACGCTGGATCAAATTCGCAAGGCTCAGGAAAACGATGAAATCCTGTCAAGAGTACTTAAGTACAAGTCACAGAACCAGAGGCCAAGCAGAACAGAGATGAAAGCTGAAAAACCTGAGGTTGCTATACTCATGAAACAGTGGCAGAAGATTCATGTGGGCCAAGATGGTGTTCTGCGCCGTAGAACCACCCAAAGAGAACAGTTGTTGCTTCCCAAAACCTACCATCCGCTGGTCTTCAAAGAGCTGCATCAGGACATGGGCCACTTGGGTGTGGAAAGGACTCTTGACTTGATTCGAGATGAGATGAGTAAGGATGTCGAACATTTTGTAACAAGAGTGTGTGAATGCCTTAAGAAGAAGAAGCCAAGTAGGCAAACCTGTGCACCACTGGTACCGATCCAGACCACTTACCCATTCCAGCTTGTCTCGATAGACTTCCTGCATTTGGAGAAATGCAAGCATGGATACGAGTACATATTAGTGGTCATGGACCACTTCACAAGGTTTGCCCAAGCATACGCAACGAGGAATAAGTCGGCGAAAACTGTAGCAGACAAGCTCTTCAATGACTTTGCACTCAAGTTCGGCTTCCCAAGCAGATTGCATCACGATATGGGCAAAGAATTTGAAAACAGATTGATGGCCAGCTTAAAGAAACTCTCTGGCATCCAGGGCTCCCACACAACACCATACCACCCCCAGGGTAATGGGCAGGTGGAGCGGTTCAACCGCACCCTGTTGTCAATGCTGCGTACCCTGGAGGACAAGGAGAAGGAAGACTGGAAAGAATCTCTGGCAAAAGTTGTCCACGCGTACAACTGCACAAAGAATGAGGCCACGGGATACACACCATATTACCTCATCTTTGGACGTTCCCCTCGCCTGCCTATAGACCTGTTATTCAGTCTTGGAAAAGATGAGTCCCATGACACCTATGACGCCTACGTAAGTCACTGGAGAAAAAGGATGCAAGAAGCATATCAAATTGCAGCCAAAACTGCCTCAAAGGGAGCTGCTCGAGGAAAAGCTTTCTATGATAGAAAGATACAGGGAAGAGACCTTCACCCAGGCGACAGAGTTCTCCTCAGGAACCTCACCCCAAGAGGGGGCCCGGGAAAGATCCAGTCTTACTGGGAGGACCAAGTTTATAAGGTGAAAGAGAGGAAAGCTGATGGCAGCCCTGTGTATGAGATCAGTCCAGAGAATGGCAAAGGCAGAGACAGAGTTGTGCACAGAAATCTTTTGCTGCCCTGTGACTCCCTACCCCTTGAACAGCCGCCAACCAAGCCTCTTCAGTCACAGAAAGACTCCCTGAGCTCCCCAAAAGAAAGAGCCAGACCACGACGTCAGCAACAACAACTGCCAGAACAAAGTGATACTTCCAGTGATGAATACAGTGGCACTTACCGGGGACATCTGAGATATAACAGGAAGGAGCAGCAGGAACAGAGTTTGTTGAATCCAATGGCAGAGCCCTTCCAGCCTCAGCAGCATGTACAGCATCACGAAGAGGATGTGCCACTACAAAGCGAAGAGGATGTGCCACTACAAAGCGAAGAGGATGTGCCACTACAAAGCGAAGAGGATGTGCCACTACAAAGCGAAGAGGATGTGCCACTACAAAGCGAAGAGGATGTGCCACTACAATCTCAGAGACCTGATTTAAGCTTTAATAGGCCTGAGAAAGGTGATTTAGAGGTAAACCCTCTGGTCCAAATGCAAGGAAACAGAGAGACTGTAATTCAACGACCCCAAAGACTAAAACGTCAACCTGTTGTACTGAGCTATGATACACTGGGTCAGCCGTCTTTGGTTCAAAGAAACTGTAATGTAACAGAAATTCAGGTAACACAGACTAGGGATTACTGGAGGCCTTGGATGTGTAAAGTGTTCTAAAATTGCACTTATTTACAGAAATGTCAGGAGACATTTAATTTTGTGGGGGAGAGTGTAGCCCTGAGTGTTTAAATTAGGCAGGTTCTTATTGTCCCCCTCTTTAAATTTTAAACTTGTTATCTCTGTGTGTGAACAGTTTCAGGTTTGTGACATGCTGTATGGTGATTTTGCACTGTTCTAAATGTAGTTGCTCTTGCTGAACTCAGGCTTGTCAGCAGGGGGCGCTCTCACAGACACATGACTGAATCACTCAATGAGGCTCATAGAAGCAGTGTGTTAGTATCAGTGCATGAGCTTCAGTACACGTGAGACGGGGAGTGCTCCTTATTAAATGTGTTTTTTCCTGTATTTTTACAGGTAAGCTGACAAAAACATTAATCTGCTAATGCTAAACAATATGGTGATGTGAAACATTGGTAGTTTTAAGCCGGGGGCATGAAAATGTATAAAGTTTGGCCTTGATTAAGAGTGCTGCATCTAAAATGGCGGATGACAGTGTTAAAGTGACACCATGTAATTTTTCAACCTTCATAATACATTTTCAAGACCCTTGTGATAGTACATCGACTTTAAATAGGTTGAATGACATGTCTACCATAGCCTGACGGGGTCTGTATCACTTTTACTCGTATTTTAAAACTTAGGGTTTGTGGTAGTAACCAGAGCACAAAAAAAAAACTACAAAATTCGACTGCTTTACGGCATACGTCACTTCCTCCACACAATTTGTTTTTAACGTGAATTTTGCTGGAGGCTACTTAAGGAGTGTAGAGAGCAGTTTCTATTATGTGACTCTGTGGCACAGTCTTTAGTGTCACGGACCTATGACACGGGCGACCCGGGTTCGATTCCCCTTTAAGGCAATTTTTTATATAAACTGTTGATTCATACATAAATGCGATGTTCTTTATAAATTACGGCGATTATATTGCATATAGTTCCCTGTATTCAGATGCTGTGTTCACGTATTTACCTTTCTTTTTACTGTGTCTATGATATTTACATTACAATCCAGGATGCTATAGCACTCAAACTTGCTCACAGTGTAAAACCAAACCCTATTCATTCACCAATCAGATCCGAGCGTTTCTCTCTTCTCTTTTCCTCATTTGCTGCGTTCCGCTGTCACTCGCGTGACGTATTACAAAGCGGCAGACCTAAACGCATCGGTTTACTTGGATTTGGAGCGATTTTCACACAAAAAAGAGGAATAACGAGCGCCATTGCGGAAAATCCTGGTGGCGAGGGAGAGAGAGAGGATGCAACAATATTTGTTTGGAAAAAGGCAAGGAAATACGTCTGGTCGTTTCTGAATTGGAAGGCTGCAGCCTCCGGAGGTCAAATATGCAGGCTGCACACGTCATCAAGCCTGGGTTATTAAGGTAAACTGAGCATTACATTCGCAAGTCATAAGCATACTGCCACAATTTACGATTAACTAAGTATAATAGTCAACTTTGTAATTGTTAATATTGTGAAATAAGACAGTCTTGATGACGTATTAGAAATACGACATCCGGAGGCTGCAACCTTCAGATTGAGAAATGGCTTCTGCCACGACGAGTTCCTCATCAGAAAGTTGTAACATGACTGCGTTTCTCCCTGTTGTCTCAAAATGTTGATCGTTTAGCATTTTAAATGTTTAGTTTTTAGTTTAGTTTTAAGGTTGGCCAGTTCCTTTCCTTTGCGACAGTGCTGCGGCGCTTGTGGGCTCTAGGGGCGCTAGAAGTGAAAAATACGTGTCTAGCACCCCCTAGTGGCCAAAAGTTTCATGGTGTCCCTTTAAGGGAAAGTTTGTAACTTTTAGCATGTAAAGATGAATAAGTAGTGCTTAAAATACACGAAATAAGTGTTAATGGATATATTTATCTGAGATGAGACTGGTAAACAAGGGAATTGATGTTAAATAGATGTGGATGAACATGGATTAGTATTGTGTTGGGTTAAAAGCAGGGCTGTTAACAGGCCTGTGATTGCATGTGAACACATTAAAACATTGAGCAGCAATATTCCTTCATATTTTCAGTTTAAAAGGGCATTTCACAGAATCACAGCTAGACTTTGTGGTTACAATGCTTTAATATGGTACATTGATTGAGATTGTCATGTTAAAAAACAGCATATGAGGTTCAGTACATTTAAATTGTTCATTTGAATGTCAGATTATTTGAGTTATCTTTAGAGGATTACAAAAAGGGATTTAAACATGGAATAACAATTACACTGTGATTTAAAAATATATAAATATAACTGAATACATAAAAATGAATACAAATAGTTAACAATACTGGAGTAAAATGCATACAAAGTGCAGCGGTCATGGCTATGACTATGGAATTTATGTATTACTCACCTGTTTTTGTGTTTAGAGCGTTCTTGTGAGTCTTTAAAGAGGTTTTGTTATAATAACCTTACATATTGGCATTATGATTGTGAGGGCAGAGTGTTTAGTTTTATACAGTAGCAATAATTATTATAATGAGTGAGCACATGTACTATGTGATGTGAAGTGAACTGACTATGACATAAGAGGTAATGTGTTTGGTGCTATGTATATTTTCAGGTGTTTGCACTATGTGACATGTTATTGTTTTATATGATATACTGAATCACTCAATGAGGCTCATAGAAGCAGTGTGTTAGTATCAGTGCATGAGCTTCAGTACACGTGAGACGGGGAGTGCTCCTTATTAAATGTGTTTTTTCCTGTATTTTTACAGAATTAAATGTGTTGCATTGGAATGGACTCCGCTTCGTTCTTAAAAGTGTAACATTATAAAAAAAAGTTAAACTACAATCATAGTTTTCAAGATATTGTATACCTTTGTGCAGGCTGTGTTTCTTCACTCTTAAATGTTATTGGCAGCTCCATAGACCAATCACTCTTCATAGACACACAGCTGAACTCTGAATCTGATCTCTTCTGATGATCTGAACTATAACACACACCAGATTACAGTTAATCATCTGAACTGATGTACAAAACAAGTTGTAACAGTGCTAAGGATCTGTTCCATGTTCTAAGCTGTAATGTTTCTCCCATCCTCTGGGGGGAGGTAGACAGCTCTCTAAAGGAAGTGGTATCCTTTTTAAGAGAGACAAGTTAGAGTGTTTGGTAGAGGTGCCAGCATGGCTTTGGGTGTTTGCTCAACATGGCCTTATGCCTGAAACTCTATTTTGAGGAACATCATTGTTCTACAACTCAATGTAAGTCTAAGATTGTGTTATTCTATGTTGCTATTTGGTGAAGTGCATATTGTGATTTGTGTGTTTTTGTATATTTGTTCAGAGGGTTTTTGTTTGACCTCATTCATCATCTTATAAGGACTCTTCATTGGACTATGATTTGATCTAATTCTACACCTTTAATTATAACCTGGATGAACTCTTGGATACGGCTTGAGACAATTTATGTTTCACTGTCATTCCTGAACTTCAATTATCAACTGATATTATCTGGACTATTTGGATCACTGGGACATTGCCTATGTCTCTGCATTTAAGCAGGAAGACTGAATTATGCTAATGGACGGTTGTAACTGTTTTCTGTTTATTTTTGTGTAATTGCTTTACCATTGTCATCACTGTTTGTGTATATACATATATTGTT
Organism: Misgurnus anguillicaudatus; assembly: GCF_027580225.2. Classification (NCBI taxonomy): domain Eukaryota; kingdom Metazoa; phylum Chordata; class Actinopteri; order Cypriniformes; family Cobitidae; genus Misgurnus; species Misgurnus anguillicaudatus. The sequence continues at coordinate 8,443,226 of NW_027395283.1, read as the reverse complement.
TGGGTTTCACTCTTAAAAACTTTAATACATCACTCTACTCTTAGAAGCAAGAATCTCCTCTTTATTTAATATGTGACCCAAATCTGAGGTGTTACATAAAATGGCGCCCAAACAGGGACCTTCTTGACTTTTGACAATTTTGGGAAGAAGAGTATGAGTTAAGTGCAGTATATTAATTGATTTGTATAACTTGTTTGTGAATTTTATTCACCTGAGCTTAGTTTAAATGATGGATGCATTTCATGCTGGAGATGACAGGAGTGCGGAGCTAGACTTCTCGGCTGAACCTTTTACAATTCGTCGAGAACCGATTCAGGAGATAATACGGTCCTTTGGTAGCCTTTTTTGGAGTCTGAAAAGGAAGCTGCTGTGCAAGAGGAGAAATAAGCTTGGATGATTTACCACCACCACCCCCGGTGGAAGAGGAAGATGAAAGTCTCATCAGTCTTGCTATAGCAGCAAAGGTAAATCAGTTAAGCATGAGAATGGAAAAAATGGAAGAAGACATTATGGAGTGTGTTGGGAGAGTGGAGCGAAATACTCGTGAGCATCTTCAACGACACGACCATAGTTTGAGAACTATAGAAGAACAAGTTAGAGAATTGACCAAACAGATGACAACTCAAGCCCAGTTGGTTGAACAAAACCAGCGGAGTATTGAAGAAAAGCTTACAAACACAATGGAGAAACAATGTAGCCACGTGAAGCAACTATTAGAAGGACAGATGCAAGATATGGGTAAGGCCATGATGGATTGTATGAAGAGGAGAGACATTCAGTTTAAGTCTATGGTTCGTTCTACCCCAAATGCCGTGTCTACTCCCATTGCTTCACAAACCTTCACAACTTCATTACCAGTTGGTCAAACAACATCTACATATAGCACGATTCCTTATAAAGCAGCAGTCAGGCTGGAGTTCCCCATCTTTGGACGCACAGAGGGTGAGGATCCGATGACCTACTTAGAAAGGTGTGAGGAGTATTTATCAGTGCGATCGATGAATGATGGCGAGATCTTGGTGATACTTCCATCCGTATTGATGCATACAGCAAAAGACTGGTGGATGGCTGAAAAAACCCATGTCAAATCTTGGAACCAATTCAAGGCTGCATTTCTGCGTTCCTTTCTACCTGATGACCATGAAGTGGAGGCAGAGAGAAAAATTAGAGAGAGAAAGCAAGGAATAGGTGAAAGCATCCGGACATTTGCTTTTCAGTATAGAGCCATGTGTCTGAGATTAAAGCCAACGATGACAGAAAGGGAAATACTTCAAGCTACATTAAGAAACTGCAATCCTCGAATCGCTAGTATTTTGAGAAGCACAGTCAATACATTTGATGAATTAGTTCGTGTTGGAGTGTTGGTGGAACGAGATATGGCAGAGGAAAGAGCTTATTGGAAACAACGTAATGCTGCCAACCGAAGAGGAGGAACCGACAGATCCGGTAAAGGCAAGAGCGGAAGCCATAACATCGCCATGATATCTGAAGGTAACATTCAGCTATTAACCTTTCCTGTAGTAGTGCAGAAACATACTTGTGATGCTGTTATAGACACTGGTAGCTCGTATTCTCTTATCCAAGAATCTTTGTGGAGAAAATGGAAGGAAGATGCCGAGACTTGGAAATCTAGCAAAGGACTTTCATTTGCTCTTGCCAATGGACAAATACAACAAGCATTAGGAGAAGTGACATGGGAATGTACATTACAAGAAATCACATACCCGGTGAGATTGTTTATAATGAGGAATCAGGACCTTTCATTTCCACTCATTCTCGGACTTGATTTCCTTATGTCAACTGGTTTAAAGCTCGACTTTAACAGTTCTTCTTATTCATTGGCTGGACAAGAGGAATCACCACAATAATTCTCCTGCTATCTTCAACCTACCACCATTAACATTCATTGTGCGCTATCAACAATACAGGTGTCTGAGAGTACAATAACTATCATCAAGAATTTAGTAACCCAAGCTGATATTTCACGCAATGAGAAAAGGCAACTGGAAGGTCTTTTATTAAACTGGCCTACTGTATGTACAGATGACCTAGGACAAACCTCCGTTATCAAGCATCAGATATCCACAAGCGATTCCATCCCGGTGCGCAAAAGACCATATCCTGTGCCAATACACAAACAAAAGTTCATTGATGATGAAGTTGAAATTATGCTGAGCAAAGGCATAATACGACCATCTACTTCACCATGGGCAGCCCCAGTTGTCTTAGTGCCAAAGAAAGATGGGAGTGTACGTTTCTGTGTAGATTATTGACCTCTAAATAGCAAAACCCCATTGGATGGATTCCCAATGCCTCAAATACAAGACATCTTAGAGTCAATGTACGGAGCCTCAGTATTCAGTACTCTAGATCTGAAGAGTGGATACTGGCAAGTTATGATGGATGACTGCAGCATCCAGAAAACTGCATTCATTACCCACAACAACCAATATGAATTCCTTCGTCTAACTTTTGGATTGAAAAATGCAGGAGCAACTTTCCAAAGACTGATGAACCGAGTACTGAAGAATATACTTGGTAAGTGTTGCTTTGTGTACATTGATGACATTGTGGTATACTCCAAAAACATCCAACAACACAGCAAAGATCTCAAAGCAGTGTTTTGCGAAATGGAAGCAAGTAATCTAACTTTAAATCTTAAGAAGTGTAACCTGTGTAGGAAATCAATATCTTTCCTAGGACATGTGATTTCTGAAGAAGGCATCAAAACAGAGGAAGCTAAGGTAGAAGCAGTGAAGAACTTCCCTATTCGAAGGAACTTAAAGGAGGTTCAGCGGTTCCTTGGCCTTGCTGGATGGTACCATCGTTTTATTTCAGGATTTTCAGAGCTTGCCGCGCCTTTACATGCTCTCAAGCGGAAGGATGCAACATGGAATTGGACCGAAGAATGTCAGAATGCTTTTGAGAGGCTGAAGGATGCTTTACAAAAGGCCCCAGTTCTCGTTCCACCAGACCCTAGCAGACCGTTTAAAGTACAGACAGATGCAAGCAACATTGGTCTAGGTGCTGTTCTTACTCAAGAATCGGACCAAGGTGAATGTGTTGTGGCATACGCTTCAAGATTGCTTCATGGAGCGGAGAAATCATACTCTGTATCAAAGAAAGAATGTCTTGCTGTGGTATGGGCGGTGGAGAAGTGGCAGAAGTATTTGGAAGGAAGACGATTTCAAATTATTACAGATCATGCAGCTCTAGTTTGGGTATTCAACCATCCCAAACCGACATCGAAGCTCATGAGATGGGCCATTCGACTTCAGGGATTGGACTTCACTGTGCAATACAGAAAAGGTCGGTGTAATGTTGTTCCTGATTCGTTATCTCGTGCCCTACCTGGAGAAGATATCCCAAGTCCAATAGCAGTCTGTCATGCACAAGATATGGGTAAAGATGTGCCCATAGACTGGGAAGAATTAGGAAGATTCCAGAAGGCTGACCCAGCACTGCAAGAACTATGGGACAAAGCAAAACATTCTACACAAGACACCGATCACATACACTATGTGGTGCAAAACCAAATTTTATTCCGATGTATTCCCGATTCATTGGAAGGAAGTAGTTTACAGGTGATCATTCCCTCAAGCCTTCGACAGAAATTCCTCGAATTTGCCCATGATAACCCATTGAGTGGACATATGGGACGTATGAAGACGTTGCGTCGGTTACTCAATGTGGTGTACTGGCCAGAAATACAACGGGATGTATGGGATCATTGTAAACAATGTCAAGTTTGCCAAAAATATAAGCCTCGCATATCCAAACTCTCTGGACAGTTACAGTCTACGCCCATCAAGGAGCCTGGATATATGTTGGGCTTGGACCTTATGGGACCTTTCCCTAAAAGTTCAAAGTTGAATGAATACCTTTTAGTTATTGTGGATTACTGTAGAAAGTGGGTGGAAGTTTTCCCCTTATGTTCAGCAAAGACCCATGTGATCGCGGACATACTTGTAAAGGAGATTTTTACTCGCTGGGGAACACCAACTTACTTAGTATCAGATCGTGGACCTCAATTCACGTCCCAGCTACTCAATGCCACATGCAAACAATGGGGAGTAGTTCAAAAGCTTACCACAGCGTACCATCCGCAAGCCAACTTGACAGAAAGAGTGAATCGCACTCTCAAGACTATGATCGCATTGTATGTCAAAGACAACCATCGACAATGGGATAGATGGGTTCATGAGTTTCGCTTTGCGATTAATTCGGCGTGGCAAGAGAGCACATCATATACACCAGCTGAGATCGCCATAGGGCGCAAACTGAAAGGACCCATGGATCAGTTCCAACATCGTCATCCAGATCCTGACCACTCAGCCTACAATGTCATTGAACGCCAGCAATCCCTCCTGAGCAAGTTAAAGGAGAATGTCACAAAAGCCCAGGAGCGACAAGGGAAGTACTATAACCAGAAGAGAAGACCGGAGACTTTTGAAGAGGGAAGTCTTGTCTGGGTTCGCACTCATCCGTTGTCTCGAGCAGGGGATGCATTCATGGCAAAGTTAGCGCCTAAGTGGCAAGGACCTGCTAAGGTAATTAAACAAGTGAGTAAAGTCAATTACAAAGTTGAAGTGTCTAAAGACCCTGTGCAGACCGAAACTTATCATGTTGAAAATTTGAAAAGGTTTTACGGTGATGTACAACCTTTCTCTTAAAGGGGGGGGGGGGTGTAACAGTGCTAAGGATCTGTTCCATATTCTAAGCTGTAATGTTTCTCCCAGCCTCCGGGGGGAGGTAGAGAGCTCTCTAAAGGAAGTGGTATTCTTTTTAAGAGAGACAAGTTAGAGTGTTTGGTAGAGGTGCCAGCATGGCTTTGGGTGTTTGCTCAACATGGCCTTATGCCTGAAACCCTATTTTGAGGAACATCATTGTTCTACAACTCAATGTAAGTCTAAGATTGTGTTATTCTATGTTGTTATTTGGTGAAGTGCATATTGTGATTTGTGTGTTTTTGTATATTTGTTCAGAGGGTTTTTGTTTGACCTCATTCATCATCTTATAAGGACTCTTCATTGGACTATGATTTGATCTAATTCTACACCTTTAATTATAACCTGGATGAACTCTTGGATACGGCTTGAGACAATTTATGTTTCACTGTCATTCCTGAACTTCAATTATCAACTGATATTATCTGGACTATTTGGATCACTGGGACATTGCCTATGTGTCTGCATTTAAGCAGGAAGACTGAATTATGCTAATGGACGGTTGTAACTGTTTTCTGTTTATTTTTGTGTAATTGCTTAACCATTGTCATCACTGTTTGTGTATATACATATATTGTTTGGGTTTCACTCTTAAAAACTTTAATACATCACTCTACTCTTAGAAGCAAGAATCTCCTCTTTATTTAATATGTGACCCAAATCTGAGGTGTTACAAAGTAGGTCTAAATGAGTTCATCAGTAGTATAGATACGCATATTTATAAAACTCATTTGTTATTAAAAAGCAAATAATGATCTTTTTATTGGCACTGTTAATACAAAAACTGAGTGCTTGCCTTGCACAGATGTGTCTCTTTGTGTGAATATGTACTGTATAATAATGAAGATAACCAGGGCTTGACATTAACACCCGCCAATCTGCCAAGTGAGGGTAGATTTCTGATACCCCACAAGCCACTTTGGCAGGTCGAATATTTTTTTTAAATGTAGTATGCGAAATTCTAAACGATACACAATGCGATCCTGGGAAACTACAACTCCCATGAGCACTCCCTGCAGCCAACACAACGTACTGAAACCGTTTGTTGAGGCGTGCGTGATCTGTGAATGCACGTGACACAGTCTGAGCGCTTACATGCACACTTCAGGAAAGATAAAACAATTGCATGGAAGTGATTGAAGAGATTTAAAGTGTGTGCACACTATCTGGGCAAGAGTGGAGAAAAATTCATAGCGCATACCTGAATGCACACATCCCAGTTTTGTACGAAATGAAAGGAAACCAGCGAGTGGAGAGGTTCGCACATCATTTTAATGAAGGCTACTTTGTGCAACAATAATGCCCTCTCGACATTTGTCAGTACAAGTCTTAAATCACTTTTAACAGAAACCATGATCAAGCTTATTAAATACAATCTGCATAAACAAGTTGACAGTAAAATTTACAGTATTTACTGCTGTTGTAAATAAATATTTAAAGTGTTGGCGAGGGTTTATGTGTTTATCTTTTCAGTTAATCTTCTACACCCAACTCCACTTTTAATATATTCATTCAAAGTTAATCTATTTATGCCTTAATTTCTAGCATGTTTTTATGCACCTAAATATATGATCTACTGATATACCTGGTTTATACAAGCTTATAAATGTAGTCTGAATTTGGGTGGTCAGTCTGCATTTGAAAGTCAATCTGCATTTAATGTAGCTAAACTAAGTAAAATTACTCAAATTACAGTCATTTTTGGGTGCCAAGTTTAATCATATAAAATGTATTTTACCAGCAACAAAATTGTGGCCAGTGGCTAGTAACTTTGGAAAACAATTAGCCACTTTGACTGGTGAGCAAAGAAGTTAATGTCAAGCCCTGAAGATAACATTTTCTGCCCATAAACATAGACAAGTATAATAGACAAGAAAAATAATCTTATGTTTCAGAGTTTTTTATATACCTTCTATCAGGCCGTGTATCTTCACTCTTAAAGTATATTGGCTCAGGCATAGACACATCACTCTTCATAGACACACAACTGAACTCTGAATCTGATCTCTTCTGATGAACTGAACTATAACACACAACAGATTCAACAATTAAAATAACATTACAAATATTTTTTGTAGATGCTCATTATAAAAATAAGCCATTATAGTAAATAATACCTATAAAAATAATATTTTCATATAAGTTTATTTAAAAGTGTATTAATAATAATAAAGGTTATTTAATTGATTTGTATTATTTTAATAGTTTAAAGTGTTTATATAAAGTACCTGCATCCTGGAGATGTTTGTGTTTGATCCATGATGAAGCTGCAGAGGTGAATCTGATCAATCTGATCTCCACAACTGATACTGAATGAAAATAACATTCAGACACAAAATAAACTTCAAATCAAAGTGAATAAACAGACATTATAATTCAGATAAATGAATCCTGAATGTTGAAGAAACAACTGCGTCAACACAACTACATAACATTTCCTCACATTAACACAATATTAACACAAATTAAATTAAGAATTATGATAAGAAAACCTTCAATAAATGACACTAATATTAAGATAAAAAAGAAATATAAATGAATAAAGGTTTATAGAAACTATGAATGATGAAGTAAAAAGTGTCTGATCTCACCTGAACAACAATGTAAAAGACTGAACTTATGGCAAGAAACATGAAAGATGTCATTAAAAATCTGAGTTATTCATCAAATAGTCATCTTTAAACTCATCCTGAAATATAAATGAAAACATTACTATTGTGTTGATTAAAAATTAATGTCATCTTGATTTATGTTTAAAACATAACATAAATGATGATTTTACTTAAACACAAACCTATAAACAGTAAGTTCAGAAAACTGAAAATAATGTTAAAGTCTCTTAATGTTTTCCTCGACTGTAAATATTGATAGATCAACTTGTTAACAGTAATTTTAAGATAAGAAATGATTGAATTTAAAAGAGTGAATCTGTCCTTTACAGAAACTATGAACGAGGAAGTAAAAAGCGTCTGATCTCACCTGAACACACCTGAACACTCGCTGTCATCACAATCTGACTGGATTCACTTTCTCAAAATACTACAACTTTTACATCAACTACACACACAAAAATACATGTAAAGCTGTTTATACATGTTATATTAATCACTTTGATCATCGATATGTTAAGAAATCAACTCTACCTGTTTTAAATGGCGGAAGATAAACACGAAACAATTTACTTTCACTTTCATCTGTGACGTCACTATTGTATGAGGAAGTGTTTGAGGTGTTTCTCCCTCTGCTGACAGTAAACAAACATTAAACATCTGATTACAAATAATTTAACACATTTAATTTATAAACGAGACTTAATCATTAATGTGAGTCAATATGTTTACATTCACTGCATGAAACAAAGAGCACATCAGCATTAACAATAATTAAACTCAAATCAAATTACTTCTCTTTTGTTTAACTAATGTAAACCTAATAAAGTCATATGAGTTTAATATAGGCCTAATGTAGACTAAGTGATATTTTATTATTTGTGTGAACTACATTTACATTCATGTATTTATCATAGTGTGAACTTTATCAAGTGTTTGATGTAATAAACACAGCAAGGTCTTAAAAAACACACACTTTTAGTTTAAAAGATTAATTGTAGATCAAATATAATTGTGCTAACATAAACATTTCATTGAATAAAAAGACAAAATATCAAGATAATTATCCGACATTAAACATTAAAAGATGTAAAGAAAACTCCGCCTTCACTGCCACCTACAGGACATTTGTGTTATTACAGTTATTATGCAGTGTGTCATAGACAATAGAAACATTATTCACAGTTTCTTTATTTTTTCCACTGAAATCTAAAGTGTGTGTTGAATGTGCAGATGAATGAAATGTATAAGATAACTGATGGTGCTGTTCTCAGATCAGATGCAGGGACACTGAGAAACATCATCAGCAGCACATCCGGCCTGTATCAGTGCACTGCGTCAAACATCATAGGAAAAAGCACCTGTGTCCTTAACCTGCAGGTTGTAGCACGTAAGTGTGTAAGAAGAGACATTACAGACACAAAGACTGTCACATGATCAGATATGAGGTCTGATCACAGCTCTGTCTCGTATCACAGCTCAGACACAGAGTGTGGGTCTGATCACCGGCCGGCACCATCGACACGAGCGTTCTGGCTGTGATCATCTGATGTCTGCTGGTCACACATGTGGATTATACAGGACCCTTGAGAAAGATTTTGATAGATTCTCATTCCAAATGGTTGGAAATTTATCCTGTAACAACTTCACAAACTACCATCATGAAAATGAAAATTCATTCAGTCACTGATTAGGTCACATGACATACACTCTGCAATATGATTGGCTGGCTCACAAAAATAAAAGTTAAATCAAATATAAATGAGAGCACAATACTTATAAATTAACACTCACATTTCTATTTGATCATTTCAACAGAAGAAAATTCATCCAGCAAACATAAATGAGTTAAATGTCATGATGTTTGTTGCTGGTTTTGTTAGTATATCTTCAATCATATCATCAGTTGGACAGTATCTCAGACTAATTCTGTCCTCCTTTATCACAGACCTCACAAAATGACATTTAATGTCCACATGTTTACAGGATTTTTTGCTGACGCTATGACACCCTGATTGTCTTCATAAAGTCTAGATTGATATTTCAGTCCATCAATGTTTTCTAACACTCGTGTACAGTCACAGTTAATGTCATAAACTCAGCTTCACATGTGGACAGTGTAACAGTAGGCTGTCTTTTAGTCTTCATGAGATTAATGGATCATTTTTGTTCATGTTAATGCAGTAACTTGTAGTACTTCTTCTATCAATTATATCAGCTGTCCATACAATGATTTGTTTCAGTTTATACACATCAGTTTTGTATTACTGATGTCTGCACAATTAATATCAATAAAGTTTAGATTATTGAATATGTTTATTTCATGTCACAGAGAGAGAGAGAGAGAGATTTAGAGAAAGATGAAAGAGAGACAGTGAATGACTCGACCTGTTTCACACATAAATTCTGACACCTTGTGTTTACTCTTAGTTTTACATCAACACTAACAGAAATGTTTTACATCAGCAGGGGCTAAATCATCAGTTTATAAATGTATTAAATATTACTTTTGAGTTCAGGTTTGGTCCAGAATGACTCATTTGATGCAATACAATCAAAGTCCACGAGATGTCGCTGGTGTGCAGACTGTACTGACATGAATGAGTGAAGAATGAAAGCACCATGAGATGTAATGCATATGAGATGAATTGTCCTTAAGAAAATCAAGCATGACTTAACTATAGTTAGCATAGTTTAATGTTTATTTTATTTGTAGTAGGTCTTTGTTATCAGTGCTCACATCAAAAGTCTTCATCTCTGTTAGTATGGAGGAGGATTAGCGTCTAAATGAGCAGCTTTCACATCTGGAAAGACCTCATCAATACTGAAAGAGCAACATCTGTTTTCATCTGTCTTTGTCTATTTCAGTAAGACATTGATAAACTTCAATAAAAAATAGTCAAAATTCAAAATTTAAATAGTCAGATTTGGATAAAGTCACAGATCAGATCCTGTACTGAATAATCAACTCATACGGATAAGATGAAGTGATGTCACTATTGTGTCTTCTTATTCACCATTAGATCATACTGAAGATCAGACAGACATCTTTACAGTCTCTGATTATGAGTCCTAAATAAAAATAAAAGAGAAAGTCAATCAGATATGAGATCATCATCAGTGTCAGATGAAGAGATAGAAAAACAAACTATTAGTGCTGTCAGTCAGTGATAGAAATGAAATCTTCAACATAATAAACATGTCAACAATCTGTTTATCACATACACATGAGCTACAACAATACAAAAACACATTTCATCTATTTCCTCTGAATATTTGATGTCAATGTAAGAGATGAATGTATTGATATGTATGTAGTATAATATAATGACACACTGACAGTTTTATGAGTTCACACACAAACAGTAAGAAAATGAAGGTGATGCTTTATTTTAAAAGTCCTGGAGGTTGACAGTCGTGTAAATAAAGAGAAACAGCATCAATGTCAAAGCTCGACAGAGAGTTGTGTGAAGTGTCCATCAGATTTTAAGAGTTGACTTTCTCTTCTTTTTTCTAATCTTCATCTCTATCATTTATCATCTGTACTTTGTGTTTATCTGTTGTGTTTATATTGTGTTTGTGTTGTTATTTCTGTCTGTATTCTGATGATTTGATAAATAATGCTTAAAACATGAAATAAAAACCAAGTTGTTATAAAAAGCGTTAAAGATGAACATCTAGTCAAGTGTGCATAACTATAAAGGTGTCGGCCTATCAAACAAACCCCATTAACAAACATCATATATAAGCACAGAAATAAGCAATTCATTAAAGGAATTAGTCAACAAATGAACTATTTGAGTACTATTTGTTGCACTTACATGTTGATGGTCCTGAAAAGCTTGTTGAATGTGCTGCACATATACTGGTCCTGGGTCAGGGTCATCTTGTGGTGCCCCCACCTCACCAATGGGTGTGCCATGCTTGTGCCCGACATTGTGCAGCACTCCTCAGGCCAGTATGATGTGGGAAACCTTGTCAGGGCCTTATAACAGCCTCCAAATTGCGTCCCGTCCCGTCCCATACAGCTGGCATTGCACTGCTCAAACACGACTGGCTTATTCCTGAGCGGTCTGCCAGTTCTCTTTAGAAAGAACCAGTTACCAGGAAACCAAGTGTAGTAAGCACCTGTAAAGGTACGTGTAATGCGTGGCTCCTCACTGTCTCTATTTCCAAATTCTGACCCAACTCTGAAATCTGAAATAAGCCAGTCATCATCGTGGGCCAGAAATTTATTGTGGTCCCTAAAAATTCATTCTCTCCGGATTCGTCCATTGAAAATGTCCTCTAATTAAGCCAACGCTGCCATTGCTAGACGGGTGGCCATTCGTGCCAGTTTCGCCGGACACATCCTGAACAGGATTTCAAGTGCGTTTTGCGGATACGATCCCATACTTCATCAAAGTTCTCACATTTCAGTTAAAATACATTAGAAAATAAAGATTTATTTCTTTTAAGACATACAATCATTGTAGTTTCATTCTTACCTTGAAATGTAACGGTTGCTTTTTTGAAATTGAACCGAAATATTAAACCTTGATGACGTATGTGGTCGACCAATGCAACTTCCGGAGAATGCACCCGAAAACATGTTCGGGACGTGTCGGGTGAAACTGGCATGAATGGCCACACTAGGCCCCAGATCCGTGGACAATTTGGATTTCTACAGAGACGTGTGTATTTTCTATGAGGACATTCTCTGGTCCTAACAACGCAACGTGTCTTTACATCCCCATCAAACAGCATATACAACACAAAGCTATCAGGGATAATTGCATCCTTATGCTGAAAGTGTATTGTTTGCATGCGTTTTAAAGTTTTGACAGTTTAAACTTTCATTTTCCTCAAAGATGCTGTACAGCCTGTCGTCTAGTGATGGGTCGTCCATGAACGATTCCTTCAATTTGAACGAATCTTTAGTATGACTCAGGAACGAGTTGTCTCGCAGATTGATTCATTCATTTTGTTTGCCTGCGTGACATGTATTGGTTCTGTGCCGGAAAGAGAATTGATTAGTTCACCTGTCGCATCTTCGGGTCCTCCGAGTCATTTGTTCCTTTCACACGGGACAACACAATGCCAGGAGTGCCAGGAGTGGCGAACCTTTTCAGCATGATGAGCCAAAAAAAGGAACATTTACTTCAAAGAGCCACACAACAAATGTCTCTCACAAGGACTTTTACAATTAATTGCTTATTAGAATTTGTAATTACATACACAATAGTTTTCATGGATTTGAATGTTTGTATCAGCCTTTGCCTTTTTACTTGACTCAGTGGGAGACCTGACATTCCTTGTTTTCCACAATCTTTGATTTGTAGTAATTCTTTCACATGTGTGTTAGCAGTGGTGTAGTCTAGATTTTTGTAGTGAGTATACTGTGATTTTTCCCTCTCACCCTTATGCTCACTCGTCCCAGCGTGACACCCCATAAGCACCACCACACTTACAGATGCATACAGTATGGATCTTCATGTTACAGAGCATTCTGAAAGTGTACTCATAAACACATAAACTGAATGTGTTATCAACATGTCAGTTTATTATAAGAAAAAAAGACTTTAACAGTCAATGGGTTTACAGCTGGGGAAACTGGATGGATTTTTAGACTGGTTTAGTGTTAATCAACATCTAACTCAGGGCCAAAAGTTACTCAACTGTTAATTAAAATTAAATAAACTGTTTCCAATCTTCAATCCGTGGCTAACACATGCATTGAAGGAGAAAAAAATATCCACTCTTTCAATAGCTATAATCTGACAACTATTGATAACATTACCATGTGTAATTTAATGGTGTAAATGTTTTTAATTAATACACATTTAAGATGACCATGAATTAACTCTAATTTGCATACTCATTGAAATAAAAGCGTATTTTATGCATATAATACAAGCAGTGTCTAAAAATGAAAATAGGCTTTTACTTAATTATTATTACAAGACCATCATGTAGCCTAATATTAGACACCCAAACCAAAGTGAAGAAAATTATCTTTAATTTGCAAGTCTGAACTGAACATCAACGCAGACATGATTTTCCTCACAAAAGTTTAAGATCATATACATCTTGAACGTGGCTATATAAATTAACACAGAAAAGGAAAGTTTAAGCACAAGCAAACATGCTGAAAGCTAAAACCATCAGGATATAATTACGGGCTTATTTTATTGCATTTGGAGCCTTACCTCCAGATAAAGTAATAAACTGGACTGATGTTTTAAATGTTGTTTACTCACATGTGCGTTGTTAACTCTCCGGATTTTATATTGCAGCACTCGTTCACTTCACATGGTTTGTTTACAGTGTCGCGTGAGCAGCTACACTGCAGGTTCGACTTCATTTGGCGTTAAGCAGACTCTTTGGTGATGTCAAAGTACCGCGAGAGCGATTCAAAGCAGATTTCTCCATGTGATAAATGCAATCGCTCTCGCGGTACTTTGCTGTCACTCGCCTGTGTGTTCTTCTGGTGCCACACCAGTCTGCTCCCCAGTCACTTTCGCGCAGTAATTTGATGGTAATTTGATTTCATACGCGAATCGGATCGCGCAGTTCGGAAGGAATTCATACACACCAAATATATAGCCTAATATATGCAGTTCAACCCGCTAAAATAGCAAGTGTAGCATGCTACTGGTCAGTGCTTTACATCTGAATTATGACTAAAAGTTTGAAATGTCAGAAAACCATGCTGTTACGCATCCTCAAGCTATTTCTAGTGGGTATACGGAAATCCTTGACAATTTCTAGTGGGTATACGGCGTATACCTGCGTATCACGTAGACTACACCACTGTGTGTTAGTCAGGACAGAGCCATGTTTTGATTTCACTTGTTTCGGTGTTGAAAAAAGTGATTCACAGATGTAAGTTGACCCAAACATAGACAATAGTTTTAGTGCTGCCTTTTAACATTGGGATATTTTCAAAACCCCAAAGTTTCTTCCCTTAGAACACTTTAAAGTCTGTCATCCTCAGAAAGTACAATCATTTCAAGCTGAGATGCTGCTTTATCTTCCACTAAAGGGACTTTTAAACAATGATTCAGCAGTGAATGTGTTGATGAGAATCTGTCCTCAAAACTCTGTTCGAGATTTTCAAGCAGTGTTGGATACAGTGCAGTACACTTGTTTACAACCTCTGCTGCTTGTACACTTCAACAAAAATGGAAAATCTGTTAACTCTTTTGTAGATGCATTTTGAGTTTGTTGATAAATGTGAAAACACTGCACCAGGTCAGACACCATCTTTAACTTCCCCTGCAGATTCACATTCAGATAATGCAGTATGTCGACCAAAAAAGACAAATCTGAAATTCACTTGGGATCACATAGCTCGGGATATCATCAATACTGAAAGAGCAACATCTGCTTTCATCTGTCTTTGTCTATTTCAGTAAGACATTGATAAACTTCATACTGCATCTATTACAACAGCATGAGTTTATAGTAGAAGAGTCCTGGGGTCTGTTCTTCGTACGTCGATTAATACATCCACGATCAAATGAGACATCTAAGATGTTTAGATCTCGCTAATTATATCTCGCTTATCCGGTTCTTTGAACACCACTGCTGTTGATGATTAGTATGGCAGGATTTAATTATCTGAGATGACTGCGTGTTTGTGCGCTGCATGAAAAGGCAATGCATATTGATAGCAAAAACACTCTGTGATTGGCCGGTTGTTACAATGGCCATGAACACGCCCATTTTTAACCCCTGCAGTCTGAGAGCTATTGATGGAAGGTTGTGAACTTTTTATGACACTGAATTTAGAATCCCAGTTAAAGCTACTTTTGTACATAAAATCACCATAAATAATGTAAAATATTCTGTAAAAATATCATCTTGATATCTTTATATGCTTGATTTAAACTTTGATGCTCCTAAAGTACTTTAAGTCTCTTTTAAAAAAAAGTTCAATGCTGTTTTATCTGTTTGTAACAGCAACTTAAAAAGCAGAATAAAAACAGGTGATGTGCTGGCAGGAGTGATGTCTCTAAACTGATTGATTGTACAGATCATCTCTGGAGCAGTTGATCTTTCTTAAACCCACATCCAATGCAACACTTTCATTGCTGATTAATACAATTTTAATTGTAGTTTATTATAAGATTGTGTTTTCCTCTCTTTTGTGCAGTTGTAGATAATACACCAACACTTTTAGCAGTTTCCAATAATGTGTTAAATAAAGTATGATATGCAGTAAAGGAATGTAAATGTTATTCTACATCAAAAGATTATAAAGTGCAACTGTTTCTGAGCAATGCACACGACAGTAAAGAAATCCTCTCAGATGACAGTCCTTTAGAGAAACTATATGCAAGTGGTTAAATAAGTTTACTTCAATTGCATTATTCTTATATAACTGATTTCTGACTACAACAATATTAGCAGGAGTCCACATTAACTGAAAGTCCTGCATCTGCTGAGTCTGCACAGAAAAGTGTAGTAAAGAAGATAAATATATGTGAAAATATGTGCAAAAAACTCATTTTGGTTATTGTCATTTTTGTCACAGGAAAGGGACAGGGCAACATCTTTATATTCAGAGTTTATATAACAGATAGAAATGACTAAAAGAACCCTTAAGCCTACTTGACAATCTAAAGACAAAACTAAAATCGGAGATGAGTTTATTCAAAGGAAACTTATTTCACACCAAGTAATATTCTTTATTGTACATATTATAACATATATTAGTGCTGGGTATGATTGATTGCTGTTTTTATTAATGAAAATTTTAATACATTTAAAATGAAAGTGATCAGCATGTTTGTCTTGTCATTCATTCAATGATAATCAAATCTGTTAAACAAAAACAAGTTGCACAAGCACAGAAAAAATATATTTGTTATATTATATATTTGTTAAATAACATCGCTAAAAGATTTAATCTATACTTTTTTATTACGTGTTGAATTTGAAAAGCTCTTCTCGTATTTCTCGTATAATGGAGAATACACAACTGCGTCAGACTTTCCGTATCAAATCCGCTTAAAAAGGTACAAACTAATCTTGTTTACATTAAATAAGTCTACTCGTGAGCAGGTTTCATCTTATGGACCGGTTACTATGACAGCAACTCTAGGATGAGCTTTGAAGAACCAAATAATCCAAGATCAAGCCAAATCATCAACAATCAAATCCAGCTAACCGAGTAATCCACGTACGAAGAACGGACCCCAGAACTAATTTTCTGCTTTATACTCATCTAGTCTTCCTCCTCTCACATACTTTATCATCGTCACCATTTTATGCTGTATATTCACGAGGCAAACAATGATATCAAGCTTGAAAAATACTATAGCGAGTATTGTAGCAACCAAAGCACATAAACGCCTCCAAACCACCTCAAGCGGTCATTTTTAAAACAACACCTGCCGTTCAGACGCCTTTGATGGAGTTCAGGGGCCTCATTTATCAAGTGTGCGTAAAGTATGCGTAGGAACAATTTTACGCAAAGTGTGTAATTTATCAAATTGCACTTATATGTAGAAATGTGTGTAAATATATGCACATCTCTGAGTATCCGTACGTAGAGCATCTAGTGCTAGAATAGCGATACTACACAGAATCATCCCCAGTGTGTAAAGAAGTGTGTATTTATTATCCACAAGCAGGTGCTAAAATGATTTGTGTATAGTAACAGCAAACCATTGTTAAAGTTAATGATTTATTTGTGATTTGTCGTCAAATTGGTGTCTATCACTATAAATGAAGCGCTGACAATGCAGTGCAATGACTTATCTTGCGTTATTGGAAGACTTGGGAAATCATCCATCCGCCGGGAGTGCGTTTCAGATCGCGCCGTTGATGCTGGTTATATGCTGCTGTCCAAGGTGGAAAGTTCTGTCATTGTCTGTCCTCCTCCATTTGCACTGATTTCACGTTGGTGTGCTGTGACGCGTTTTTTAATTGAATGTCAAACCACTTTTTATTTCTAGGAGTGTTCTCATATTGTACCCAACGTAATTAAACTCACTGGTAACATGTTCCCATGCAGATTTGTTTTCTTTTGTTAGTCATTCCTCGCGCATTAAGTGAACCAAACAGTATGTGTTATAAGGAGGATTTAACCTCATCCACCAGTAACTCGATTTCTGTGTCTGTAAAGTTTCTCTTTTACGCGCTCTTTGCCATTATTGCGGTGAGGGAAAAAGCACAACCACGTGACTTATAACGGGAGGTGTTGTCACCATATATGGTTCATTGGAAGCGTTTCGGAATGCAAATGACCATCAACGTGCACGAGCATGGTGCTTAAGAACAAATGGGATTTATCATCAAGGATTACTTACTGATGTGCATACCAACCACGTGCGCACGTTTGATAAATCCCAATTTTTTTGTACTTACGCACATACTAAATTTCATTCGTAGGTACAAATATAGAACATTTTCTACGCAATGTTGATAAATGAGGCCCCAGGATTTTACCTCAAGATTGTACAAATTATAATAATGACCTAATATACTGTTCACTGAGTATGAATTTACTATTTTGTGTTTACATTTATTTTGAATTAGACATAGAATGTGTTGTGTTTTATTGTACATTTATTATAAAGTTTGTGTTTGTCCACTAGATGGTGCAGTTTGACTCTGAGGTTCAGAAAGCGTCTGACAGATAATCAACAGCGATAGATCAAAGCTGAAATGTCAACTTTATCATTTTATAAAACTTTATGATTTTATTTACATTTCATTCAGTGTCTCAACTGTTTTGTAATTGATCAGATAATCATCAAAAAGTCCTGCAGTCAGATCCTGAAGAACACAAAAGCAAAGACGTCCAATATTTGGATTTATAGATAAATGAGCTGCAAGTCTTCAATGTTGTGCTGAACTTGAACACATTTCAGTTTAAGATGAAGTTAAAAACCCCAACAGTGTAGAAGAAGAGGAATCTTGTCAGTATTTACTTCAGTTTATGATCCTATGAGATTTCTTGCTCCTCTTACACTGACTGATAAATCGCTCTTATAGGAAATGTGTAGACAGAAGCTGAGTTAGGATGAAGATTTACCTCCAACACTTCAAAGTCAGATTTAGATAAAGTCACAGATCAGATCCTGTACTGAATAATCAACTCATACGGTTAAGAGGAAGTGATGTCACTATTGTGTCTTCTTATTCACCAGCAGATCATTCTGAAGATCAGACATCTTTACATCTTTACATCTTTACCGTCGTCTGCAAGGCCTAAAAATGAAAGAGAAAGTCAATCAGATATGAGATCATCATCAGTGTCAGATGAAGAGATAGAAAAACAAACTATTAGTGCTGTCAGTCAGTGATAGAAATGAAATCTTCAACATAATAAACATGTCAACAATCTGTTTATCACATACACATGAGCTACAACAATACAAAAACACATTTCATCTATTTCCTCTGAATATTTGATGTCAATGTAAGAGATGAATGTATTGATATGTATGTAGTATAATATAATGACACACTGACAGTTTTATGAGTTCACACACAAACAGTAAGAAAATGAAGGTGATGCTTTATTTTAAAAGTCCTGGAGGTTGACAGTCGTGTAAATAAAGAGAAACAGCATCAATGTCAAAGCTCGACGGAGAGTTGTGTGAAGTGTCCATCAGATTTTAAGAGTTGACTTTCTCTTCTTTTTTCTAATCTTCATCTGTATCATTTATCATCTGTACTTTGTGTTTATCTGTAACGTCCATACAGCCACGCCGCCAGAGGGAGCCCTCGCCGGAGTACTGACGTGGCGCCGCTCTCTGCTTCTCTGACTGTTTCCTGTTTGTCCCTATTTAAGTTTCAAGCTAGCCTAAGGCTAGCGCGAAGTATTGCCAGTTTACCTGCGTACCGAGCGTTATTCTGATTGTGATTTCTGACTGCCTATCGTTGTGACCATTTGTCTGCCTATCTGTTTATCTGCCTTTTGGATTTGCCCCTTTGCTTAGTTTGCCTGGATTGGACTGTCTATCTGTGTTTTGATCTGCCTGCCTGTATACCTGACTACTCTTCTGCCTCACGTTTTGATTTGTTTGCTTGATTGGTTTGTTTTAAATAAACACCGCAAAATGGATCCCAGTATTCCTGAGCATTCCTTACAGAATACTTCGCCCACCATCGATCCAGCGGAAGTAACCAATCTAATGGCTGCTTACAAACAACAAAGGACGCTCCTTCAGGGCTACCAGGAACAGCTTACACGGCTTCAAGCCGTCAACGAACACCTCACTGGCTATATTCAAGCATTACCATCCACCTCTGTGAAACGAATGAGCGTTTCTGAACCTGATAAGTTTGATGGTACAGCGGAACACGTGAGAGGCTTCCTTCGTCAGCTGGATATTTATTTTCAAGATCATGTGAGTGATAAATTATCTGATAATGCGATGTGTTCTAAAGTTTTCTCTTTGTTGACTGGCAAAGCGGTCGAGTGGGCCTCCGCTGTTTGGGACACCGATCCTCGTATCCGCACATCTTACTCCTATTTTGTACAGCAAATTAAAGAAGTGTTTGAATACCCAGAGGGGGGAAGAAGTGCTTCATCGCAGATCATTAATATGTCCCAGAACCATCGTCCTGTCGCAGAGTATGCCATTGAATTTCGCACGCTTGCAGCACAAAGCGGTTGGAATGATAAATCGCTAAAGGATATTTTTCAGAACAGTCTGGACGTTGATCTTCAGGCAGAACTGGCATGTAAAGGTGAGAACCTCTCATTCTCTGAATTTGTGACTTTGTCTGTACACATTGATAACCTGATGAGAAATGTGCCTGCTAGAACGAAACTGAAAACTTCCACTAGGCCTGTATATGCCACCAGTAAAGTGTTCCATACCGCTGTAAATAATGACGACATTGTAGAACCAATGCAGATGGGGTTCGCTCCTTTGACCATGGCAGAACGACAACGACGTCGTGAGCACAACTTATGTTTCTATTGTGGGAAACCTGGACATCGTATCGATAACTGCCCATCCAAGAAACCTCGCAACACCAACACGGTAAACCAATTCTTTAACCTCCCTTCTTGTTATGATATGTGTTCACAACCAGTAACAATCATCCACGATAATATAACCATGTCATTCACAGCATTAATTGACTCTGGCTCTGCACTAAACTTCATTAATGAAGATGTTGTCAATAAATTTCTCATTCCTGTCATCCCATGCCAACCTCCATTAAGCATTTCTGCCGTCAACAATGTACCCATCGGCAAAGGTATTACTCACCAGACTGTTCCCCTCACTCTTCAAGTTGGTCTCCTTCATCTTGAAACTATTACCTTGTATGTGATCTCTTCACCCCGTTATGACATCATATTGGGACACCCCTGGCTAGTCGCACACGATCCTAAGATAAACTGGAGAACGGGAGAGATTCTACAATGGTCATCTCGTTGTATGAAAACCTGCATTAACCATATGAAGCACAAACCCTGTCTGTCTACCAATGTTGAAAGCCCTACTGGTAAGAATGTTATGATTCCTGATGTCTACTCTGAATATGCAGAAGTGTTTAGCAAAGTCAAAGCAACCGAATTACCACCACATAGACCTTGGGATTGTGCTATTGAACTTCTACCTAATGCTATGCCTCCCAAATGTAAAGTTTATCCCCTGTCTCAACCTGAAACCCGAGCCATGGAGGATTACATCACTGAAGCACTACAAAACGGCTTTATTCGGATCTCCACATCCCCTGCTGCAGCTGGCTTCTTTTTCGTAGAGAAGAAGGATGGTGGCCTAAGACCTTGCATCGACTATAGAGGTTTGAACAATATCACTGTTAAATTTCCCTACCCTTTACCTCTTGTACCTTCTGCCCTAGAACAATTGAGGGAAGCAAAAATCTATACCAAACTGGACTTACGTAGTGCCTACAATCTGGTTCGTATCCGTGAAGGTGATGAATGGAAGACTGCATTCCACACCACTAGAGGGCACTATGAATACCTCGTGATGCCGTATGGTCTATCTAACTCTCCCGCCGTCTTCCAGTCATTCATCAATGAAGTGTTCCGGGACCTCCTGAACCAGTATGTTATTGCTTACATTGACGATATCTTGATTTATTCCAATAATATGGAAGACCATGTCTGCCATGTTAAAGAAGTCCTGTCTCGTCTCCTCCAGAACAAGTTATACGTCAAAGCAGAAAAATGTGAGTTTCATGTCATGAAAACTAACTTCCTGGGCTATAATATTAGTTCCCAGGGTGTTGAGATGGACACCACCAAAGTCAAGGCAGTCACCGAATGGCCTCCACCCCGCACTGTTAAGGATTTGCAGCGTTTCCTTGGATTTGCAAACTTCTACCGTCGGTTCATCCGCAACTACAGTACTGTAGCAGCTCCCCTGACATCCCTACTGAAAGGTAAACCCAAAAAACTCCTGTGGAACTCACAAGCTGAGCAAGCCTTTCAGAAACTAAAAACCTGTTTCACCACCGCCCCGATCCTGAAACATCCTGACCCTGAAAAACAGTTCATCGTGGAGGTCGACGCGTCGGATACTGGAGTAGGAGCTGTTCTGTCACAACGTCACGGTCCAGAAAATAAGGTATACCCTTGTGCTTACTATTCCAGAAAACTCACCCAGGCAGAGAGAAACTACGATATAGGCAACAAGGAACTTCTTTCGATAAAGGCAGCCCTGGAGGAATGGAGGCATTGGCTTGAGGGTGCGAAGCATCATATTGTCATTCTGACGGATTATAAAAACCTCGAGTACGTGAAGGGAGCTCAGAGATTGAATGCACGCCAGGCTAGATGGTCACTTTTCTTCACCCGTTTCAATTTTTCAATCACCTACAGACCCGGACACAAGAATGGTAAAGCTGATGCTCTGTCCAGATACCACGAACCCACTCCTGTTGACCGTTCACCTGTCCCTATCATACCACCTTCTCTTATCATTGCTCCTATAGCGTGGGATATCATGCAGGAAATCACCCAAGAACACTTGAATGACCCTGTTCCGCCTGAATGCCCACCTGAGAGAACTTACGTTCCCCTAACACTGCGGCCCCGAATTATGCAATGGGTACACACCTCACTCAGCTCAGGACACCCAGGTATTACCCGCACCACAGCTTTAGTCCAAACATCCTTCTGGTGGCCCACCCTGAATCATGATGTAGCCCAATTTGTGAAATCCTGTAGAGTGTGTGCTCAATCCAAAACTCCTAAAGATTTACCCTCCGGTCTTCTTAAACCATTACCCATACCTCAACGCCCCTGGTCCCATCTCAGCATTGACTTCATCACTGATCTGCCACGTTCTAATAATTATACAGCCATCCTAGTCATTATTGATAGATTTTCTAAATCCTGCCGCCTTATACCCCTCAAAGGCTTACCCACTGCCATGGAGACCGCCGAAGCTATGTTTCACCATGTGTTCAGGAACTATGGAATACCCGAAGACATCGTCTCTGACCGTGGGACCCAGTTCACCTCACAGGTTTGGAAAGCATTTTGTAATAATCTGGACATAAATGTAAGCTTAACATCTGGTTATCATCCCCAGTCTAATGGCCAAGTTGAAAGGTTAAATCAAGAGATTGGACGCTACCTGAGGTCCTATTGTACCCGAGAACAACACCGCTGGTCAGAATTCCTTCCCTGGGCCGAGTATGCACAGAACTCATTGAGACACTCCTCCACCAATCTCACCCCCTTCCAGTGCGTACTCGGCTATCAACCCCCCATGTTCCCTTGGTCAGGAGAGCCTTCGGATGTTCCAGCCGTTGACGACTGGATGAGGAGGAGTGGAGAAGTTTGGGAAAGCGCTCATGTTAGACTCCAGAGGGCGATCCGCAACCAAGAATTCCATGCCAACCGTCACAGACGTCCTCATCCCCCGTACCAGCCTGGTCAGAGGGTCTGGCTCTCCACCCGGGATCTGAAACTCCAGCTCCCGTCTAAGAAACTAAGTCCGAGGTACGTAGGACCTTTCCGAATAATAAGACAAATCAATGATGTTACATACCAGTTAGAGCTGCCTGTTAATTATCGTATTTCTCCCTCTTTTCATGTTTCCCTGCTAAAACCTTACCATGCTGAGTACGACCCCAACGCCGAGCCTCCTGAGCCACCTCCCCCTCTCGATGTTGCC
Organism: Misgurnus anguillicaudatus; assembly: GCF_027580225.2. Lineage (NCBI taxonomy): Eukaryota > Metazoa > Chordata > Actinopteri > Cypriniformes > Cobitidae > Misgurnus > Misgurnus anguillicaudatus. The sequence goes on along the minus strand of NW_027395283.1, from coordinate 8,419,784 downwards.
GGGGAACCGGCATACGCCGTGAGGGAGTTGTTGGACTCGAGACGGCGCGGGGGTCGTCTCCAGTATCTGGTCGATTGGGAGGGCTATGGCCCTGAGGAAAGGTCCTGGGTAGCCTCGGACGACATTCTGGATCCCAACCTCATCGAGGAGTTCCACCGAGCCAGACCTGACCGTCCTGCACCACGCCCTAGAGGAAGGCCCCGTAGAGCGCCAGGAGGCGCTCCTAGAGGGGGGGATTCTGTAACGTCCATACAGCCACGCCGCCAGAGGGAGCCCTCGCCGGAGTACTGACGTGGCGCCGCTCTCTGCTTCTCTGACTGTTTCCTGTTTGTCCCTATTTAAGTTTCAAGCTAGCCTAAGGCTAGCGCGAAGTATTGCCAGTTTACCTGCGTACCGAGCGTTATTCTGATTGTGATTTCTGACTGCCTATCGTTGTGACCATTTGTCTGCCTATCTGTTTATCTGCCTTTTGGATTTGCCCCTTTGCTTAGTTTGCCTGGATTGGACTGTCTATCTGTGTTTTGATCTGCCTGCCTGTATACCTGACTACTCTTCTGCCTCACGTTTTGATTTGTTTGCTTGATTGGTTTGTTTTAAATAAACACCGCAAAATGGATCCCAGTATTCCTGAGCATTCCTTACATTATCTTTTGTGTATATATTGTGTTTGTGTTATTTCTGTCTGTATTCTGATGATTTGATAAATAATGCTTAAAACATGAAATAAAAACCAAGTTGTTATAAAAAGAGTTTAAGATGAACATCTAGTCAAGTGTCCATAACTATAGAGGTGTCGGCCTATCAAACAAACCCCATTAACAAACATCATATATAATGTGTAAGAAGAGTAAGATCACAGTATTAAATCCTGGAGTGAACAAACTCAACATCACAGTTAGTAAACAGACTCAGACATTGGATTGAATTCTTATTGTGTTGATCTGACAAAGCATCAAGTGTTGTTCATGTACACTTCATATTTTCTGTTTGTTGGGTTTAAAGGATACACAGCCTATAACAGCAGCAGATCAATTTACATTTATTTCTAATATTTATATTCTAGAATTTAAATGACACTGCATGAGTTTACTTTAAACATTTATTTAAATGAGCTCTACTCACCGTACTGTCTGTAGTTTATAATGTGGATCATCTTTTAGATCAGAGATCAGCTTCACTCCTGAATATGTGAGTTTATTGTCAGACAGATTCAGTTCTCTCAGGTGTGATGGGTTTGATCTTAGAGCTGAAGTCAGAGCAACACAACCTTCATCTGTGATATCACAATCCCTCAACCTGTAGAGAACAGAGAGTTTATGTGAATGATACAAAACTACAAAGTTCGTCCACAAATCTCTAACCTCCATCTCTTCATGTAATGTTCCTCTTTCAATCCCTCAGTAACTGAGACACTGTGTGTTTAAATGTCAAATAAATCCATCACACAGCTGACTATTAGTGTTAGATGTCCTAAACCACATGAACATTTCTTCATAAATCTGTATTGAGTTCATGACTTGTAATTCTCATCAGGTATTTGATGTAAAAATCTTCCTCTATTACAGGAGGAATATCAGCTGGAGATAACATAACTCTGATCTTACATTTAAAGATGTTACAGTGTTTAAAGATCAATTTCACTCAATCTATAAAAACATTATTAATGTGTGTGTCAGTGTCAATGATGGATCAATGTTTTTAATCATCTTTATAAAAACAACACGACGAGGAGAAAAACTCTTCATACACAATAATATCAGCAAAGATTTCATCAAAAAAACCACCAAACTACATTTTCTGACATTTTAACAGAGGAGTTTTGTTGCACGTTGTAAAGGAAATTGAAATGAATTGTAACTAATTATAACTAACATGTCTTTTTCTTACAGGTTTGAACATTTGTACTGTATGCTTTTGACAACAAAATGTGTTGAAATAGAGCAGTGTTTCTCAAACTTTTTCTGTCATTCCCCACTTTGGAGGTAGGGAAGGGTTCCGAGCCCCACCTGTCCCAAATCGCCCCAACAAAATGGCAATCAAGGCTTTAAGTTTAACTTTTTAGTTTAAGTTTATTTTAAAACATAACAGCATTAAACAATTTTAATAGAGAAAATACATTTGTGCAATTGTGCAACTTTGCATGAAAAAAAGACTACATCATATTCATCATACTGATATGATAAATATAAAATATGATAACATCATATTCAGAAACAGAAAATAAAAGTGTGGTAGTTGTGTTTTGCTTCATTGTGTCACTTTGCAAAATGCAAAAAGAACGAACAAAACTTACAAAAATGAATTTTCTTATTCTCTATTTTAGTGGCTGCAATGAGCCTGTTTTGTAGAACACATCTTTTCAAAACGTGGTTGTAGGCTTGATACTGACACTCTCAAGTCATGCTCAATGTTAAGATTAGATCTGTATTTTGTTTTAAGCGAAGCAACAGCTGAAAATCCTATCTCACAAAGATAAGACGTAGCAAAGGGAAGCAGAATGGTCAAACTCCTCTGCCCAATAAGTGGATACTCCAACTCCACTCCAAGCCAGAATTCACTCAGTGTCTGAACTGGAAACCTCAGCCTAAGTGTGGAGTCGCTCGTCATCTCAATGAATTGGTTTACTTCTGCAGAGCTGAAATCTGCAGGTGCTGCAGATAGAATATGAAGAAGTTTAATATGTAGAATAGGGGTATCAAAAATAATTGATTCGGCAATGCATCGCAATGCGCGCATGCACGATTCAGCATCGATGCAGCAAAGTGTCATAATCGATTATGTCACTGTTTATTTTCTGGCCTCAAGTGGAAAATAAAGTTGTGAAGTTTCAATTACTTCCGGGGGCATAACAACAACAAGGATGGCTGAGGCGATCTGGGCACATTTCGGATTCTAAGAAGATAATGGGAAACTAGACAAGACTTACACTGTATCTAAATTCTCATCTCAGGTATATAATTGTCATTGTCTTAAAGCTGCTAAGCTTTCATTTTTGTTGAGAATAGTTCCACTTGACTGATTAAAAATTTGCCTTGTTGTGTACAGTAGAATTCTGATGCATCGCAATGCATCGCAGAATTGAATTTAATTGAATCGTTACCTTGTAAATTGTAATTGAATCGAATTGTGAGGGCAGTGCCAATGCACACCCCTAATGTAGAATATGAAAAACAGCAATCTTTTTAAATAGCATACATTATACAGTAAATAAATGTAGAATACATGCCTACAGTAGAAAACGTTATATAGTAAAATTATAAAACCAACCTGATGTATTGAATGGATCAATAATCCAGTCATACTGGGCGCTGTTGTTTGGAAAGTATTTTTGAAACAATTCTGTCAACTTAGAGATGTGCTGTTTGATACATGGGATCACTGGGGTGGCTCCAGAAGTACTGGTTTCAGAAGTTTCACTCAGATTCTCAAAGGCATCAGTATTTCCTTGATCAAGGTGCCTGCCCCATACCTCAAGCTTTCGGATGAATGCAGTGATCTTGTCTGCTAGGTGAGGTATGTGCTTGTCTTTGAAGTTGAAGATTTAATTCGTTCAGCTTTCCAAATACATCGCTAAGATAGGCCAGTTTCATCAGAAATTGTTCATCACTGAACTTGCCTGCAGCATCATACATGCGTTCCTCTTCCAAAAAGACCCGAATCTCCACTCTAAGCTTAAAGACCTGTGACAACACTTTGCCTTTGGGACCGCCACCTTGCCTCGCTGTGAAATAACACAGCTGTATGATCGGCTCCCATCTCCTCACACAGTGCCGAGAACTTTCGCGCTTTTTGGGGTCGGGTTTTGATGAAATTGACCACGCCCACAACATCCGTCAGGACCTCGTTTAGTTCGGAGCTGAGCTGCTTTGATGCAAGCGCCTCCCTGTGAATAACACAGTGTGTCCATTGCGCTTTTGGAGGGACCCTCTTTGTTAGTGCCTGCAGTCCTTTTCTTCTTCCTGCCATGGTCTGAGCACCATCGGAGCAAGAGCCTAAACAGTTTTCCCATTTCAGATCATGTTCTATGAGGTAACTGTCAAGAATTTTAAACAGTTCGTCAGCCGTCGCCCTAGTTTGAACATATTTGCAAAACAGCAAATCCTCTTTTACTGTCTCCGAATGTATAAAGCGGACATATGAAATGAACAAACAATCTTTATTGCTGACTGTAGCCTCATCAACTTGCAGTGCAAATCGTGTGTCTCTGAGTTTTTCTATGAGTTGGTCCTCAAGATCATCTGAAATGTCGCGTATTCGTCGTGCAACTGTGTCGTTTGACAGGGGTATTGCTTTTCATTTGGCAGCGCTCATCTCATCCAGCATAATTGACACCATATCTATAGCAGAGGGGAGAATGAGCTGCTCAGCTATCGTGTGTGGTTTCTTGCACTGAGCAATTCTGTGCGCAACTTTAAAAGAAGCCATTTGAGCATTTCTGTTAAATGCTGCAGATTTTATCATTTGATTTTCCTGCTGGCGGTATTCAGAGAGTTTTCTTCGGAAGTCAAGCGGCTTATTAATGTGTTTGGGGTGTTTTGTCTCTAGATGTCGTCTTAATTTGTTGGGCCTCATGCTATCTGCTGCTAACGTTTTGAGACAGAGAACACACATAGGTCTCTCATCTGCGCCCACCACACCAACCGTAAATCCAAGACCAAGATATGCCTCATCATATTTTCTTTTCGGCTGGCTTTTTGGTGGATTAGATCCACTGCCTGTGTTGCTTTTCTCTGCTGGTGCCGAATCCACCGTTTTCTTTTCGTTTCGTGTCACAAACTTATCCATTGTCAACCCTTAAAAGTTACCCGCTACAACATATACCGCATCTCCCATTAGGTTTTGTTCCGCTTCAATTAACATTCCGACGTTAACTGATTCTTATAGGCTATGGTTCTGTGTGACATTTTCTTTACAGTCTGATGTTGTTTTAGGGTTTTTTAAAGATTATATTTAAATGGTGTTGTTTTGAGTATATGGTCAATAAATAAAGAAATTAATAGAGATGGGCACAAAAATTTACAAATTTCCTCCCATTTCTCACACCCCACTTGTAATGCTCCTGTTACCCACTAGTGGGGCCCGCCCCACACTTTGAGAAACGCTGAAATAGAGGAAGTATGTGTGGTTAAATGATATCAATTTAAAACCCCATGACTTGTTAAAGCTGAGGTCATCAAGAAAGTTAAATTTGGTTTTGTCTGCATGTTAACAGAGAGGAGTTTCTGAATTGCAGATGTGAAAAATAAATCATATTAGAGATAAATGATGTGACTTTGTCTTGTATCTATCCTATATAAACTCTTGTATTCTTTCTGATGAGGAGGATTCGGTCGTGATTAAATCATATTCAAAGACATTGACTGGAGTCTGTCAGGTTGAACACATGATCTTATTTCCTCAAGTGTTTGTGTTCATTAGGGGTGGGAATCATTTGGACCTTCATGAATCGATTCAGAATCGACATATATAATTTATATGTTTCAGCATATCAATATGTAACTGTAACTGACATATCGTCTAATCATCATCATTATACACAGTGATTTTGGCAGTATTACTGTATTTATTTAATGCAGCGCACCCAGCGCCTCCGTCTGAATAACAAATGATGTGCATATTTTTACAGAAGTATATTCATGTTCTTATCTAGATCTAAATATTTAGCGGCAGGTTTTTGGAAACGCTATTAGCACATCAGATGAGTCCGTAAATGAAAGGCGCTGTTTCTTCCTGACGCTCACTCAACAGAGAAAAGGCAGAGGAAGATCATCCCAACATGTATTTTGTTTTCTTGCAGTTTAGAATTAGTCAAATAGGGTTAGATGTATTAGTTTTTTCTTTCTCTACTACTCGTGTAAGCTCTGCTGTGGGTGCTCATGTGGTGCGCGCTCTCAAGCTGTCCGTGTGCAGCACCCCTCCCGGAGTTGAGTTCCGCCTTTTGGTTCTGATAACGTCACGTTATTATTTTGTAAAATAACTTTTAAGAATCAATTCTTGACATTTGTGAATTGATTCAGAATCGTCCACATCATGAAGCATCAAAGAATAACATTTTTTTTCATAGTTTTCATAATGGACAAAATGTTGTGTGACTCTTCGGTGTTTGTCTTCTGTGGACACCCGGTGAGGATAAATGTCTTGTGTGTGTTGTCTACACAGTTATGTAACTTAAGTCAGTCAGGTGTGTAGGGGAAATCTAACAACACAACATCATAATTATTCATGAGACTGCTGATGTATCTGCTTACTGATCAGGGCCCGGTTCCCCAAAACGTTCTTATCACTTAGTACTTCTTATTTCTTAACCTCTCTCTTAACTCTATGGCACAATTCCCAAAACGTTCGTACGCTAAGTATATCTTCTGTAAGTCACACTTTCGTAAGGTTGGTCTGGACCATTCGTAAGCTCTCTCTTGTTTGCGTTGTTTGAGCACAAAACGCTATCGCCGGCACTGTGCAGCAGTCTTTAGAAATCAGCGCAGCGCAGTACAAGTCAAACTATGGTATGCTGACAATGATTTTATGGTATGGACATTTTAAGACTTAATAAAATATGTTTGCAATTAAAAGCGGAGTTCACGATGTTTGAAAAACGGTTTGGAGAAGGAGACGGGCCGACTACCAAAACACACTTATAGCCAATCAAATCAAATCAAATGCTGGGTTGCGTATGTGTGGGGCGGGTCTATCAACAGAAGGTCCAGATTCTATTGGGGTACGGGCGTGTTTGTTTAGGTGATTTCAAATATCAACATTGGCTTTCAAACATCATGGACTCCGCCTTTAATACAGGACTATTTATGCAGTTGACTTTATTTGGTATCAGAGCTAATGAATCAAAGACGGCGCCGGTGTTTGTTCCTCATTGAAGTCTGTTCCCTCTATGTTTATAGCGTTTTCATCACGTTACATTTATAATTTATTTAGAAAGAATAAAGATTTCAATTGGTTATACTAAAAAGCAATAATATCATGTATTCTATTATACAATTTATTAAATATTTCATATTTGACAGTTTTATGCCTTTTAACATATAGCTCTTTTTTCTCTACTGTTTGTTTTAAAACTGTTATGTTTCCATACATACTAAATATATATTTTACATATAATATGATTCATACTGTAAAAATAATTGACTTACAATCAAAAAAAGTCAAGATACATTACATAAATGCACACATATACATCTCAGTAGCCATTAAAACTTTCAATGTATATAAAGAATAAACGTATAATGTGATAAAAACGCTATAAAAACACTACACTAAAGGGAAACATAGGGAACAGACTTCCACACAACACCGGTAACCCAAAAACAATTTGTTTTATTCTGCAACCCTTAAACCTTTTGACATTTTGCCTGACGTGGCTAAATTAAAAAAAAAATTGCCTCCCAAGACAACTCATTATGGAGCTGCTGGATCTTCTCAGACCATATTCTCTATCTAACTAGGTTGCTTTTTATTGAAAACATTAATGGCAAGCAATACCACATTAAACAGAAGTAACTGCAGCTGCTTGCCAATCAATTCTGATTGTTAAGTACCTTACCATTAGTATAAAAGTGTATAACATCATTTTTAAAGTCGTTAAACTCATGTCAAGAAGCAGCACAAGTGGCACAACGGGATAAGGAGGGTGAATGATTAGCGAGGGATACCAGCTTCGTCTATATTACTGACAATTTGATTATTTAATTATTAGTCTATTTTACGGATAACTTAAACCATGTTAAAATAAATGTTACTGGAATAGTTTGAGTTATGTTCCATTTGTATATAACGTGTTGTCTTTCTTAACATTGTAATGCACCTTTGCGTGAAGTGAAAATCGATCCCTGAGCGATCGATCGCAAATAATTCAGCACCTTCACTTGGGACAGTGACATTGTTACGTCGAACTTAGAGGCAGCGTGTTAAGAAGCTTCCTAAGAGACACTTCGGGGAACACACTTAGGATCATAAACAACTTTGGTAAGATATATCTTTTTGAGTCTTCTTAGCGCGCTAAGAGTGAACGTTATCGGGGAAGCAGGCCCAGATACTTTACATTTTAGTGTGTTTTTTTTCATACAGTTTATGTTTAACTAAACCTCAGTACATGTGTGACTATCAGAGAGATGATCTTACCACAGTATCTTCAGTTTACAGTCAGGATTCTTCAGTACATCACAGATCAGCTTCACTCCTGAATCTCTTAGATTATTACGAGACAGATCTAGAAGTGTCAGGTGTGATGGGTTTGATCTCAGAGCTGAAGTCAGACCAACACAACCTTCATCTGTGATTTTACACTTATTCAACCTGTAGAGAACAGAGACACACAGTTTGTTCACACAGATCAAATCTACAGTGAGTTGAATTTGTTTCTCTTCTGTCATCATTTAGTGTTCATGGACATTTTCATTTTAGTTTCATTTATGTGTGTTTGTGTTTTACTGAAACACATCAGTGAGATTTACAAGGAAATTAACTTCATCATATGTTTATATTAAATGTGTGATTTATCTTTTTTATACAGTAATGAAATCAGATTTCTCTCATCAGACATCACTACATTTTCTCTTATGTTTTTATTTCTGAATGATTTTTGTTTTTTTTACTTTTGTTCATAATTCAATTTTAATGTTTTATGTTTGTGACTTTCAGTAAGAGTTAAAGTGTTGTGATGAATGTTGAATAAAATCAGCTTCAGTTATCAAATACATTACTGAGATTAAATTAAAATTCACCATTCAACATTTAAAGTGGACCAAAACTTTTTATAAATGTTGTCTTTGAATTTTGAACAATACTTGTCTGAGGACATCTTAGGGTGTTTTCAGAACTGAGTTTATGTTTCAGAACCTGCTGCTTTTTCTCCTTGGTTCAGTTTGTTTAGTCATATGTGAACACGGCAGGGGCGGACTGCTTTAGTTTATGGTCACAGCAGCCACAACTACCAGATGAAGATCAATAAAACACTCCCAGGAGGTTCACAACAAGATTACAATATGCCCGGGATATGTTGTGCTGTTGGCGGCAGGGGTGCCGCTAGCAATTTAGGGCCCTATGAAAGAATATGAGGTCGGGCCCCCACCATACCCATTTTGCACCAAACATACAATCCAACCTACTGTAGCTATTCAAAATCTTTGTCTGCAATTTAATAATACAGAACTATTTATTTTGCTTTTGTTTTGACCACAATTAACAGTATTTATAGATACTTACAATGTCTGCAGCTAAGATAATTTATTGTGCAATGTAAATGTAATTGAAAAATACAGTACATTAATCCAATAATCAGAGAAAATGCAACATTATTAAACATAGATTAAAGATAATTGTGACCATGCCTGTGAAAACCCAACTGAAGTATTTCTTTGTGATTTACTGTTTTCCACATAAAATCATCCTACATAATGTAAAGAACATTTTGTGAAAATATGAACTTGATATATTTAATGTTGACTGAGTAATGTCATGTCAGCGATTGAAATCATAGTGAAATTAATGCTTGAAATTAAACTGTGATGCTTTTATCTCACAAAAAGATTTGAGGCTTTAGTCTGATTTTCAGAGACCGTCTCAGTGACATACACTGTAAAAAAATAATTCAGTGGCTTTGTAAATATCACTAAAATAAATGATTAAAATAACTTAATAAAATCTCTTTATGTCACTAAGTTGATTTTTTGAGTTAGACAAACCAAAATAAATGACTAAAAAATAAACATATATTTGTGTGTAAAATGTACAGATATTATTTAGTTGTATACATCAAATAAAATAAGTATTTAACTAACAGATTATTTCTAATAGATATCCTTAATATTTGTTGTAAATTTGAATCAATATATTTGAGAATGTCACACTTATATATTTTAGCTTTCAAAACTATTATAATTGCTCATTTCAAGTTAACATAGGTATTTAACATCAACAAAAAAATTTTAAATTTCATGAATAACTTTAAGTATGATTTATTCAATATTTTTGGTGAAACATTATTAGATTGTATTATTTGAGTAAATGTAGGCAAAAAAATTTATTAAATCAGATGTAAATTTAAAAATCACAAAGCCAACAGATTTGTAATCATCAGCAGAAGAAACTACGCCTCTTGCAGGAAGACAAACAACCTCAAAACTCCTCAAAAATCCTGGTAAGTGTTGAGTTTATTAATATTTACACTTGTTTTTAATGAAATATTTGATGTGTCCTTGCGTAAACAACTTAAGGTGTATTTATCTGAATACTTTCGGAGCCATACCGTAAACTGGGTACAATAACAGCTTTCTGTGCACATACTGCTAGATTAATCATTAATATGTTTATTTTACGTATTTATTCAGGTCACAAAAGTATTAATATAGCTGTGCTACTTGAAATGTGTGTAAAATAATCATTTCTGATCGTTTTATTACTGCATAATGTGGTTGTGTAGACAAACACGTGTAAATCTGTAGTGGGTGATAGTCAGGCAATCCGTAATCCGGTCCTCAGTTTCGCTTCACCCGGACTTATTAGACCTTTCACATGGACGAGGAACACAACAGAGCTTTACAGAGCTCACACGCTTATATATATATTTATATTAATTATCTCTCGACTCCATATGCCTATGCTTTATTTTCCTTTTTTGTGTTAAGGATCTCGCACACCGGTGGAGATGCGCTGCGTCTCGTGTAAGACAACTCACAGTTTCTGACACCGCACCGGACGTTCGCATTAAATAGCGCGAGTTTAGTCAGACAAAGTTTACTTCCAGATATAAAATATGCATTCGTAGCCTTTGTAAATCGTTACAGATTTGAGACAAATGTGTTATTTTAATGTGGCGCTCTGTGGCAGCGTCCAGAGTCACAGCGGACAGCCGTTTAAATAAAGTTATCTTTGTTGCAGGTACAAGTGCTGGTGTTCCACCTGTCTGGGTTCAAGAGGTGTTGATTCTGCATGCTGTGAATTTGAGAGACCTCTCAGAGTTTATTCAGCTGATTGTTTTTGTAACATGTACAACGTTTGCCATTTTCAATAAAATAACGTGTACAAATTGCTTTGTTTATCATTGATAATTGATGGTTCAGTATGAAATAAATTTATAACATTAAGTAAATAAAAATAATTTATTTTAGTTTAATAATATTCACAAAATTTTCAGCTACATCTAAGTAACATTTTTAATGATATCAACTCAATTTTTTAGACTTCACTGGGATTTTTTATTGATTTGCTTTTATATTTTTGATTCCATCTACTCAATTTAATTTGTGATAGGAAATTAATGTAATTACTGAAATCTAATTGATTTCATAGCTTTCAAATTTACTAAATTTTGTTAAGTGTAAAAATGCTTCACCAAAAATATTGAGTAGATAATAGTAATAGTTTTTACAGTGTACTGTGTACCTGAGCTGTTTCACACATCAATAACATTGTAACATTTAAAAATGGCAAACAACAACAATGCATCTTTTCTATACAGTTACCTTATGCCTCAAATAAGACTGAGTCAAAAATGCTTGACCAAAGCTTGTATTATAATTATTAGCATTATTTATAAGGTGAAGAACAGGTTTCACACACCAGCAGCTACACTAAAGCAAAAGTAACAACAGATCATTAACGTGAACTTGAGAAAACAGCTTTACTCTTAACGTAAATGATTCTTCAGACTATTTTTTAATCAACAGGACTCTAAAATGAAATGAAGGACAACTGTAGATAAACGTCTCCATCTCTCTAACAAACTACAACAACTATAATAGATTACAACAGATTGATTTCTTAAAGCTGTTGCAAGGTGAGAAGCTTTAATAACTGGACTAGTTTAGCCTTTGTTGCATTTCTGTTTTATCACAATCAACTCTATTCTCAACTGCCTAAAAATCCTTCCTTGGCATATTGCGTTACAAAACATTGGAGTGTGTAACCGCTAGCATTTCTAGTTTATGTTAATTAGGTTATATGGGCTACGTTAATTAAAACAGCTTATAAGGGCTGACTTCACGTTAGAATCATAACACAAAACAGGGAACGTAAATCACTTTGTGTTTTTTTAAACTGGGGTGAACAGAGTGAAGACTTTACAGTGGAAAGAAAACTGCATTGTATTGCTCCAGCGTCACATTGTGTAAATTTATAGTAAGGAAGCGCACATATGCAGATATCATAGAAATTAGCATCAAATACACACACCTTGTTCTCTTCTGAAGTTCACGCGCATTGTGAGACCGTGGATTAAAGAAGGTGCTAAAACGCAGAGTAAAGACGGGGCATTGCCCCCCCCCAGATTTTCCTTTTGCCCCCCCAAAAATGTCCAGCCAACCTTAAAATAACTGAGTCTCTTTACACAAAAACATCTTCTTTAGGCAAGCGCTAGCATTTACAGTTCCCGCCCACAATCGTCTGATTAGCTTATTCAAACCTTAGGAGGTCTTTTCAGCAGTATTTAAGTCACAGGAAAAGTACTACTGTTCTCTATGATGGTAACTAAAAAAAACGCATCTTTAAAATATATATCAAAAACAATGCAATTTAGTATTACATAAACGTAACCCAACACATATTAAATTAAAACTTTTTTTTATAGTAAAACATGCCCAAAATAGCCCCTTATCCTTTCTTAGACTCACCTCATTATTTATTCATGCAAATACAACAGCCAATGGAAAGTCTCCAGCAGCATTTAATGTGTTTGTTTTAGACGTAGTTCTGTTTATTAAAATTAGAATATGCAGTTTGGTTGTGGCATACTATATAGTAGATATAAATGATATAAGATGGTTATATAGTAAATATACAGTATTGTAACAGCTGAGCATCGCGTGCAGTTTTAAAATCAAATTTTAGCGTTTTTTTCATCGTCATTCATCATCAGCTCATTCAGCTCGCGTTTGAGAAAAACTTCACACGCAAAAATCTACAGACTTTTAAGTTCAAGAGGAGCTTTCACTCCGCAAGGTCATCGTAAGGTAAAACGTTGTATTTTATAATGTTGCGTTGTATTATAATATCTAATTTGCTGTGTTATGAACAAAGCAGTGTGATTTATCTTTGGTCTCGTCGCAAATCACACGTACAGTATTGTAGGGCTTGTGCTTTTGTCTGGTGCTGTTATAGGCAAACAGGATAACCTTTGACGAATTTGTCATGCATGTCAAATTGCTTACATGATGTTTCAATATAGATTATTTAAAGCATTGTGCTTTGTTGTGATATTTGAGGTTGCTGCAGCAGCATGTATGATAGGGTCAGGAATTAATGACAATACAGCTTATCACATATATCACATTGAAAATACATTATTTTAAATGAAGAAAATGTTTGAGAAGTGGAAATAAAGTTCCTAACAAGTGTTTATTTAGAAGGCATATGTTGGGTAGGGTAGGTATAAGAATGGCTTTAATTTATCTATAAGTGAAATAATAGATTAAATGCAGTGTACACATTAATAAAATATAGCAATATATACAGCTTTATATTTATATCACCTGCTTGCCTGATTTCATTAACTGTGACAAAATGTGTCAAACTAGTGTAATCATTATAACATTATAAATCATTAATCTAATTGCATCTACTTTTAAAATTTGAACGTGCAAAATGACATATAAATTGCCTTTTATTATAAGACATGCAAAGTAATATTGGATAATTTTAGTGTATGAATCATTTTAGTCGAGAAATGGCTGCCCACCCAAAAATCCTGACTGCCCCCCCAGTCCAGCAAGCCTAGTACCGGGCCTGCACTCCGCACAGTCGCATGCATCCATGACAAAATAAAAGTTTCATTATCATCAAGTGTTATTTTTCTAGTTGTTCACCTTGCTTTCTGAGTCGTTGATACATCGCTTGTTGTAATTATATCCAAGAAGCACACGAAAGGGCACTTTTCCCGTCATTACCTCAGCTTTAGACCTGTGGCGTACTTACAACAAAGATGCTTATGTTATGAAGACTTCAACCTTCCATTAGAAAATCCGCAACAGTGTTTAGCGTGTAGCGCCTCAGCCAGTCATGATAATGATCAATGATATATGTTGCGGGAGTTCAGAGTGTAACGACAGTCAGTTACAGTTTACATTTAACAGTTTCTTGCCAGAATGTAAGTTTTTCATTTTAATCTGTTTATTAAAAACGGCTTCTGGTCTCCTTCCCTGTGTAAAGCAGCGTTAGCAGCGTTGCTATGCTAATCTTGCAGGCTTCCCTGAAGAGGGTCTTTGCTTTCAGTATACTGTGTTTAGATTTTCGGCAATGGACCCTCTCAGATCCACTGCGGATGCCATTTTGTTGCGATAGCAGCCAGCCTCGTCTCGAACGAGGACAAAAAGCCCAAGTGTGTGTTTGGCATCGAGCATCATTACCCTGTCAACACACCCATGTGGGGCCCATAAGGGATGGATATGGGCTGGTGAGTGGGCCCCATATGGGCTGCCCAGATGGGGCCCAGTTAGTTTTGTCCGGGGGTTCCATGGTGGCCCCACCTGGGTTGCCCACATGAATTTGATATAGAAACTGAGTGGGGCTTATGTGGGGCCCAGCTGGGCAACACACATGGGGCCCATATTGGCCCCACCTAATGAAGCCCACATTATTTACCAGGTCCCAGTATGGGTTTTAATGGGTACTGGACTGGTCCCTTATTATGTAATAATTATACTTTTAATGCTTAATTGTAATTTACTTAAATAATATATTTGTTTTAAATTGAAAACCGATAAAAGCTAAATAATTTCAGTTCGGTAAATATCACTTTTCAGCATAAATATTCAACAGTTCATTCATCTATAACATCACAAAACATGAAGGAGGTGCAATATGAAAAATGAAATAAAAAACTGTAAAGGTTTAATATATAAAAATACTTTATTGTCAATTTATAACACTGTCAATGCTAAAATAATCATCAACATTTCAAAACTGCTAATGCAGGTAATGACTAACAATTTAACATAACACTTAAAATAAGCATTGAAAGAAGTCAAACTCTTAAAATACTTGAGATTTAAAAACAACACAAGTATTGCTCACTGTTCTGGAGATGGTCTTAATTCTGATCATCAATTAATCTTTGCTCAAACGTTTTAGGAAGAACTTCCAAAGCATCCACAGCCGAACTCATTAAATGTCCAATGTTTGCTTTGATTCATCGCTGTGCAGTCCGTGAACTTGTACCGTAGTATTACATTTTCTACAAACACAACTCAGAAAAAATTACAAGTGTAACAGTTGTGAGACACTCCTGCTGCTCCGGTAGAAACCATAGACTGGTAGAAACTGTATCCTTGCACCTGAGTGTGAATTCTTAGTTTAAATGTTTATCATCTTTATAGTTGTAATTTTAAAAGTCTGCCTATTTTAGCAAAGATTATTTAAAATATGAGTTTATATTATGTGAAAAAAATCACAATTAAAAACATTTCAAGCAGGACTACTTTGTCAAGCGTAATGTGTCATAGCAGTGAGTAGATCTCCTTATATGAAACACCTGACTCCACTAATCAGACTCCTTCCAAAATGTTTGAAACATTTCTTTAATTAAACACACTAACAAACTGATGAACTTTCTGACATTTCTTATTTTCACTCATGCTCAGCTGTGCAAATTAAAATTAATAATTGGCAGGTAAACATTATAAATATCACAATTAAATATTAACAATAATGCATTTTTATTTAAAATGTTTTATACTGATCAGATCCTATCTGTGATATTATTTGCTCTTTGTATAAAAGTGACTATCAACCATAAGTAATAATTTTAAGAGTTTAAATGTATATAAAATGTATTTTAAGCATGAAATTATTTTGCCCACATAGGTCCCATATGGGTCCCATATTATCATCCAACATGGGCATACCTATATGGGACCCACATAGTCAACCCACATGGGACCCATATATATTGCCCATGTTAAGCCCATGGCCACATGAAACCCATGTTGCCCATATGGGACCCAAGTGGGACCCACATATCAATGTTAATTAAATGTAAAAAATAATGAATTTTTATTTAAAATGTTTTATACTGATCAAATCATATCTGTTATATTATTTGCTCTCTGTATAAAAGTGACAATCAACCAAAAGTTATTATTTTAAGATTGTAAATGTATAAAGATGTATTTCAAGCATAAAAATGTTTTGCCCACATAGGTGCCATAAGGGCCCCACATTATTATCCCACATGGGCAAACCTATATGGGGCCCACATAGGGAAACCCACATGGGACCCACATATATTGCCCATGTGAAGCCCATGCCCACATGTAACCCATGCTGCCCAGATGGGACCCACGTGGGGCCCACATATCAATGTTGGCTGGGATTGTGATCATGGCTAGTTTAACTTCTTCGCGTTTGGTTAGTTTTTTCACCAGCTGTGTATGTGCTTTGCGCAGGCGCCGGAAACACGTGCTTGCTTTTTCGACAATCGTTAAGTTTTATTGATTTAATTCTTATCGACATCCCTAATTGCCTTCAATCAGAAGTGACCACTAAGATAACATAAATGCTGGCCTAATATTAATGAATATTAACATATAAGTTACAGCTGTCACTTATACTTACAAGCCTACAGTAATGGATTCATACGCCCTAAAACACCTTTTTCCTAAACTTTTCACTTTACACATAACCTTTTTATATACATTTATATACACCAATGGACATTTTGACTTAATTATGAGTGCATGTGATCATCAAAGCCTGAAAGATCAGAGTTCTGCATGTGCATGTTTGTTCCCGCTCAGATGTTATGAACAGCAGACTTTCTTTTGTGTCCCAGCAACTTATTTTCAGGAGCAGATTAACCATATGGGCAAACTGGGCGAGTGCTCAGGGGCACCAAAGTCTTAAAGGCACCAACTGAAACCAGCAATAAAAAAATATTTTATAAAATTACAAAAGTACTTGCTCTTTAAGATGTAAGTTGTTCATCTACTAAGTAAGCGTGACGTGCACAACAGCTTTTTGGAAAATGATCGGCAGCAGCTAAGTGGCATAGCCAAAAAAAAGTACATTATGCCACTTTACACAAAATCCCACAAATATTTTTTTTCACACTGGTGCCGAGTAGTCTGTTAGCAGCACTAACAATGAGGCAAATTTATGATCTGTTGAGTAATCAATTACTAACGAAGACACCACCGATCAAATAAACAGAAGTGCACCTGATGAGACGAAGCATCCAGAAACAATCGACCAACAGCTAGACTTAAACTCCTACACCCAGACTGAGGTGGATGATGAAATGGACAATTGATGGTTTGCTGTTCTGGTGATCTGGTCTTGTGGGGGTTCATCACAGAAAAAGTGAGGGAAAAGTAAACAACATGGAGCTGCAGTCTATCAGAATCAGGCTGCCAAATATCCAGCATCTGTACGCGATTATGGAATGAGGGAAGAACACGTTCTCTTACAAATTAATTATTACAGTCTCGTCCCCAAAACAACTTAATTGTTCCTAAGGAATGGCTACTGTACTCCCCGTCAACTGGATTGGTTTATTTCTATTCATGCAAACTTTTCTCTTCACAAAATCATACATTTATTACAGGCTTCTGTGACTGGAAACATCCTGAGATGATATCTGACTATGAAAAGAGTGCGGATCACCGACGTAACATGCTTGCTTTAATAAACAGAGCAAAACAAATATCGAGGCCAAGACCAGACCTCTCCCATGTTGATCAGTTGACATTTATTTTTAGATTTGTTAATGCTGAGGGAAGAGAAGTTAAAAAGATTCCTTTGATTTGAGCCCATCCATAGTCACACAGGTGCAAGCCTTGCTGAGTGTGTACTAAAAATAGTGTAAGACTTGGGGTTGGACTTGTCAAATTGTCAACTACAATACAATTAGAAAAATGCTTGCAAAAATTGCTGCAGATTGTAATGAAACAGCAGACACAAGACGTGATGCTGCCGCACTCGCTGGTAAACTAAATAATCTGGAAACGACGATAATGACTTCACTGTGGAACCGAGTGCTAAACAGATTTAAGGCAACAAGCGTTCATCTGCAAAAAGGCGACATGGACTTATCCACTGCTGTTGAACTATTGCAGTCATTACACTTTTATGTTGGCACTACGAGAGCAGTTTGTTGAGGTAGATGAATCTGCTCGTGCTCTCTGAGTTACTCAGACTTATCAATATGATGTTTGTAGCAAACGAAAGAGAAAGCAGTTTGTGGATGAGTCATCTGACGAAGATGAAGTATTATTTACTGATGTAAGTCAGAGATTTAAGCTCGAGGGTGTGGGATTTGATTTTATTTTATTAATCGTGCTGTTTATAATCTTAATTCATGTGTATTTTTAAAACAATGATTTCTGTGCTGAGTACAAGAGAGCTGTCTGTGTGTGGAGGGTTATTGGGGGGAGGTAGCTTGAGTGAAGGAATTTCCAGCTGGTGATGGCCGAGATAAGAGCAAAGCTTTAAGGAGAAAACACACAGACAAAGAAGTGCATGCTTTTGATATTAGTTCACTGGCAATCATTCATTTCCAGATTGTTACATGTAGAGGTGTTTGGATTTATAAAATTACATGTTGCTATGAATATTAATGTGTTAAAATATATAAATGATTATGCCTTTGTGCCCATGACTAATGTAGAAGATTGCCCTGTAATAAGACATTGACATGTAGGGATGAAATGCTCGAGGGCACAAAGTGTGTGTGTGTGTGTGTGGGAGCCGGGGGGCTGTAAAAAAGCCCTGAAAGGGAAAACACCCAGAACAGATGGTTTCAATTTTCAATAAACAAGTTGCTTGCTTTATAACTATGTTATATTTAGAGAAAGTGAAAATTAGTATGTTTAACTAATGAATGCATTTAACCAATTCATGAACAATGGAGTATTGTTGTGTTGTTGAATAATTATGTTTTACATATTTACTGCCTACATTTCATGATGATTGCTAAAAGTGCTAAAGTTACAAAGATGTCCAAATAAGGACATAATGCCCCAGGGAACAGAATGGTCTGTGTATGTCTTTCTGTCTGTTTGCTATGCAACCCCCCACAGGTATGTGGTGATGGAATCTGATAAGGAAAACAGCCATCTGGGGGAGGAGAATGTTGAAGAAAGAACGACGATAAATACTCATGTTTTTGTCCTGAGCTGGTAGTCTGTCGAATCCTGCTGTTAGGACGTGAGACGACCCGGCATGCTGTAACTTTTTCATATCTGATCAATAAATATTCAATTTAGATATTTGTGTTTTTCTCCATTGATGAACATGCTTCGGACGCCTTAAAGTCTAACAATTGGTGATCCCCGACGTTGTTGGAGGGAAAAGAAGATTAAGAGAAGTTTCGAATTGCTTAAGATCGAGTAAGGGAGGGCTCCATTTCAACACAAAAAGACCGGTCTTCTAAAACAAAGGTAAGCAGAAGCCTGTTTTATCAAATTCTGCTATTGGACATATACCAAATTAATTGTGTTGATAAGGAGATCCAAACTGAAAGTAATAAATAATTGAATAAAAGATCAGATTGAAAAACTTAAAAGAATAAGAGATATAAGTTTGGGTTAGAGGCTCTTAATGTATTAGACATTATAAATTTATTAGTTTGGGTTAGAGGCCCTTAATGTATTAGACATTATAAATTTATTAGTTTGGGTTAGAGGCCCTTAATGTATTAGACATTATAAAGTAATAAGTTTGGTTAGAGGCCATCGAGTTAGAGTCCCGTAAATGTATTATTTTGGGTTAAAGTCCCTCGAATGAAAGTTCCGTAAATAGTGAATTGGTGTGTCCGGATATTTGTTAATTGTTTTAAGTTTTGCTAATACTCGGGTCAGTAGTCGCGCGGGTGCAAGTCCTGAAAACTACTGGTGTACATATTGTTAATTGTTTTAAGTTTTGCTAATACTCGGGTCAGTAGTCGCGCGGGTGCAAGTCCTGAAAACTACTGGTGTATATATCCTTTTGTTAGATAAGAGTGACGTTTTGTGCTTTTTTTGAAATTTTGAATGCTTGTAAATTGTGTGAAAATGGCTAAATAAAAAAAATGTGATGAGTATGGTTGCCTAACAGTGTATGTGCAATGGAAAAAGGGCAAGTAGTTTGGAAAGGGACCAACTGTAAAAGACTTAGAAACAGATTTGAGAATTTGGACGAGATTAGCTCTGGTTGCTGCTGCCATGCAGGCTATTATATCAAAGAAAAAGGGGAAGTTGACAGTTGTGCTGTGAGCAAGCAAAAGGAAGTAGAACAAGGAAACACTGAGCCAGTACCCTCAGCCCCACCCATGGCTCCTCCTCAAGTGAAGTCACTATACCCCTCACTGCACACACCTCCTCCTTATGAGGAAAAGTCTGTTTCGATCTCAAAGCAACAGCCGGTGTTAACAGTAAACAGTGGTGAACTAGATGTTGAATTTGATGAAATAAAGGCCCTGAAAAGAAAAATGGAAAGATTAGAACAAACAATTATGACACAGGGAGAGATAATCACAACTCTATTAAGATTACAGAGAAATATAAATGATAACAACATGGGAAAGAGATCTTGTGTATTACACAGACAGGGCCATAAACAAATCACACAAACAGAACTTGTAGAGGTAGATAAGATTAAGAATGAGCTTTTGAAACTGCAGCTGGAACAGGCAAACACAAAAAAGAAACAAATGCCCCAGCAGGCTCAACCAACACCAGTAGCTATGACAACTAGTGTCCCGGACAACGTCCAATATCCCAATCAGCCCATAGATCCATATAAAGGCCCACCCTATACAGGAAACCCGTGGGAGGGATATAACGGACAGAGAAGGGGAAGGCCAAGAAGGAGTAGTAGACCAAAACGGGGAGGTTTTGGAGGTTTTGGCAGGAATACATGTTATGTGTGTGGACAGGAGGGTCATTGGGGACGAGAGTGTCCCATGTATTGGTCACAGCCCCAAAATTCAGGTGCGAGCCCACTTAACGGACCACCTGCGGGGGGATGGGGTCCCCGAGGAGGTGGTGCCGGGCGTGGAGCAGGTGGCTATGGCAGGGGGCCACCGAGATCGCACAACCCATCACAACCAGATTTAATGGCGCCTATGCACCCAACATGGGGCCAAAGGGAGTGATGCGGATGAATAAGGGGGCACACAGGAACCCACCATGAAAGGAATGGCTGGGCCTCTCATGGACCACTAAGAGCCCTAGTGGATAATGGGCCTAAATAGTCCACCGTAAAAAAAAAAAAAAAAAAGTTTCAACAACGGTGGGGATAATGGGTTTCTGGTAAAATTGAAAAGTGACTATCAACAAATCACTACCCTATAAGGTAGCAAACCAGTCTAGTTTGCACACATTTCTGTATTCCTCCAACACACTAGTTATTAATAGATAGGGACCTAGAAATTACAATGACCTGTCAATGTTGTAATGTGCCCCCGGACGGATGGGGCACAAATGAATGGCTAATTAAAATATGGAGAGATAGAGCCTTATGTCTGATCCAGGACCAGAGATTTATGTTATTTATTTATTTTTTAATTTTTTGGGCCTTATAAACAACAAACAATAGATAACAAGGTATGTACCAATATATAAAACGGTGTCTTAGATAAAGTTTACCAAAAAATCCTGGCCAGCCAAACCTGAAATTATGTCCATGAGGGTGTAAACATGGCAGATCTAATCACTGAGGGTGAGCCATATGACTGCATACCATTGACTGAAAAAAAAAAGCAAACAAATTGAGAGATGGTTTGTTCCGGTACCACTGACAACTCCCCCGCCGGTAATCACGTTATTTATGGATGGCTTTGTTTTAGAGCATCAGATGGTACGCTAAAGGCAGGGTTTGCTGTGGTTGACCAGGTTGAGGGTGATTTTGTGACTAGACTGAGTGGTAGATTGAAAGGTAAATAGTCAGCACAGAGAGCTGAAATGACAGCTGTTATCAAAACCTTGCACTACACTGGTGAAGAGAGGGTGATTATTTATAGTGACTATGCATATGTGATTGGTGCAGTATATATGGAACTGCCATATGGCAGATAGGTGGGTTAGAAACCAGGAAAGGCCGGCCTATAATAAATAAATGCTAGCGAAGCCTGACATATAATACAGGCTGTGAAGGTACCTAATGAAGTGGTTGTTGTCAACTGCCTAATAAGCCACTTATATCCCCAACCATGGTTTCCCAAGACAAAGTTAGATCTGACAAAATTGACAAACACGCACTGGAATTGACAAATAGTTTCGAGGCTGCTTATCACCCCAATGACAGAGCAAAGCTGAAATAATGAACCTGACTTTGACATTAAAACTTGACTTGACAAAATCTGTGCACAGACAAAAATAACATGGCTTGACGCATTGCCAATTGCATTAATGTCTATTAGCTCTTCTGTTAACAGGATTTCTGGTTTCACACCCTTTGAATTGCTTACAGGTCAACAGTTTCCAGGCCCACGGAACGCCTTGGTGTAGGATCCAATCCTGCCACTAACTAATGATGTTTATCTTTACAAACTAACTGCTATGATTAAACATTTTTCCTGTCAGGCTACACGACACCGGGACAAAGACCAAGCTGTTACAAATGATGATTGAATGAAAGTGAAGGTGTTCAGACGGTGCTGGGCCGAACCGAGACGGTCCAGGCTACCAAGAGTAAAAGCAAGAACCTAACATTGTGTCCAGCTACAGGGCAAAGGCGACAACTGGTTCCATCTCTCCTCTTGTGTTCCTTGTGATCCTCCCTCTAGGTTTCTAACAGACAAAGGTGTGGACCTGAGGACTCAGGTCCAAGAGAGGGAGAGTGTTGAAAGTGAAAGTGAATCAGCTGGAATACAGAGAGAACAAACAGGAAGTGAAACATCAGGGGTAACACTCACACAACACCAACAACAAAGTCAACAAACACTCTTTAAAATTGTTCATAATAAAGCTGACATTTTTTCCTAGCCCAGGAACAGAACCTTTAGCAAACTGCATAAACTGTGCCTACGGAGCAGGTATAGCCGTACAATTCAAGGCCAAGTACGGAATACAAAAGGTTGTAAGTCAAAACAAACACACAGGTGAATGTGCAGTTACTCATGAGGTCGACGGCAGACTGATTTTTCATTTAATAACCAAACAAAACTGTACTGATTTACCAACATATGAGAATTTTACCAACAGCCTCAGATGTATGAGAGAATGGTGTAAAAAAAAAAAAAAGGAATAACAAGTGTATCTACGCCCCGACTGGGGTGTGGGTTAGATAAATTGGATTTCCATAAGGTAGTGGAGATCCTGACAGAAGTGATTGTAAACGTCATATAAGTGTATGTTTTTCCATCGTTTTACTTCTTTTACTATACTCTTACCTGTTATTAAGTTTCAATTTAAGAGTGTTTTTTGAATTAAGCCAATAGGCATAAGTGTATTTTTTCCACAGAGATGAAGCTATATGGAAATTGGAAGGTTCTGTGGGCCCTAGGGGTTATACTGCAATTATAATCACCATAATATTTGGCATAAGCAATGGAGGTAATCTGAAAGTTTGACAAAAGGTCCAAAACAACACCACAAGATTAGTGTGTACAGAGATATGGGGGAATTGAATTAAATTACACAAAAAATTCAACGACGTCATACACCTTTGATTTATGCAGTATGATAGATTGTGGAGGGCAATAGTAACCTCCATAGTAGTGTCCATTGGTGTATTCGTGGCCATCCTAGTGATCCTATGGATGTTGTTGCATTCCCTGTCTTAGATCCTTGTGCAACAGATTAATAGTATCTGCAATAGAGAAAAAAGAGAACAATCCACCCCCATGTAGCATGCCCCTATTAGGCCTACAGAACCTGGATGAGGAGGAATAAGAAAATGTGTGACCTCTTTCAGAGGTCAAGAGAGGGAATTGTGGGATTTGATTTTATTTTATTAATCGTGCTGTTTATAATCTTAATTCATGTGTATTTTTAAAACAATGATTTCTGTGCTGAGTACAAGAGAGCTGTCTGTGTGTGGAGGGTTATTGGGGGGAGGTAGCTTGAGTGAAGGAATTTCCAGCTGGTGATGGCCGAGATAAGAGCAAAGCTTTAAGGAGAAAACACACAGACAAAGAAGTGCATGCTTTTGATATTAGTTCACTGGCAATCATTCATTTCCAGATTGTTACATGTAGAGGTGTTTGGATTTATAAAATTACATGTTGCTATGAATATTAATGTGTTAAAATATATAAATGATTATGCCTTTGTGCCCATGACTAATGTAGAGGATTGCCCTGTAATAAGACATTGACATGTAGGGATGAAATGCTCGAGGGCACAAAGTGTGTGTGTGTGTGTGTGGGAGCCGGGGGGCTGTAAAAAAGCCCTGAAAGGGAAAACACCCAGAACAGATGGTTTCAATTTTCAATAAACAAGTTGCTTGCTTTATAACTATGTTATATTTAGAGAAAGTGAAAATTAGTATGTTTAACTAATGAATGCATTTAACCAATTCATGAACAATGGAGTATTGTTGTGTTGTTGAATAATTATGTTTTACATATTTACTGCCTACATTTCATGATGATTGCTAAAAGTGCTAAAGTTACAAAGATGTCCAAATAAGGACATAATGCCCCAGGGAACAGAATGGTCTGTGTATGTCTTTCTGTCTGTTTCCTATGCAACCCCCCACAGGTATGTGGTGATGGAATCTGATAAGGAAAACAGCCATCTGGGGGAGGAGAATGTTGAAGAAAGAACGACGATAAATACTCATGTTTTTGTCCTGAGCTGGTAGTCTGTCGAATCCTGCTGTTAGGACGTGAGACGACCCGGCATGCTGTAACTTTTTCATATCTGATCAATAAATATTCAATTTAGATATTTGTGTTTTTCTCCATTGATGAACATGCTTCGGACGCCTTAAAGTCCAACAAGGGATATTATGTAATTTTGGACAGACTAAAATCATGCCTGGCCAAACGTATTGATGCTTACAAAGAGGTCTATGATCTTTTTGGTGTTCTCTTTTGTAAGGACTGTACAGAAAGTGAATTGAGCACATAAGGGCTGATAAACTGTCATCACTTATCCAGTGGACCTAGATAAAACTTTGACTGATGAACTGATTCAGTTCAGACATTTTATCAAAGACAAGACCTCACCTGCAGAGCTGCATTGATCAGAATGAACTAAAGACAACATTTCCTAATGTTTTTGTTACACTTATACTGTAACTGAGCCCTGAGCCCTGCCCACAGACCTCGCTACAGCTGGATTGTGAATCAACACCCAAGGACGTTTCTGTTGATAATGACCAGAGGAATGATAACACTCCCTCCCCGCCTTCAGGAACACCAGAATCACAGCTGATGTCATCACACTCTCTCTCCCTCTCTCCAACATCACCACTTCTGGGCTTTTCAGAGAAAATGGAGAAACTGGTATCTGCTGGAACAAAGCTCTCCCACTCTATTGCTGCGAGTCCCCAAATATCAACCAAGAAACGGCGGGCTCCTCAACCACCAAAGCCTTCTGGCTCAGCCCGCCCTCCCCCTCCATCTGAGAGAGCACTCCGACCTCTGCCTCAACGTCAGGGATCACACCAGCCCTCATCTGCAAACAGCACTGGTAACTGATGTGTGTTGGGTTCCCGCTACG
This sequence comes from Misgurnus anguillicaudatus, assembly GCF_027580225.2. Classification (NCBI taxonomy): domain Eukaryota; kingdom Metazoa; phylum Chordata; class Actinopteri; order Cypriniformes; family Cobitidae; genus Misgurnus; species Misgurnus anguillicaudatus. The sequence goes on along the minus strand of NW_027395283.1, from coordinate 8,394,198 downwards.
TCAGCAGTAACAATCATAAATATTTTAAGAACAAGCGGGTGCCCGATGTCCCTTTAGCTTTCCCTATCTCTGTCCTGACATGTGATAGAAAGATCAAGGCCGTCTCCAGCCGCACAGCAATTCTATCTAATCTACTGCCTATTATACGTCATTCTGAGATTGATACAGTGCCAAAACCAGTTACTGTTAAGTTAGCACTTCTGAACATCCGTTCACTAAAGAACAAATCCTTTTTAGTAAATGATCTTATCACCACTAACAACCTGGACTTTATGTTTCTAAATGAAACTTGGTTAGATGACAGCTGCAGTGCTACAGTCCTCAATGAATCAGCCCCACCCAACTTTACCTTTATAAATGTCTGTAGAGCTGTTAGAAGGGGTGGAGGAATAGCTGCTTTATTTAAAGATGCCTTTCAATGCAAGCAAGTGTTACTTGGTGATTACCAGTCTTTTGAATATTTGTGTATTGCTTTAAAAGGTACACCACGCATTCTGTTTACAATTATTTATAGACCTCCCAAATACACCTCAGCATTTGTTGATGAATTCACAGAACTTTTATCAACAATTTCCTCTGAATTTGATTATTTTGTTATTGCTGGAGATTTTAATATTCATATAGACAATGCAGAAAACAATGCTGCAATTGAACTGTTAAATGTTTTAAACACTTTTGATCTGACCCAGCACGTGCAAGGTCCTACACACAATCGGGGACACACTCTTGATCTGCTCATTAGCAAGGGTCTAAACATTTCATCCACTGTAATCAAGGATGAAGCCCTATCTGACCATTTCTGTGTTTACTTTGATTTATTGATCTGTCCTGCCACTGATGCTAGATTTGTCTATGTTAAAAAAAGGTTCATAAATGAGAACACCTGTGAGGTATTTATGAATGCTATGTCAATGTTGCCAAACATATCGGCAGACTCTGTTGATGTTCTCCTTGAAAACTTTAACATAAAAGTTAAAGATGCTATTGATGGTATAGCTCCAGTAAAGGTCAGGGTGATCACTGGCAGACGTAAAGCACCCTGGAGAAACACAACAGCAGTACAGCACATGAAAAGAACATGCAGAAAAGCTGAACGTATGTGGCGGAAAACAAAACTTGAAGTACATTATAGCATCTATAAGGACAGTCTTCGTGCTTTCAATGTAGAACTAGGCACAGCTAGACAGACCTTCTTTTCAAACATTATAAACAAAAACATAAACAACACTCACACTCTTTTTGCTACTGTAGAGAGACTAACAAACCCCCCAAATCAAGTTCCTAGTGAAATGCTCTCTGACAACAAATGCAATGAGTTTGCAACCTTTTTCTCTGAGAAGATCAGTAATATCAGAATGACGATCAATACGGCCTCATATTGTACTGTGATCAGTCAGATATCATTGCAACAACCTCAGAAATTAGCCATTCTCTCAGAATTTGACATAATTGATATAAAAACCTTGGAAGAAACAGTACAACATCTTAAAGCATCAACTAGCAGCCTTGACACGCTCCCCACATCTTTTCTCAAAAAGGTACTTAACTGCTTAGAAACTGACCTCTTAAAAATAGTAAATACCTCTCTGATCACAGGCACCTTTCCAGAGTCATTAAAAACAGCAGTTGTTAAGCCTCTCCTAAAAAAGAGTAACCTAAACAAAACCATACTTAGCAACTACAGACCAATCTCAAATCTTCCGTTTATAAGCAAGATCGTTGAAAAGGTTGTTTTTAATCAGCTGAACAAATTCTTAAACTCAAATGGCCATCTGGACAATTTTCAATCTGGTTTCCGTCAGCATCACAGCACAGAGACAGTGCTCATAAAGATAATAAATGATATTCGCTTAAACTCTGATTCAGGTAAAATATCAGTGCTGGTGCTACTAGATCTTAGTGCTGCCTTTGACACAGTAGATCACACCATACTCTTACATAGACTGGAAAACTGGGTAGGGCTCTCTGGGATGGTCCTCAAATGGTTTAAAACATACCTACAAGGAAGAGGTTACTATGTGAACATAGGTAACCATAAATCTGAGTGGACATCCATGACATGTGGAGTCCCACAGGGTTCAATTCTTGCACCACTTCTGTTTAATTTGTATATGCTCCCACTTGGTCAAATAATGAAAAAGAACCAAATTGCTTACCACAGCTATGCAGATGACACCCAGATATACTTAGCCCTGTCACCCAATGACTACAGCCCCATTGACTCTCTATGTAAATGCATTGATGAAATTAACTGTTGGATGCGTCAAAACTTCCTCCAGTTAAACAAAGACAAAACTGAAGTCATTGTATTTGGAAATAAAGATGAAACTCTCAAAGTTAACACATACCTTGACTCTAGGGGTCTAAAGACACAAAACAAAGTCAGAAATCTTGGTGTAATTTTAGAGTCTGACCTTAATTTCAGTAGTCACGTGAAAGTGATAAGCAAATCAGCTTACTACCATCTCAGAAATATTGCCAGAATTAGATGTTTTGTCTCAAGACAGGACTTAGAGAAACTTGTTCATGCTTTCATCACCAGCAGGGTGGATTACTGCAATGGACTCCTTACGGGGATCCCCAAAAAGACCATTAGACAGCTGCAGCTCATACAGAACGCTGCTGCCAGAATTCTGACCAGAACCAAAAAATCTGAGCACATTACTCCAGTCCTCAGGTCCTTACACTGGCTTCCTGTTACATTTAGAATAGATTTTAAAGTATTGTTACTCGTTTATAAATCACTTCATGGCTTAGGACCCAAATACATGACAGATATGCTAACTGTATATAAACCTAAAAGATTACTCAGATCATTAGGATCAGGTCAGTTAGAAATCCCAAGGGTTTACTCAAAACAAGGTGCGTCAGCATTTAGTTATTATGCCACCTCTAGCTGGAATCAGCTTCCAGAAGAGATCAGATGTGCTTCAACAGTAAACACTTTTAAATCTAGATTAAAAACACATCTGTTTAACTCTGCATTTACTGAATGAGCACTGTGCTGCTTCACACTGACTGCACTTTTAACTCAAGTCACTTTTACTTCTGTTTTATTCTTTTTAACATTTTAAAGTGTTTTTATTAAAATCACATTTATTTTCTTTAATTGTTATTCTTAATTTTCATGTATCTTTGTTTTTATTGTGATTTTATTGTGTATCTATTATTTTTACATTTTCTTTTTTCTCTTTTATATATTGTTTTCTCATTTCTATGTAAAGCACTTTGAATGACCTCTGTAGTATACAAATAAACTTGCCTTGCCTTGCCTATTTAACTTTGTCAGTATCTAACTGTGAAGGAGAGAGGTCTTTATCTACTCTAAAGCGAATGAAAAATGAACTTAGGACAACAATGACACAGAAACATCTTTCTGCACTTTCCCTGCTTGCCTTTGAATCTGAACTGGTTAGGGACATACATTTTGAAGACATCATATGCCAGTTTGCATGGTCAAAATCCAGAAAAGTGCAATTGTAAATTGTTTGAGAATTTGTGCATAATATTACTGCAATTGTTTTGTTTGTGTTGTTCAGTACAAGCAATGTAGTATTACACCACTGAGTAGTTGCACATTAACTACAGATGTTGTTATATGTTAGATTAAAAAGTTGTTTTTTGTGTTCAATTTTACAAAAGTGACATGTTTATATTGATAGTTTCCTTGTGAAATGTAATAATTGCTAATTCTTACAAAATCGTATAAATTATTAAGTGGATTCTTGCATGATCATTTGTGAGGTGGGTCGGGGGCACCACAAGGTCTTAATACATCACTGCTTATTTTAAAACCTGATAACCTGCGCGAGGGCGTGGATGTACTGAAGAGCTATTTATTTACATAATTTAAATTACTGTTAGTTTAAATGTACTTACATTAAACAACTATACATCATTAAAAAGTGTTTTGATTTAAGATTTAGTTTTTGACCTTTATTTTAATCTGAGAATCCTAGTAACAGTAATTTCTTCATTTTTGTCAGGCGTTATGAAAATGAAAAACGGTACATACCTTTAATTTGAAATATAACCCTCAGCCGCACTCATTGATAAAAATACTCCTCCGTGATCGTCATGAAAGCACTCGATAAAACAACATCTATCGGGGCTTTTAATTCAAAGTATGCATATTTGGAGAAATATTACTTCAGTTTTATAATTTTACTTCAAATTTCTGCAGTGGGGCTAATATTTTACCCATTTTTATTGCAAAAATGGCGATATGAGCAGCTGGAGTCTCTCGGAGTCTGCAGTCATTCACACTCAGTTTGTTTCATTCATACGTGAAGCCGGAGGGCGCTAAAGTCTGAAACTCTTTCATAAACTTTCATAGAAAGAATAAGACGTCAGTGTCAGTCAGCTCAGCAGCAGCTGTCAGTCAGACGTGAACTTGAACAGTGACCTGCAACGAGCGATCGCTGTTTTTATAATAACATGTAAATAAAGATGTTTTGATGTTTTAAAACCATGGAGACAATAAACACGATTAAGATTATATATGGTTTGTCTGTATTTTTAACGCTATGTCTATTATTTTTATAACAGTACTGTATATTATAATGCTATGCTAAGCTAACAGCATAAATAACATAAAATTGTTTATTTTCGGTCTTATTTTATGATCCAAAGCCACATCAGATCACGCATGATTGTTTAAGCACTCGACTTTTGATGTTATAATGTGAGTTTTATTATAAATGCTTTTATTTGTAGTGTTTTGATGGTATGCTAAGCTAACGTACTAGCTGTTCTGTAAACATCTGCTGTCTGGAGATATGAGATATGTGTTTCTAGGAATAATTTTGACTGGTAAAGCTTCTTTAAGGTAAGTTTCTTTTTGTAAGAAAGGACTTTAATAAAAAGAAAGTGAATTGAGACAAAAGGAGGAAATAAAACACTAAATAGAAATTATGAGCAATTATTATATTGTTTATAATAATAAAATAAACATTTAGACAGCCCTATCCCGGATTAAAAGTTGTTAATGACTCATCCGGATGCTTATTTAATGAGTCTGTTTAAAACACGGAGCAATAGGACAATAAACTGAAAGGATGTTGTGAGATATAAATAAACAAACATTAGCTTAGCATTTTTGCTGTTTTCTCTAAATAAATTTACATGACATGGGTCTAAAAAACATTTCATAAAATACAGAGTTTTAGAGGTATCATCTTCAGATTTCAAACAGAACATGGTCAGACCTGTGGCTTTAACTGCAGAGCATTTCTAGATTGCTCCAAGGCCAATTTCATTGAGATTTTCATAACAATATTTCATACATGTTTGGTGGAGTTTATAAAAAAGTATAATTTAAGCTCTCTATAACAACTTTTTTCATTATGACAGTAACTAATGTTCACCTCTTAATAAACTTCCAAGTGTCTGCTTTCAAATGAGACCAAACTTATGCTTTTAGTGCAAAGACTTCATAAACTGTATCTATTTTAGTTTGGCTATGACAGTTTTTGTGGGGGGGTTCAGAAAATGGAATGAGGGCTAACAGGTTAAGGACTACAAAACAATACATTGTAATACATTTTGATATTGTTTCACCAGATCCTTGCATATGAGACAGCAGGTGTGCCAAGCAGGTTTCACGAGGACTTTCATGTGTGTATCGTAATGAAAATAATGCATTATATCTTACCATTAAACTTCATAAATCTAGTAGAGATAATGATTTTATGTGTACTCAGAAGATGTGATTTACTGTTAACTGTGGGGTGCAGGGCTGTTATGGTAACAGGATACAGCGTGCTATGAGAGGGATTGATTATTCACGTTAGTAAATTAAAGCCAAAATATTCACCAAGTTGTCTACTCTATTTATAATGACAGATATTATATTTTATTTATTTTTATGAGACATTTTTAATTTCTGGAAATATTTAATACAGAATATGACAAATAATGCAGAATCACAAAAATTCAACATTTTGTTGATTTTGTTCTCTTATGCGATCGCGAACAACTGTAGAGACTGACTGGCAGCCGACATCTAACTCCAGATTGTAAAATCAGTATTATGTTTCTGGTAGGCCCTCAATTAAACTAATAAATGTGACCATTTAATGCATTAGATATGTGTTCACTGCCAAGACGGACACAAATATGGCGGCGGTCATGGCAGAAGTGACGTCTTTTGTACACATGAATTGCTTAATTAACCATGAACATACCTGATAGCTTTTTGTAGATGAATTCTGGTGAGCACGTCAACGCCATTTAACACGAAAGTGCACCTGTTCCTATTAATAACAGATTTTAATTGCTCTTCTCCACATAGGTTCATGTTAACAATGTTGTCCCACCTAAGTTTTGATTCCTACTTAAACAAATGAAGTAATATAACCACACTTACAAAACACCCACACAATAATCTCGTAAAGCTGCTCTCTGTCCATCCTGACTAGACCCCGAAGCCGCCGCCAGGCGCCGCCATTTCCACCATTTAGAAGTTCAGCTGCCGCCAGCCAATAATTTCCTAAGCCAAATTGAGGTGATAAAGTTTGGCTGAGCCGGCTAGAATTATTTGCATCAAATAATAATTCTATCACATAGAGACATACACACACAAAATATATAAACCAATACACGAGATCTATTTTCCGACTGGTTTCATAACAGCACAGTCTTGTGCTCACTCGTTGCTACGATACACAGAGGCCGTTTCTCAATCCAAAGGTTGCAGCCTGCGGAGGTCGCATATGCAGGCTGCATACGTCATCAAGCCTGGTTTATTTAAGTTAACTGAGCATTACATTCGCAAGCCATACGCATATTACAACAATTTACAATTAACTAAGAATAAGAATAAACTTTATAATTGTTAATATTTTGAAATAAGACAGTCTTGATGATGTATGCAGCGTAAAAATGTGACCTCCGGAGGCTGCAGTCTTCGGATTGAGAAACGGCCAGAGACTCACAGGGATGACGACCAATTAAAATTGCTACAGAAGAAGCGATGCATTTTTTTCTCGCACTGATCTAAATGGCGGAAAGAAGCAAGCAAGGTCATTTTGATCTCACTTCTCACATACTTTCCTAATTCCTACTTACTTTTTTTTAACTTAGACCTACCCAGACTTTTGTTAAATCTTCAGGGCACGGTTGCACAAACCTGAATCAAAGATTGATGTTATGAACCAAATATTCTGGAACGGAGAGATTTTAAGCACTGATATAACTGCAGTAACAAACCATCGTTTCCACATTGCTAATTCACGACGCATGATTCAGTGTACATTGAAGTGAAATGTGCAAAACTTTGTCCAAAATAATACTGATAACAGTGTGTGTTTATATTACAGTTTTTCTCAGTCTCATTTTCTCATTACCTGGAAAGATTGAGATCTAGTTAATCAGTATAACATATACATCTGTAGACATGTAGTGGCAGCTTCAGTCATTTGCAGCTATGAAAAGTTTGGCTGCAGCAGTCATTTAGGTTTTGGCTGAGCCGGCTAGCCAGCCAATAACTTCATCAGCCAGCCATTATTCTCAAAACAAATGGCTTCGGGCTCTAATCCTGACAGACAATTTAAGCAGAACCACAGGAAATAAACAGATGCACTCTGAGCAATAAAAGGAAAGTTTAAACACACATGACTTGAATGAACAAAGTCTGCTTCATTTGGAAATATTGCCTTGTGTATGCGAACTGAACCAACATTGTAGCCATGTAACCCCCGGTTTCAAAACAAAGCAATCGATCTACAGGTCTGAAAACACCCTAAGATTAACTTTTATGATCCACTTTCAATGTTGACTATCCATTACAGATGTTGTGATCTCTATATAGTCTCACTATAATATATATTCGATTTCTGTCTGAGCATCAGATCACAATGTTACCTCAGTAGCTTCAGTTTACAGTCAGGATTCTTCAGTACATCAGAGATCAGCTTCACTCCTGAATCTGTGAGTTTATTATAAGACAGATCCAGATGTGTCAGGTGTGATGGGTTTGATCTCAGAGCTGAAGTCAGAGCAGCACAACCTTCATCTGTGATATCACAACCATACCACCTGTAGAGAACAGAGACTTTATGTGAATTATCCAAAACTACAAACACAAATCTCTAACCTCCATCTCTTCATGTAATGTTCCTCTTTCAAGCCCTCAGTAACTGAGACACTGTGTGTTTAAATGTCAAATAAATCCATCACACAGCTGACTATTAGTGTTAGATGTCCTAAACCACATGAACATTTCTTCATAAATCTGTATTGAGTTCATGACTCACACTGAATACTTGATCTTATTTCCTTAAGTGTTTGTGTTCATAATGGACAAGATATTGTTTAACTCTCAGCTAACAGAGAAAAGTTCTAAGAACGTTTGTCACAGGTCGGGGCGAACCCCTTCCAAGTTCCCACCTCGAGGAGGTCCCAAAGCCACCCCAATGACCAGACACACAAGAGAGGAGTTATACTTAAAATAATCTTTATTCAATTACTTAAAAAGTGATAGGGGAAAGGGGAAGGGCAATTTAAAACAAAATCTCTTCGCGCCTCCAGGCGGGGCTTCACGGGAGCAGGGGAATTGAGCCTTTAGGGTTTTTCTTCTTGAGCCCGTGGCGCGCTCCCCTTCTCCTGGAGGCAAATCAAAAAGAGTGATTACTGTGCTGTATGCGTACTCTGAGGCTGTCCTTCTGCTTTCTTCCCAGGCCTGTGTTGTGAGCAGAGGTGTGTGTCACACAACACTGGGCTTCTCCTTCCTTTCTCTCGGTACGTGCTGCAAGCAAAGGTAAGTGATACACACGACCGAACTTTTCCTTCCTTTTTCTAGGTACGAGCTGTAAGCAAAGGTAAATGTTACACAGGACTAGACTTTTCTTCCTCTTCCAGGGATGTGCTGTAAGCAAAGGTAAGTGATACACAAGACTGGACTTTTCCTTCCTTTTCCTAGGTATGTGCTGTAAGCAAAGGTAAGTGTTACACAGGACTGGACCTTTCTTCCTCTTCCAGATATGTGCTGTGAGCAAGGGTAAGTGATACACAAGACTGGACTTCTCCTTCCTTTTCCTAGGTACGTGCTGTAAGCAAAGGTAAGTGTTACACAGAACTGGACTTTTCTTCCTTTTTCTAGGTACGGGCTGTAAGCAAAGGTGAGTGTTACACAAAGCTGGACTTTTCCTTCCTTTCCAGATACGTGCTGTAAGCAAAGGTGAGTATTACACAAAACTGGACTTTTCCTTCCTTTTTCTAAGTGCGGGCTGTAAGCAAAGGTGAGTGTTGCACAAAACTGGACTTTTTCTCTCCCTCTTTACTCGAAGGCAGTGGGCTTATCAACAAGGAGGTTTTACACAAGATGTTTCGACTTACGGTCTCCAAGGGCAGGGGAAAAGACATAGAGAACAGCAGTGCAGAGCCGAACGCTTCCCTGGTTCTTCCTCCACCCACAGCGTCGGACTTACAGAACAGGGGCGAACCTTTGAAGTGGCTCCACACAAAGGTAGTTATTTCCCACAGCCGTCAGCCCAATCGTCCCCTGGCACAAGTATTGGTCGTAAATCAGTCTACTCACTTCAACTTTCCAGATGCTACACACTCTAGGAAGTCCCACTTTGTAAGATTCTTCAGTCCACACTCCACCGTTTCCCAACAGCTAACTCTCCTCACGACTCCTCTGGCCTCGAATGGCTTCTATCAGTCTAAACACAGCATGACACTGCAAGCTGTAAAGTGTACACACACAAATGAAGACAAAGACTCACCCACGGCACTACACACACACTTCGTGAATTATGGACAAAGCCAAACTCGTCCCGGGCCCGCCGTGTGGTGGGTTGGACGATTTTTCTTGGTGAAGGGGATGAGATGAGTAAAAGAGGAGCGCGAGACTTTCCCCGGCGGCGATTCAGGTGTCCTACGGCTCGCCCACACTTCTCTCTCCGATGGGGCCGAAATGCTACGTAGCAACTCACAGCACAGGGTCAGATGATACCTTTTACATTCACAATATACACCACCGGTTGTAAGATTACTCACGTGTGTCTCTACTTCCAGGACAACTCCCCGGCTCGCCCACACTTCTCTCTTCAATGGGGCCGCAAATCTTCGCAACACTCAGAACACAAGGTCAGGTAATACTTTAATATCCACAATACACATCACAGGCTGAGTTGCTACTCACATATATCGCTGCTTATAGTGACGCTTCCCGGCTCGCCCACGTTTCTCTCTTCAGTGGGGCCGCAACATGTCGGGACACTCACAACACAGCAGCAGGTAATATGTTGACATCCAAAATACACAACATAGGCTGAAATGTTACTCACGTATGTCTTCTACTTCCAGAATGGATTCCCGGCTCGCCCACGTTCTCTCTCTCTCTCCAGTGGGGCCGTAATGCTACGGAGCTTCTCACAACACAGTATCAGGTAATACTTTTGCTTAGTCGTTCCCAATTGGCAGAATTCAGTTTACTCACACTTAATGTGGCTTTCGGCCATCCGCATTGAAAACCACGACCGTCTTCAACTTAGCCGTCCTGGCAATTCGCTTAGCGATCCTCCTTGACTCCGTTCATCCAATTCCAATTCCTCCGTAGTAGCTGCAGCACAACAGCCTAACAGCACAGCACAACACAGCACAGCACAACACAACACAACACAACAGCACAGACGAAACACAGTACAGACAAACTTCACCCCAACTATGTCAATGTCATGTTTTAATGTTCACACAATGTTTAAAACAACAACTGTTTTATAGACTTATTTGCTTGTTATGTAAATGATAGAGTAGGACTGGACAATAATTCAATATCAATATATCTCACAGTATAATATTTTTGATAACAGTGATATGGTTTCTAAACACATTTCCAATATTTCGATACATTACGGCGTCCTGTGGCCGTTCACATGTCACATGTAAAAACGCATGTTAAACACAGGTCAAGGGGCTACTTCCCTCTTTAACGTGTGGTGTCTTGTAGTTAAAGGACAAGTTCTGTATTTTGCACTTAAAGCCCTGTTTTCAGATTGTTTATGATGAAATAGAACGCTTTTGACAGAAATTTGGACATATGATGCTGGCCCGAAAACTTTCGGGTGTTTATTGTATTACCCCCCACCTCTACAATGGCTAAATGTGCACTGAAACAATCCTTCCTAAAATGCATTAAACTTTCGTTTACAAAGACGTGAAACTCACCGAATGGTCAGGGGTGTTCACTGATTTGTTCACACAAAAATCGCTGCAAAAGACGCATTCCAACAGGTGTTTTAGCGTTTGTTGTAAACTTGGGGACCTATTTTTCCAAACGCCTCACACCCGTACATTCTTCCGTTGAGAGCTTGAATAATAGACTCTCCAGACCAGGTGGTGGCGATAATCCACCTTTGCCAATTGCAAGAATAGAAACAACGTTTCCGGCGGCGGAGTAATACCGTACCTCACAGCACATCTAATACAAGTCAATGGAGTTGGACAATAACTACTACACCCCTGACCACTCTGTGAGTTTCACGTCTTTGTAAACGAAAGTTTAATGCATTTTAGGAAGGATTGCTTCAGTGCACCTTTACACACATTGTAGAGGTGGGAGGTGAAACAACAAACACCCGAAAATTCTCGGGCCAGCATCATATGTCCAAATTTCAGTCAAAACCGTTTTATTTCATCATAAACAACCTGAAAACAGGCCTTTAAGTGTAAAATACCCAACTTGTCCTTTAAGCAACCATGAGCTGCAATCTCCGGGACGACAAGCAAATGGAATGCGGATTTAAATTTGCTCATCTGTACCTTGCGTCAAATCATATCATTGACACCACCATGCGATCAATTAAATCTATTCGGGACTTTGTAGTGTTTGCTCAGAGAAGAGCTGTCACTCAGAAGTATGAGAAGGAGGTGTGGGGTTAGTTTGCATCAAGTCACAGCTTCCAATGACGACATCATATATAGAGAGAGAACAGGAGATGTAATGCACACAAACTAAATTACTGGTGAGAAAAAATAGGCTTAAACCATAAGGTGCCAAGGTTAGAAAAGAATAAAGACGAGGAGAAAAGATACAAGTATGTATGCTGCTGTGTCACCTGGTTATGAGTAATATGTATAATATAATTAAATGTCTAGTATCAAATCACTGATTCTTGAAACTTTGGCAAAAACATGTCCCACTAAGAAAAGTGCTAATTCTGTTGGAAATTAATATTATTTTCATGAAGAAAAAGAATCAATGTTATAATCAGGGGGTCCTTTGCACATATGTAAGGTTGTTTTATAGGTTTATTTTTATTTTGTATTAATTTAATGATTATATGCTGGCCCATTGCCTACAAAATCAGCTGTCCTCGGTTAAGAGATAATAATTTCAACTTGATTAAAAAAGCCAAAAGTAATAATTGAATTGAATAATATATTTACCACATGAAAGAGTACATGTATTAAAAACTACAAACAGTGAGTTTGAACAATATTTACTATTATTTTGTGATTGCTTAAAATGTGTCCCACATATTCTTCACCACCGTCAGATATATATAAAAAAACAATAAAATCAGACAACTACAGGGTCAACTGCATTCCTGAGGACCCCATTTTCAAACCTTCAGCTCTGCATGCTTCAAGATCACTCAAGCTCCTGTATGTTTGATATTTTCTCTTAAACTTCTTCATATTTTTGGACACTGCTACTGTGACAACCATAACATGTCAACACCGTCATCTTTGTATAAAAAATATTAGATTAGATTATGAAATAAATGTATAATTTTTTACTATCTAGCTTGCTAAGCAATTACAAGTAGATCAGTAATTTTTATTTTTCTTACTTTATGTAACATTAAATACTACAATAATTTTAGGGTCACGTTGACTTATATTTTCTCCACATGTGACTATAATAGCAAATTAAAAAAACTATAGACTAACACAGATGGAACTATAAAAGTCAATACTATGTCTGAATAAATCCACAATATATCAAAACAGAAACACAACCCGGTGGCCCAAGTTTTTTTCAGAGGTTTGTTTTTGGTTCAGACATCCATTGCAGGCATTCTTGGCAGTTTTTCCTGAGGCTTTTTTTAATATGCATACCGTTATCGTATTTATACCTTACCGACCGAAATGAAGTATATTGTGATAAAAATTTTGGCCATATCGCCCAGCCATATGATAGAGAAACATTGCATTTAATTATTTTAAAATGTATAGAGGTGGTTTCCCAGACAGGGATTAGACTAGTCCTAGACTAAAGTAAATGTAATAGCTGTCCAAACTGAAAACAACTTGCACTGACATATTTTAAAATACATCAATGCCATTTGTTTTGCCTTAAAATGCACACAAGTAATGTTTTTAGTAAGGTGTGTTTGTTAAAACAATTTATATTTCATAACTAAACTAAGGCCTAGTCCTGGCTTAAGCTAATCCCTATCTGGGAAAGCACCCCATAAAACATTATTTCTGAATGTTCTGTAAAAATATTTCTGTAGAAAACACGATTCACTTATTAGGTTTAGATGTTGATGATTGGTTTCATTTAAAGTCACCATGGTGTTGATTAGTGTTTGTTTTAGTTGGACTCTTGACCCTTGACTTTTTGTTTACTAGTTCTTCCCTGGTTGTGTTAACTTTGTGTATATAAAACACATTTGTTATGGTAATGTAAAGTTAGTGTAATTCTGTAGTAGTGATCGACCGATACATCGGCCGGCCGATACATCGGGCCGATTTTAGCAGGTTTTAGGTGTATCGGCATCAGCTGATTCGCGGCTTGCGTTCGCCGATAGTTTTTCCCCGGCATTAATTACAGACAGGCGTCCACAGGCAGTTGTTAGGAACACTGGTCATAGGAGTAAATAATGCTGACGTTGTTCCGTGATTCCGTGGTATTTGTAGGAGTTTTATTCAGCGACCACAAGTCTGACGTTTGGACGCGACGCGTGCTAATAATGCCGCAAGCGAACGCAGGTCATGTGATCAGCCGAACAGCTGATCATAGCTGGACAGGGTGGGTTTTTAATTCTCATCTCCATAAATATATGTAGTAGTAAAAGGCTAAAAATCAATATCCATTGCTGATAGTTCCTCGTCATTGTGGAGAGCGCAGTTCATGGTTGCATACGTTTATAGTTGTTAACGCCAAAGAGTATAGAAGCCCAAGAGGCGAAACTCTGTTGTGTTATGGGTAACGTATTTGAAATACAAAATAGTATTTTGTATTTTGTATTTTAAAGCCTTTGAAAAAAATGAAATGTAATTTGTATTTAAATACATTTAAGATGAGTATTTTTGTATTTTTAAAATACTCAAAATACTTTGAGCCAGTCAACCAGTCAGGGTGCTGTTTTCATGCATCAACTAGTTCAGACCAGACACCAGAGTTCAGGTGAGCAAATATATCTGTGCAGCTTTTAGTGGGCAATAATTGAAATGTTGTAGTGGGAAATAAAGCAAAGGCGATTTAATTATTGGGTGTGATGTGATTTGTGTTATAACTGTCGCAAAAGGAAATTCAAATTCACACTTGCACGTTGCACGACTGAGACAGAAGCCGTTTCTCAATACCAAGTACGCCAAGTTCGGACTTGTGTCCTTCCTAGTTCGGACTTGCAAGTTCAGACTCGGAAGAACGAACTTCTGACGCGAAATGCATTCTGGGAAACTTCGCTGTCATAAGTCCACACAAGTCTCCTCTGATGCATCCTCGATAAAATGGGCGGATCAAGAACACATCCGGGGATTTTATGTGAACTTGGGCTTGATGCGAACTTTGAATTGGAACGGTACTTGGGCCGCGACTGATGACGTTTCACAAGTCCACAAGAACGCAAGTACAGACAAGAACGCATATTGAGAAACGGCTAGAGTGTGGAACGCTGACAAATTGGCCTACACTTTTGACTTAAAGGAAAACCAAATATTTGTTTTATATTTTACTATGTTCTTACCTCAACTTAGACAAATTAATACATAACTATCTTTTTTCAATGCATGGAGAAAGAGCACATAGTTTGCAGCATTTCAACCTCAGCACACAGTAACATCTTTATAGGAGTGATGTTACTGCGCCAGAGGTTGAAGTGCTGCAAACAAAGTGCTCTTCCGCCATACAATATAGTTCTCATTTTTTATTCACTTAAAAATCACATTTTATTTTGTGCCACCATACTTACTTGTGTAACTATGTAACAGTCTTTAAATAGGGAAAACATGGAAGTGTTTGGTGGCTTCTAAATTCATCCCTGTTTGGATCCTAAGGAATAAATGGGACTAGGCTAAATACTAACACATTCATGACATGCTGTGCAAAGATTAAGTGCACATACAGTATTGAAAAAAGATAGGCATGTATTAATTCATCAGGTAAGAACATAGTAAAATATTGAAAAACTGTGTAAACCTAAAAGGCTTTTATGCTTGACGTGCTTTCCATTGTATAATTCTGTAAATGACAGAGGGCGACTCGTGAGTAATTGTTCTCAAAACCATCAAAAAGCAGCAATGAGAGGAAGTAGTTTGCCAAATAATTTGTCTCGTGAGATGTTTGTAAATGCATGGATTTATTAACATATAAACTGATTAGGTTGTGGGTCATTTTGATGACACATGAAAAAGTTTTTATGATGTTTTTATAAAACATCACTTTACTTGAATGGGTGTTCATAAGGCTGACATGACACATTCATAATCATAACATGACACGTGTCATGAATATGAAGGAGATTTTATGGATGTTTATGACAACTGTCATTAAGTGTCATTTGTTCAATTATGTCATTTTTATTGCAAAGATGACATTGTTTGAGATGTCTTTGTTATGACAACTTGACATTAAAGCAACACTATGTAGTTTTTTTACCTTTAAATAATGTCTCTAAAATTATTTCAGTGATAAAACAACTTTTAACTGGACAAATTGTACTGTTGCTGCAACCTGAGCAGCCTCCTAGCTGCTACAAGCACACTCTGAAAGTGGCGGTGGAGGGTAGGAAACACAGCCCCTCCCCTCCCCCTGCCTGCAGAAGAGTGTCTGATACCAGGCACTGTTGCGCTTTTCAACCACATGGGGCAGCTGTAAGTCATTTTTACATGGAAACTACATAGTGTTGCTTTAACCCATACATCATAACTTGCCATGACAACTTGACATTAACCAAGACAACATAACTGACCACTTTTTACCAGTGATACAAATATAATTTGTCATTAAAATGTCATTAAGTGTTAATACTCTGTTAAATAGTTTTTATAACAGCATCATGAATATTCTTCAGTTCATAATGTTTATTTGACCGAGTATTAATAATATTTGACATAGTATTAACACTTAATGACATTTAAATCATGGTTTAATGTAATGTTAACCCACAAAGCTAGGTAGTTTCTTAAGTTTGATAATTATTGTTTATAATTTATAACAAGTTGTGTTGTATTGGTTTATGTGTCAAGTTGTCATAACAAAGATATCTCAAACAATGTCATCTTTGCATTAAAAATTACATAATTGAGTAAATGACACTTAATGGCAGTTGTCATAAATGTGCATAAAATCTTCTTCATGTTCATGACACATGTCATGTTATGATTATGAATGTGTCATGTCGGCCTTATGCACACCCCTTCAAGTAAAGTGTTACCAAGTTTTTTTTTCTAGTTTTTTATTTTTTACAGGGCAGGGGAAAGCAAGAGGTACGTAAAATAAAATGAAAGTTTCTAAGTAGTTGCACACATCTAAATGCTTTTTGGCATTCAGAAATAGACCCAGATAGATTTCAGCCTAATAGGGATACTTGCACAGAATCACCAATTTCACATGTATTTTGTGTATTTTCAAAATTCAAATACTGTATTTGTATTTAAATACATTTTTCCTCACAGTATTTTGTATTTGTATTTAAATACATTTTTCAACACAGTATTTTGTATTTGTATTTGAAATACATTTCCATGTATTTATGCCTGTAAGGGTGGATTCACTACAGTGGTTCAGTCTGTAGGAACGCCGAAATGACTGAGAAATATTAACAGCAAGATATTATAAAACTGTGTATTTCTGGTCAATTATCACCCTTCTGCAACCTATACCAATGACGGAAATAAGTGCAGTTATAATAGCAAAATATGTGGGAGAGCATTGCTAGAATATAAATATATTGAATTGCAATATGTAGCGTTTAAGTATTAACACTAAATCAAAACTAAACAACAGATTTGTAAATGAAAAGGTTTAATAACAGTACTGACTTAAAGTTACAATCGAAATGGTTACACTATAAATGCATAAAATGGTACTTAATACAAACAATTAACTGTTTCCAATGTATGTGAGATATTACCTGATAAGATAGAGAAAGAAATAAAGTTTAGAAGAAAGAGAATCACCATTAAGAACTGTAATCTAGGCCTAAAGGCCTAAACCCAAGAACTCAGGTAAAGAAGAAAAGCAGAGGGCAGAAAGCAAATGGCAAATGCCAAAAGGCAAAAGCCCAGATCTCATGAAAACCAAGACCTATATTCTCTTTCCCTTGACCATGTGACTAAACCTAACATCATACATTCAAACTGACCAATCAGAAGACCACACCTTTAACCCCCACTGTATTGGATAAACAGCTGTGACAATAGTCTGTTATCACTATCAGTAGGCACAGGAATCCAGATGGTACAGTATGGAAATGGGGGTTGTGACAAAGTAATAAATTCCTATATTTTTAATCCTACAAATCCGCCCTTTGGCAGCGTGGGCCACACGTAAGAAGACCCATGATGACACAGTTCATAAGATTATGCTTTCAGTTGTGTGCAGTGGTCATCTTCAGACTTATTGTCCAAACTGGTTGCTGGTTGATGAGACTTGAAGACGTCCTTCTCCTTACAGCCCTGCATGAAAGGCTTCATCGAATGGAATTGCACCTTTCGTAATCATGCAGATTTCCATCGATACTTCACACTTTCACAAGAACAGGCCCTGAAGGGGGTTTCACTTTTGTCCTTCTCTTTGAGGCATCACCCAAGATGTAAAACAGCAGGAATCCTGTGATTCAAGCAAATGGCACAACAACAGCAAAGCATATGGCATTTGTTACTCAAGTTTTAAATGGTCAGATTGGTCTTCAGCCTAAAATCCCTGTCAAATACATTAAAACATGGTCAAGCTGAGAATAAAAGAAAAACTAAAAAAAGCTCTTACATTGGTTTTGGAAACATGTAAATAACACTTTGTCAGTAGGAGTAACAACAACAATATATTCAGTGTAACCAAATACATGATATTTAAAGATCTTAATGTCCCATTATAACCATTATAAATGAAATGAACAAAATGATAACAAAGAACATGATGGTTTTTAAATGTCTTGCATAAAAAGCAAATTAAATGTAAAACATAATAACAAAATTAATGAAATTATTACACATAGAAAATTACTCTTTATCAAGATTTCAATATTTGGGACAAAACTAATCAAACCTTTTGAAAAGAAACCAAAACAGATGCTTAAAACCACATTTTGAAAATGACTAAAGTGAGGCAAATTGTTTGTGATCTGACTCTAATCTTCTCACAGCCGTGTTTTTATTTAGGAAGCATGGTAAAAGTGCTACTGGATCCTGTTGTGAGGTAAAACATTTTCATTAATGCAATTAACACATTGTAGCCACATGGCATTTTTGTGCTCCTTTTTAGGGTCTGACTGCAGCTATACAGGGAATAGCAGAGTTTACCACTTAGGAGACAAATCTTTCAACATAGAAACACATACAACTTGAAACTGGTAGACAATTTCAAGAGCAAAAGTTATTCCATTAACACAAGACAACTGGTCTAGAATACATGTAGATTCAACAACCTCTCACTTAAATGTTTTTTCAAACACTTACAGTGGAAACAGTCAAGTGTTACAAGAAATTAACTTCATTAGCCTATGTGTACATATAGTACAACAAACAACTAGAATTTGTGTTCTATAGAAACAACAATGCATTACGAACAATTACAAATCAGGAAATGCAAACAGGATCATCTATGAGAATGTTAAACACATGCTAACTGGCTGCTAAGCCACTAGCAAGTGAGGTCAACAGCTGGAGTCCTTGCATAAACAATGCAGTTAACTCAGTAATGGTTTTACCTGCAAAACCAGATTGTTTATATCTGCCCTTAGAAAATGATTTCCTACATTTCAAATAATAAGGTGGAGGTCTGCCCCTGCCCAGTGACCAGCATTTCTCCTCTGTATGGCCTATTTTATGACAGGAACTACAAAGCCTGTTCATTTTGCCAACGGGTCTGTAGCTTGGTTCTACTGGAGTTTCAGGAGGTCTGTGACTCTCTAATGCTTCATTCACATCATGCGATTCTGTTCCAGCATGATGATGCATCACCCCAATCAATGAAATAGGAACACTTTTCTGGGTTCTGAAATATACATTCTCTTTAGTACAAGTAGCGCCTTTTTTAGTCCCATCGCTGTTAAGCGTTTGGGGAGACTTAGTGTCTCGTACAATTAGTTTAGCCCTTACATCCGCAATAATGTCTTTATACTTCTCACACTGTTTAGTCAGAGCTAACTGCTCAGATGATAGTTGATCTATCTGAGTTTGAAGATTTTGGATCTTTGCCTCTGACTTTTTTAATTCAGCATTTTTGGTTCTCAATTCATCACTTTTAGCATTTAGGACTGAGTCAAAAATTGCATTATTTTTACGTAGCTGCTTGCACATCATGAAATTCAAAGCCTCAATGATTTCAGCATGTTTGGATTTTCTTTGTTCACTACCAACTGTGTGCCACCATGTGAGAATATCATCAGTGGTAGCGTTGTAATTCAAACCCTTTTTATATAATTTAGAAAGTGTAGGTTCAACTTTCTCGCTCCATAAAGCAAACAATATATCATACCTTAAATTAATCCCTTCCATCCCTGAGGAGATAATCTGAAATAATCTCTACTGTACAATGATAATAGGACTATTTAGGGTCCTTCTAATTTCTGTTTCATACAATTCATGCAAATGGAGATTTTACTAACCATGCCATGAAACAATGAAAACAGACTTACCCACTATGTGGTCAGAAGGTCTTTAACACATTCACAGGATAAACTGTGATAAAGTCCTCATTCAGTTGATCAAACAAAGTACAACTCAGAAAACTCACTGCAAGGGATCCCGGGTTTCGGCACCAAAAACTGTAAGGGTGGATTCACTACAGTGGTTCAGTCTGTAGGAACGCCGAAATGACTGAGAAATATTAACAGCAAGATATTATAAAACTGTGTATTTCTGGTCAATTATCACCCTTCTGCAACCTATACCAATGACGGAAATAAGTGCAGTTATAATAGCAAAATATGTGGGAGAGCATTGCTAGAATATAAATATATTGAATTGCAATATGTAGCGTTTAAGTATTAACACTAAATCAAAACTAAACAACAGATTTGTAAATGAAAAGGTTTAATAACAGTACTGACTTAAAGTTACAATCGAAATGGTTACACTATAAATGCATAAAATGGTACTTAATACAAACAATTAACTGTTTCCAATGTATGTGAGATATTACCTGATAAGATAGAGAAAGAAATAAAGTTTAGAAGAAAGAGAATCACCATTAAGAACTGTAATCTAGGCCTAAAGGCCTAAACCCAAGAACTCAGGTAAAGAAGAAAAGCAGAGGGCAGAAAGCAAATGGCAAATGCCAAAAGGCAAAAGCCCAGATCTCATGAAAACCAAGACCTATATTCTCTTTCCCTTGACCATGTGACTAAACCTAACATCATACATTCAAACTGACCAATCAGAAGACCACACCTTTAACCCCCACTGTATTGGATAAACAGCTGTGACAATAGTCTGTTATCACTATCAGTAGGCACAGGAATCCAGATGGTACAGTATGGAAATGGGGGTTGTGACAAAGTAATAAATTCCTATATTTTTAATCCTACAAATCGATGTAGGACAGGTGGACAAGTTTTGTTTTTGGAGCTGGACCATAAAACAATAAAAAACACATTCTGTGTCTATTTTTGAGAGAACTGTTGTCTCTCTCCACAGGGGTCACAGATACCCAGGAACTGATCTGTATTTCACCCCCTCTCTCTTCTCCTTTAAGGTTTTGGTTACTGGAAATATACTAAACACATGTAACATTGGATATATCATATGTTGTGATGCTACAAAGGTTTCATCTTCATGTTTGGTGTTGTTTTAAAGGTCATGGTGCGATGGTTAAAAAGGTCTAATTTCTATAATGCTAAGAGAAAGTATATCAAAGTTTAAAACTTAAGACATAATCTGTACTTCTGTGATGGGTGTCAACTCATGAGGAGATCTAGATTACAGATGGTTAACAGTCCCAT